>NC_045620.1:140227901-140535466 GCF_009829155.1 Mustela erminea
GGCCAAACCAGGGGAAGGCAGGTCAACCCCTCTGACCCTGGAGAAAGCTGGCAGAGTGCCGAGACCCTCCCTCTGGCCCTCTCTGGGCCCTCCAGGCTCCAGGCTCTGTCCCGCCGGGCTCCTGCCCTCCCGGCACCCCCAGGTGGAGTGACTCAGTCTGTTCTAGCAACCGCCCTGGAGAGGACCGCTTCCTCCACAGTCACCGCCCCCACGCTGCCGCCGGGTCACCAAGGGCCACATTCGTCTCTGAGGAGATCTGCCCCACGGATTCCCTGGTTCCAGGTCGCCGCGAGTGTGAGCGTGTAGACACACATGCGTGCACACACGCATGCAGACGTACACACACACCACACACGACACTGATGCTTATGTACACGCATGAGCAAAACACACATGACGCATTAGTCCACGCATGAACTGCATGGTGTACACGCACACGCAGCACCACGTGCACTTGGCTGTAGCACACGCACGTACAACACACAAACACACACACACAATGGCACGCACAGCACACACACCGCACACACAGATCTGTGCACGGGCACACACAGCACACGCACACAGAGCAGACACGCACGGACATGTAAACACAAACACAAGCACACACAGAGCACGCACGGGCAGACCCTCCACACATGTGTGTACACGCACGCACACCACACACACGCCTGGAGATGCACACACAACACACACAGTTACGCTGCGCACACACAAGTATGTGTTGATTGCCCCACCGCCCTGCCGGACGGACCCTCGCGACCCACCCTGCCCGGCGCTCCTCGCACGAGACAAACCGTCTCCCAGGAGAGGCTCAGCTCGGCGGTGCTGCCTCTCCCTTGCCCACCCACCCAAGACGTCCTTCTGTCCGTGTCTGTTGGCCTCTGAGTCTTTCGTAGGACTCCCAGCACCTGCTACCACGCGTATCCAAACACGCGCGCCTGCTTCATCCCCGCACAGAAGGAGGCCGCTGTGCGTGAAACCAGCGGTAAACAGACACGACCCGCTCCTCTGGGTGCGGAAGACACGCGGGCGCGGACGGGTCCCGGGAAGGACCTGTGACGAGCCCTGCATCCGCAGTGGCACCGGCGACATCGGGGGTTTATCCTCCGCCTGTGCAGCACTGGCATCGCCCGGACACAGAGACGCGGTTCTCATTCTCCGTCCTGCTGAAGGTCAGCGCTGAGCGGGCCGTGAGCCGCAGGCGCCCTGACGTCGCTCACGCAGCGGAGCAGAGCGGGCGGGCAGAGTCGGGCGCCCACACGGGGGCACTGCGCTTGGAGACAGAGTGGTGGGTGGTCCGAGGCTAATGACCTCACCCCCAGACGTCCACGTCCCAGTGCCGCTACTTTGTGTGGCACGGGGGGCCCTGAACACAGGGGGAGATGCGAGTTTTGAGGTGGGAGAAGGCCCAGATGGTCTGGTGGCCCGGCGTCCCCACAGGGTCCCTACAAGGGAGAGAGGGAGGCAGGAGGCCAGGTGAGCAGTGAGGACAGAGTCAGGCCGGGAGCCCGCGGGCCTGGGACAGCGAGGATGGGGGGCAGCTGCGAGCCGCGGATGCAGGCGCCTCCAGCAGCCGGAGGAGGCGAGAAGCAGGGTGTCCCCTGGAGCCTCTGGGAGGAGGGTGCTGCCTCGGTGTCAGCCCAGGGAGACCGGACCGTACTTCTGACTCGCAGAGGGCCGTGAGATAATACAGCCGTGGTTTTTAGGCCCTGAGTGTGTGTGGGATTCGCTGCAGCAGCAGCGGCTGACGAGGGCGGGGTGAGGGGGCGGGAAGACCCTGGAGGCCGGGCAGGGGGGGTGCGGCCACGGGGGTGCCCAGGGCGTGGGCGAGCTCCGGGTCAGCGTGCGCCGGGGCTGGAGGACACATGGGGTCAAATCAGGAACGCCTCAAAGAGAAGCTGCAAAGCTGGCCTTTCCACGGCAGGAAACACGGAGCAGAGGGCTTGGGGGGCTGGTCTGTGCAGAAAGGCAGACCTGTGGTTCAGGAGCATCAGCCCTGGGACAAGGTCAGGGACTGACGGAGGCCGGCAGGGGGGTGATTGAGGGACACACAGAGGCCCATGGAGGCCGGGGCTCTGGGTTCTCAGTGTGGCCGGGGCACTGGTCTACTCAGACTCTTCCGTGGCTTCCTTAAAGACTCAGATGGTAGCCTCATCTTTTCCAACGACTGGTTAGTAAAAAGTGAGTTCCTTCTCTCCTTTTGTGTTAATATGTGGAAATATCCCTTGTCTCATGGCCACGGACACTGCCCCCGGGGCAGGACCACTGTCGTCCTCGGAAGAGTGTCCCGGCCTGAGCAGAAACTGTCCAGCCATGTGCCCCTGTCTGTGTTGCCTCCCAGCTGGTAGAGTCCGGCAGACCTGAGCCGAGGGCCTCCCCCCGACCTCGTGCGGTCTCGAGCGCAGGCCGGCCGGGCGTCAGCAGCAGGGCTGCCCACGAGAAGGGTGGGGGCAGCAGGGAGCACGCTGCTGGGAGTGCTCCCCTCCGACCCGGCGCCCTGCAGACCCGGGGCACAGCCCTGGACAACAGGTGTGATCTCTGCTCCGACACCTGTCCCGCTACCGGCTGCAGCCCCATTGCTAAGACAGACAAGATCACGTTCACACGAGTCCTCCGGTACAGCTACAGCGGGCACCACGTTCACACGAGTCCTCCGGTACAGCTACAGCGGGCACTGCGAGGACAGAGCCGAGGGAGCCTCACTGTGGGGAGTGCAGGCCTCCCGGGATGGGTGGCGCCGGCGGGAGGGACGGTGGGGAGCATCTCCAGTGCGGGGTGGGAGCTCCGTGTCCCAGGAAGCAGTGGGGGGTGCCAGGAGCTCAGAGAGCTGTGGGGTTGGGCTTGGGATGGTGGGCAGGCTGGCTGCCCTTGGCTCCTGACATGGACTCTGGGGAGCAGGCGGTTTCCTGCCCCTGGGGCCGCACCATCAGATGGAATGGGGGATGCGGCGGATTGAGGGGGGTGGAAGGGTGGGGGCCTGGGCCGGTGGGTCAGCCACGGTCAGCCACGGTCAGCCACGGTCAGCCATGGTCAGTCACTGGCCAAGGAGGGGAGGCGGAGGCGAGAAAACCAGCAGAGCTCGCACTTAGCTGGGTGTGAGCTCGCACAGAGCACCAAGAAAGACGGCCGGCACCGACGTGTGGACGGACGGACGTCTTACAAGAAGAGGGCTCAGGAGCGATGGGAGCGTGTGTGAGAGGGAGACTGAGGAGTTCCAGCGCGGGAGACACTGCGCTCTGGGTCCGCAGGCAAGCCTAGGTGGCCTCACCTAGCAGGACTCGCCCCTGCGTCTGGGCTGCGTGAGCGAGTGGGTGGCCGGGCGGGGTGGATGTGCCGCTTCGGCCTTGGATGAGACCCTCCCGAGCACTCGTCCAGAACGTGCACAGAAGGACGAGCGTGGAACCTGGACAGCCTCACGCACACGAAGCAGGAGCACGCAGGGGACCCCGCGGAGGACTCGGAGAAGTGCCCAGAGGGGTGGGAGGGAATCGGGAAGACTGGCTTTGCCGAAACTAGGGGCGGGGGGAGCAGGAGGTCAATGGGTTCGAAGGCTGGGGAGGGTCAAACAAGACTACAGCTCAGAACTGTCCCCGGGATTGGGACACGAAGGGCCTCTGACAAGGCCACCAGGCTCAGTGGCGTATGGGGTGCAGGACGGTCCCGCTGGCCGGGAGACAGCTCCCCAGTGCTGGTGTGGTCCACCCAGGGGCCGCTGCAAGGGGCTGAGGGGTGTGGGGCCGAGAGCACTTCCGTCCCTGGCCTGGACACACCATCCCGAGTGTCTGTAAGCGCACGGGACAGAGGCTGGGCTCACAGTGGGGAACGCACGTTTGGGGCAGTGAAGCTTGCTGGGCGGCACCTTTGATCGGAAGGCAGGCGAGGGACAGGTTTTTCTGGGAGGGGCAGAGGGAGCACAGAAAGCAGTAGCTAGACACAACGTTGCACATAGATTACGAGAATCTTCGTCTTCTCGTGCTGTCAGTCTGGCCATTTGTTAATTCCACACTTAACCCAACACAACAAAGATGAGCTTTTCCAAGACCCTAGCGACGGCCGCATTCTCTGAGCAGCCCGCGTCAGGCTGCACGCGGCAAGGGGTTCACTTATGTAAGATGTGTCTTTCTCTGGACACCAGCTCCGTGCTCGAGGCTGGGTGTGTGCGGATGGGCAGACACGGGAACTTTCTTCCACATCTTCCTGTTTCCTCATGGAGATGGTCCGAGACCTTGTTCCTGTTTTGTTTTGCCCAACATCCGTTTTCCCCATCTCGCTTAATTGTAGAAGTTCAATTTCTTGGCTGGACACAGCCCTCTGAAATCATGGTTGAATTTCCCTGCTTTCTTGGTACTGAGTGACCATGCAGAGTACTGTGCTCAGGTTCCAGAAGGCACCGTTTTCAGGGAGAGAACATCGATGTGCCGACCCCTTCCTCCTTCCTGCTGGGTGGAATGTGCGTCCGACGGCAGGGCTCAAGCAGCCTCCTTGAAGTGTGAGTTATAGGTCCCAAGCAGGGACTCCCGAGTCCCAGCTGTTCATGGGGCTATCACACTAGTCCTGCTCTGCTGGTCTCTCAACTCACATTATTTGAGATAAGAAGAAACTTCCGTTTTATTAAGCCCGGGTTGCTGTGAGTGTTCTGTTACTCACACAGCTGACATTATCCCAATAATGTAGGAGACAGAAAACGATCATGCAAGCAAAGAGCGTCCCTCGGACTTGCCGTAAGTGATCTGACGGGAGGAGCACCTTGCAGCGACAGGAAGGTGACGGGCAGGGCAGCGGGGGCGACCCAGCAGGGGCTGTCAGAATCGGCTTCGTTAAGAAAAAGCCTCCAAGGGAAAGAGGACGGACAGCCACAGACATGAGGAGAGGGAGAGCGTTCCCAGCAGAGGGGATGGTGCGCTTGACACGATCACCCGTGAGGTGCAGAGATTACGGGTGTCAGGATTTCTGTTAATAAAATAGACTAAAGCGCACCTCTGAGGATTTATAGAAACTTTACAAGTGACAAAACCCCAGTTTAAGCTTTTTTTAAAAAAATTTTTTATTTCTTTTCAGCGTAACAGTATTCATTATTTTTGCACCACACCCAGTGCTCCATGCAATCCGTGCCCTCTATAATACCCACCACCTGGTACCCCAACCTCCCACCCCCCGCCCCTTCAAACCCCTCAGATTGTTTTTCAGAGTCCATAGTCTCTCATGGTTCACCTCCCCTTCCAATTTCCCCCAACTCCCTTCTCCTCTCTAACACCCCTTGTCCTCCATGCTATTTGTTATGCTCCACAAGTAAGTGAAACCATATGATCATTGACTCTCTCTGCTTGACTTATTTCCCTCAGCAGAATCTCTTCCATTCCCGTCCATGTTGCTACAAAAGTTGGGTATTCGTCCTTTCTGATGGAGGCATAATGCTCCATAGTGTATATGGACCACATCTTCCTTATCCATTCATCCGTTGAAGGGCATCTTGGTTCTTTCCACAGTTCGGTGACCGTGGCCATTGCTGCTATAAACATTGGGGTACAGATGGCTCTTCTTTTCACTACGTCTGTATCTTTGGGGTAAATACCCAGGAGTGCAATGGCAGGGTCATAGGGAAGCTCTATTTTTAATTTCTTGAGGAATCTCCACACTGTTCTCCAAAGAGGCTGCACCAGCTTGCATTCCCACCAACAGTGGAAGAGGGTTCCCCTTTCTCCACATCCTCTCCAGCACACGTTGTTTCCTGTCTTGTTAATTTTGGCCATTCTAACTGGTGTAAGGTGGTACCTCAATGTAGTATTGATTTGAATCTCCCTGATGGCCAGTGATGATGAACATTTTTCATGTGTCTGATAGCCATTTGTATGTCTTCATTGGAGAAGTGTCTGTTCATATCTTCTGCCCATTTTTTGACATGATTATCTGTTTTGTGTGTGTTGAGTTTGAGGAGTTCCTTATAGATCCTGGATATCAACCTTTTGTCTGTACTGTCATTTGCAAATATCTTCTCCCATTCCGTGGGTTGCATCTTTGTTTTGTTGACTGTTTCCTTTGCTGTGCAGAAGCTTTGATCTTGATGAAGTCCCAAAAGTTCATCTTCGCTTTTGTTTCCTTTGCCTTTGGAGACATGTCTTGAAAGAAGTTGCTGTGGCTGATATCGAAGAGGTTACTGCCTATGTTCTCCTCTAGGATTCTGATGGATTCCTGTCTCACATTGAGGTCTTTTATCCATTTTGAGTTTATCTGTGTGTACGGTGTAAGAGAATGGTCGAGTTTCATTCTTCTAATTATAGCTGCCCAGTTTTCCCAGCACCATTTATTGAAGAGACTGTCTTTTTTCCACTGTATATTTTTTCCTGTTTTGTCGAAGAGTATTTGCCCATAGAGTTGAGGGTCCATATCTGGGCTCTCTACTCTGTTCCACTGGTCTATGTGTCTGTTTTTATGCCAGTACCATGCTGTCTTGATGATCACAGCTTTGTAGTAAAGCTTGAAATCAGGTAACATGATCAGCTGGTATGCTGTCACCTGCGGTTCCAGAAGGTGGGATGGGGGAAGGGCGGGGTGGCACCTGTCCTCTGCGCAAGCTCCTCCCCTCTGTGTCTGAGAGGCTGTCCGTAGGGCCCTTGACCAGGTCCCATGGTTCCCACAATTACATCTCCACCACCAAAGGAGAATTCCTCTCTCTGTCTAGATTTAAAGACCTCCAGCATGTGAATTATACCGTAATTTACTAAAACGAGTGCCTCTGCAGGCTAGCTCTCCCAGCCGAGCTGACGGGCCAAGGAGCACCCCAGTGCGGGAGAGACCTATTTCTGGGTGTGTTTCTGGAAGGCATTAGCACTTTAACCGGGGGGTAGACTTGCCCACCAGTCCTAGGGGGCCTGAATTGAACAAAAGCCAGAAAAGGGTGAGTTTTCTCCCTGCTTTGGTGGGGACATCTCTGTTCTCCTCCTGGACACCATGCTCTCAGGCAGGCTGATGGCCGGCGGGCAGAGGTTGGTGGGTGAGCAGGATGCCTGGGGGCTTCCTTCGCCTGGAGCTTGATGGTGAGCAGCAGAGGTGAAGGCGTGTCTCTGCCTGGCCTCAGCCGGCCCCACCTCACCATGCACCGGGGGCCCGGTCCTGTGTGCTTGGGCATCAGTGAGTGTCAAGGCCCAGCGTCCATCAGAGCCTCCTTCCCCCCACCAAGGGCTTTGGCTTGGAGTCAACAGCCACTTTCTGAGTCTCGAACAGCGAGCTGCTTGGCTGCTAAGACACCCTCGCCTAGAGCCTCCCCGGAAGGCCGGTCAGCGTACCCCATCTCCAGGCCTCTGTGTGGGCATCACTCAGCTGTATCTTGGGGCACACAACCACCCAGAAGCTCCAGCTCCGTGTGGAGCTGTGACCACGGGAAGGGCAGTCTGCCCCCAGCCCTGTGGCAGGACACTCCGATCCCAGGCACTGGGCACAGCACGGGCCTGCAGACGGTGAGGGGACAGGTGTGAATCAGGCGGCATCGGGATGCACTCAACGGACCCTGTAGCTTTCATTCCAGGGTTTTCTAAAAATGTGCACTAAGCTTCATTCACGTCCGCTTGTGTTCAGGGATCTGGGCAGAGACCTCCTCCCACCCGAGCTGGGTCTTCAGGCGGCTCCTAGCTGTCTCCTGCCCCCCTCCTCAGCGCCAGCTCCCCAGAGTGAGAGAGGTCATGTGGGTGTGTGCCACACCGGGCCAGCATCGCCCAGCACACAGATGCCCGCCGCCAGCCAGGCTCTGAGAGGCTCAGAGAGAGAATCGGAGACACAGGCGCAGAGGCGGGCAGGGCTGCCTCGGTGCTCAGGGACAGGCTGGGTGACTACTGGATGTGGTCACAGCTGGCCGAAGGGACCTGCCTTGGGCAGCAGGGATGGTGGAGGAGCCCAGGGCTGCAGGGGGAGGCTGGCCAGGGAGAAGCCACCTGCAGTTGCCCAGAGAGCTCCCGCATTTGCGCCGCTGTGTTGTGAGCATGTGACTCCTGAGGAATGAGTGTGTGGGGGAAACAGAGGGTGGTAGGTTGACCCCACACCCCTCCACTCCCTGCTTGTCGCAAGCCCCTCTGACCCTCGCACCTCCCCTCAGAGGGACTCGTGGTAGCCAGGCTACCGGCTGTCTAGGGACATCCCCATTTCCGGATCCGTAACGTCATCACGTCTGCAAGCCCTGTGCATGCAGGGTCGGGGCACCTAGGCTCCGTGGCTGGATGTGGACGTCCTTGGGACTCTCCCTCCCTGGGGTCCCAGAAGGCAGGCAGCAGCACAGCGGCCAGCGCACAGCCCCGGACAGACAGCTCCAGGCCCGTGTCCTTGCAGAGCTGTTGTGGAACTGGGACCTACAGGGAAGAAGCTTGGGGGTGGTCGGCCCTGGCTGCACGCCTGCCAGCAGCGTGTCGGCGAGAATGGGAGCAAGGGAAGGGCTTCTGGCCGGTGCCCCCTGTGGAACTGGAGGCTGGAGACCCTCTACCCCCAACAGCTGTTTGGTGCTGTGCCTGGCCCAGTGTTTCAGCTATTTGGTGCTGTGTCTGGCCCAGGATGGCATGGTGAGACACAGTGGGTGGCCGGTCCACATGCATATCTGTGACTCGAGGGCCCTCTGTTCTCCAGGCACAGCAGTGACATGCTCAAGGTCGCCGAGCCCAGCATGAGACTCACGTGAGGCTCCAGCTGTCCAGGAAGGCAGTCAGGGTCAAGGTCACACACCCAGTTCTCAGGGGCGGTGCTGTGGGTCTCTAGGGCGGGGAGGACCATGGGGGTCTCGGAACCTTCCCGCCCCGTGAACGGGACGAGCCCACACCACAGCTTGACCTGCACGGCTAAAAGACACAACGTGGGCCAAGCCTCCTGCTCCGGGAGGAGGAGCCGAAGCTGCACCGGCTCCTGTCCGGCCGCCGGCCGGTCCGGCGCGGGTGGACCCTGGTGAGGAATAGTGTTTCCGTGGCAGCACATCATCTCCACCTGCAGAGTCCCGCTTCTCCCGGCCCGGAATAGCTCAAGTAGGCTGTGACCTCAGCAAGCCCCCTCGAGAGGCTCTTGAGGCGCCTTGAGAAATTGCACACGAGGCGCTCTGCATCTGGGCTAGATCTATTATTCATGCACGCGTGTTTCAGAGAGCGCAGTGATGTAGCGTCTCTCAGAGAGCGCTCTCTGCAGCAGCCATAAACCACGTTCCATGTGCTCCAGGGAAAAATTATCTTTCCCTTGCTCAAGCTAGGGGTCATGCGCGAGGATCCGCACAGATGGAGGAGAGGGGCTGGGAGGCGGCCGGAGGCGGCCCAGGGCTTCCGCAGGGAGCCTCTGGACCCCACGCGGGGCTGCGGGTCCACTCCGGCCGCTCCTGGACGACCTCTGGGGCTCCAGGCTCCTCATTTGCCAGATGAGACTCGGGCTCAGCGGCTTTGTAGTCACAAGGTCAGTCTTCCCGTTTCAACCCTGCTCCGCGTGTCACCCGCGGCAGGGAGCCTCGCGCCCCCCCCACGACCCCCTCTGAGGAGCTGTGATGCCTGCCTCTTGTGTGTCAGGAATCAGAAACAGCAAATGCACAGCACCTGCCACACTGAGCCAAGAATCTATGTTATGCGTCGATTTATTTCCATCTTCAGAGCCCTCGTTTTAGAAAAGGCATCGCTTCTGCATCTACAGAGAATGTAATAAATACAGAAGCACAGATTTTCCCAGAAAATGTAGCCCTGGGATGGCAAATTGACAGACACTAACATATACCCCTCGTACCAAGGGGGCGGAGGGGAAACCAAAGATGAAAACAGGAATTCACAGCCCCTCTCGGCAGCTGGGAACAAGATTGGGAGAAAGCACAGGAATTTGGGGGGTCAGGCCGGTGCCGGTCCCCGGGACTCCACTCTGCTGAGATTATGTGAGAAATCCGGCGTGCTGTGCTCACTCCCTCCCGCCACAGCGCCAGATTCTCATTTCTGTTCCCCCCGAAGCTCTGTTCCTTTCCAGAAAATGAATAGCTTCGTTGGGCACAGAGCCGAGGGCGTTGTGCCTCAGCCGGGAGGCCGCGCCAGCAGCCCCAGGAACGAGGGGTCCCCGCGCCCTGCTGCCGGCCTGTCCTGGCTCTCTGGGGACTCCCCGGCAGCCCTCCGGCCCCAGCCCATCCCTTCTCCCACCCTGGCCCACAGGGGCCTGTTCTCCAGCCTCTGCTGGTGCCACCTGAGCCCTGGGTCCCTGCTGTCAGGAGGACCCCTCGGGCGCTGGTGAAGCCCATCCAGAGCCCTCGGCGGGGGGGGGGGCTCTTGCTGCCACCCCCACGTCACAATCCTTCCCTGGGGACAGTGATGGTGCCCTGGGGGCACGAGTGAGGGTCCTCTGTCTGTGACAGTCAGCCATCTGGCTGCACAAGCCTGGGACAGGACTAAATGCCACCAAACCGTTCACATTGTGTGGATTTCACCTCCATAAAAATAGTCCTAACCCCTCGTGGAGAGCAGCCGTCTGGAGCCTTCAGGCCTGCACAGCTCTGTAGAGCATCTCAGAGGCCACATTCCCCACTCCTTCATTCAGCAGAGGTGACCTTGCCCTCCAAGGTCGCAGATTGGGCCCCACGTGGGAGAGGCGCCCCCCCACCCAGGGATCCAGCCCGACTCCTCCCCTTCCCAGGTTCCCTGCTGCTCTGCAGAGGCTGAAATCTCCAGCCCCAGGGAGGGGTGGGGCTTCCGAGAGAACAATGGTTTTGTGCACCTTCTGAGGACCTGTTTGGTGTCCCGTCAGGGTGGCCTGGGGCGGCTGCCACTGGAACCCCTCACCGCCTGCCAATCTCTGTCGTGGTTGGGGCTCCATGGCTGCTCGGTGGCTTCTCCTGGCTGGGCAGGGGCTGTCCGTGGGCCTGCGCCCAGCCCTGGCCTGCCTGCCGGAGGGGAGGCCTCGCAGCCTTCGTGGGCTCTACATGCGCGTGCGGGGCAGGGGTCTGCCAGACGCAGCAGGGAGGGGCACGGTGAAGACAGAGGACCCCCGAATCCTGCCAGGATGCTCCCTGCTCCCAAAAGAAGTCTAAGGCAAGCCTGCCTGAGGGCCACGGAGGACTATGCCCACAAGGGCGAGCTCCCAGCCCAAGGGAGCACAGGCTGGGGCAGCCGCCCACGTCAGCCACACTCTGACAGCACCCCGAGGCCTGACAAGGGCCCCGAGGTCTGGAACGCTCGCCCACCGCCTGCTGCATGCCAGGCCTCGGGAAGCAGTGGGTGCGCCCCTTCCTGGGTGACATGGGTGGACTGGGGCCAAGGTCGGGGTCCAGACCGGGATGTGCGTGCTCATAGGGGGCCACCACACCCCTGTCTTTAAGCATCAGGGCCTTGGGCCTCGACACCCTGGGGGAGCGGCAGCCGCATGTCCCCGCCAGGGGCATGTGGGCCAGCTCGGGTTTGCTGTGAAGTTTTTCTTGTGTGGAAAGCATGGATAAGCAGGACCTAGTGGTCAGACGATGTTGTCTGCGTGCGGAGGCTCCTCAGGGCGGCTCAGGCCTGGGCGGTCTCCCCATAAGTATTCTGTTCCCTTCCTTTCTCCTAATTTCATGTTCTTGACCCCATGATGCTCATTTACGCTATCGACACTGAGTGACCTGAGTAGGTCCCCGTCACAGACACACCCCAGAGGGCTGCCCGTGAGCCCCCCCTTGAGTGGGGGCAGGACTGTGACTCCTTCCAGCCAGGAGACAGGATGAAGGCCATGGATCAGAGTGTGATTTTGAACAAGGATGAAGAAATGTTTTCAGATGTAGTAAGATCCTTGGTAAGTCTGACTTCAAGTAAATAAAGATCACTCTGGGTGGGCCTGACCTAATCAGAAAAGCCCTCTCAAAGGGGTGTAGGCCTCTGTGAGTTCAGAGTCTGGAGCAGCACGGGCACCTGCCAGTCTTGGAGAAGTGGGTGGCCATCCCAGAGGTCCATGGCGCAGGGATGTCAGGTGGCCTCTGGGAACTGAGGGCAGCACCTGGCTGATCGCCAGCACAAAGGAGGGACGCTAGCCCTCCTGTCCCCAGGAACCTAATGCCGATGTTAACAGGTGTGCCGTTGTAGGAGTCCCCGGGCGCAGAAAGGATCATACTCGGCTGCAGCTGTGCTGTAGCCTGGGGGGCCCGGAGCAGAGGGCCGACTGAGCCAGCCCAGACAGACCCCAACCTCGGACATGAGGCGGTAACAAATGATGCTGTTTTCAGGTGCTGAGCTGTGGATTGGTTCAGGGCAGTCGGTGACCAGCACAGTCCCTGAAGCCCGTTTCTGTTAGTCATTGTCCTGACAAATCAGTCCTAACCACCTCACCACTGTCTCCACCGGCTCCTTGGATTTCACGGATGGAAACGGTCTGAAGCCGGGGGCCAGCATCAGCCTCTTTTCTCACCTGTGACAATGTGCCTGTGAAGACCACAGCCCGGGGGCCTTCCAGTCCAGCCCTGGGAGCGGTTTCAGTCCAGAACGCCCCTTGGGGGGCAGCGGCAGATGTCCTGAAGGCCTCCCGGAGGGTCTGATTATTGTTTGTACTGCAAAGTAAATGTGACAACATTCAGCGAGTCCGTCTGTTACACTTTCCTGGGCTAGGAAGGGCTTCTCTAAAATTCAGTGTGGGGCCCTCTAGACAGAGGGTACTAACGCGTCAATGCACAGGACTTGAACAACATGCTCGGGGCAGCTCCACGGAACAGGCATGGGGAGCGTTCAGACAAGGAGATGCGTGGATGGCATGGAGGCAGAGGCAGGCGCTGCTGCAGAGGAGGGGAGAGGGCAGCTTAAAGCCGTAGGTGCACCGGTGCAGGGGGAGGAGGAGCAGGTGTGTGGGAGGCATCGACCGTCTCCACCACAGGGCCAGGCCACAGTGTGGGGACTTCAAGAAAGAAAAGTGACAGATTCAGGGACCGGCAGGGAGCAGAGCCATGGGGTGGCGGAGGGAGAGGAGAGAGGTGAGGGGGAGCTTTGTGTCTGGGCGTAGGGGTGACAGGGCCTGTACTTGGGGACCCAGCTGGTGTGTCGGGGAGTGGCACCGAACATTCCCAGAGGGTGATCCCACCAGAAACCCCAAACCTTGTTGCGCAGGACGCATGGCTGTGGGCGAATCCCAGGCCGCTCTGCACCTTCATGGCCGGAGGGCTCCGTCCCTGTGCTGTCCGCGGTGCTGAACACATTCACGGTGCGTTTGTGGCTCCCAGTCCCTTTCCAGACACCCGCTTGTGTCTTTCTTCACTCGTGGGCGTCCCTACAACGCTGCGCTTGCTTTCCCGAGGGTGTTAACGGAGGGTCTGTCCACAGCGGCGGGGGTGGGTAGTAAGTTCCTCCCGTATCTTCGCCGGCTGGCTGGGCTTCTCAGGGTGGTGTATCAGAACCTTGTGAACTTTTCTCCTGGCTCCTTATCAAAGGCTCAAGAAAGGGAGTCTATTTGCATGTTGAGATGAGGGAAAAGAACAACCATTTAAAAAGATAAGAGTTGGAATTTATAAGCCTTTACAAACTGCTATTTCTTTCATGGAGAGGAAAGAAAAGTGGGAGATAGTAAGGAGAGGCAGTGGTGTTGCAGATAACATCATCCGGAGGATTTTGAAACCTGGTATAATTTATCATTATATAAGATGCTTTGGTCCGCAAGATCAAAAGCGACTGACGCTATGTATCTACGCGCAGCCAGTTGGGTTGCTCTTCAGAATCCCAGACAAACATTTCATTAGTCACCATTCATCAGTAAATTGGGATGAAACGCCAAAACGCTTCTTTCAAAAAGCTGGATTGCATTTCCTACATATGGTGCTTTAAAAAAATAATCATTCATATTGCACTTTTCTTTCAAGTGTTCAAACTATGCTGCTTTACAAATATTTGCTTAGTCTCCATGACCCTCTTTTTCAGTCACAAGTACTATTCTCCTCATTTCTGAGGCCTGGGGAGGAGATACAAACCATTCCACTACATGAAGTCAGTCTACTTTTAGCCAGGAAAACCAGGATTTCAGGAAAAAAGCTGTTGCCTAAAGCTGGTAGATGTTTGACCAAGACCAAGGAACATCCCGCCAAAACATAAACATGGGTTAGGCTGGGTGGGGGGTGGTTTCTCAGGAAGTCCCAGGATGTGCGCCGGGAGCCCTGACGTCAGGCCATGGATTCAAGGAGCACAGGACTGTCACTGGATGGTGCAGAGGACGTAAGTGGCTGTTGGCAGGGACAACCCTTGGCCTTCATGTTTCTACCCCAGCTGGAAACAATGCAGCGGGGAACGCATGGCCACCAGATGGCTTTCCCTGAGCTGTGTCATCACCACCCAACTGAAGGTTTCTGCCAGCAGCTAAGATGAAGAAGCTAGCCACAGACCAGCACTTCATGTAGAACAGTCAGATTTCTTTTTTAAGTGAGTTGGAAGAAGTCAGAAGGCTGACATAACAGTCAAGATTTGAGATGGGAGGATCCCAGAAAGGGGAGAGAGTCCGAGAAACCTGCTAGGTTCTAAGCGGGTCCCTCTGGAGGCAGCAAAGTGCTGATCCCATGAGTTCCTGACACTTATGGGAACAGCAGGAGCCAGGACTCCAGAGGATGGCTGAGGCTCCTGGTCTAGCGCAGCTTTCCCCAGAGGCGTTTGCCACACCCTGAAGGCACACAGGGGAAGATGCTAGGAAGCTAAACACAAAGCCTTGTAGCTCTTGGTTGACAACACTGGAATTTTGGGTGTCATGGGGCTGCAATGGAGTTTAGGAGGTGGCTGGACTTGAGTTAATAGCCTAGGGTTTCAGTCGGAAATCTTGAGGATTCTAGAAGAACAGAGAACAGAGAAGAAGAACGGAGAAGAGCAGTATGGATCTTTACAAAGCTGTACCAAAACAAGTGAGCAAGCCGCCCTGCATCCTGGTGAGGAAGCACGTCACTGGTGGTGAGAATTCCCATCGAAGGTCACCGCCCCGAGCCTCTGCCATTTTTCATTCAAAATATCAGAATCTTGGGATGCCTGGGTGGCTCAGTGGGTTAAGCCGCTGCCTTCGGCTCAGGTCATGATCCCGAGGTCCTGGGATCGAGTCCCGCATCAGACTCCTTGCTCGGCAGGGAGCCTGCTTCTCTCACTGCCTCTGCCTGCCTCTCTGCCTGCTTGTGTATACTCTCTCTCTCTCTCTATCTCTGGCATATAAATAAAAAAAAATCTAAAAAAACAAAATATCAGAATCTCATAAAGCTTCACCAGGAGTGATCAAGAAAAGGAACCAAGAAAAAAAGGACAATGGGAAAATACCCCAGACAGTCCATTTATTGGACTCACAATACACAGACTTTAAAATAGCTTCGATTAACAAGTTGAAGCAAAGATGAGGAATTTAATCAGAAAATCCAAATCCAAGAAAAAAGGCAATTAATAATTTTAGCATTAAGTTTTTCAATAATTGAAACTAAGATTCAATTAACTGAAGTTGAGTGTAAAACCTGGAACAGAGGATTGGATGACAGGACAGGTTAGTAGAAAATACCCAGGCTCCCGGGCAGAGAAAGAAAACAGACAAGAGGGGAGACGCGGAATGTGGGGAGTAGCCGTGCCGGTGCAGCGCCCGCGGGAAGAAGTGAGTGGAAGTGCGACAGGCGAGTTGCCACAGGCACAACACTGAGGATTTTCCACCACGGAACGTGGAACCCTTGTCACAGGCAGAAAACCTGCGCCGACCGCATGCTGCACGGCACGAGGTGAACCATGCCTGACACAGCATAACAGAAGTGCTGAAGTCGAAAGACAGAGAAATCGTGGAAATAGAGAAAAAGTAATCATGACCTTCAAAGGAGGAACAAAAATCTTGAAAGTTGACATTTCCACAGAAGCAACGGGAGCTGGAAGACAACAGAACGACGCCTTTAAAATGCTGGAAGGAGGAAACCAAAGGCTGAGCTATATCCAGAGAAAATGTCCTTCACAAGTGAAAGCAAAACAAACACATTTCCATCATAAGCAAAAGCTGAGAGATTTTGTTGCCAGCAAATATACACAAAAAGAAAAAAAATTTAAGAAGAATTTTTAAGGAGAATTCTTTAGGAAGAAACAAAATGAGGCCAGGGAGAAACACAGAAATCTAGTAAGGGATAAACTCAAGAGAAAGGGGGAAAGGGATATATACAAGTAATTACAAACAGATATTAACTGGACAATAATAATAATATCTCATGTGGTCTGAAATACATGGAGATTAAAAATACATAACAATAATAACACAGAGATAAATGACTTTGTCTCCCAAGGTTATGTCATTAGCTAAGGGGTGGTAGTAGGATTAATGTACACGAGACTGTTACTAATCAAAGATACATATTATAATCCTCAATTTGTAATTCTAATCATTTAAAGAAAAAGGAAAATTTGTAAAATGTGTAAGATGATTCAGGTAAAAGTTTTAAAAATCTATTAGTTAAGGGGTGCCTAGGTGGCTCAGTCAGTTAAGTGACTGACTTTGGCTCAGGTCTGATGCCAGGGTGCTGGGATCAAGCCCTATGTCAGGCTCCCTGCTCAGCAGAAAACCTGCTTCTCCCTCTATCTCTGGCTGTCTTTCTGCCTTCTTGAGCTCTATCTCTCTCTCTCTCTGTCAAATAAAACAACAAATAATAAAAGAATGTATTAGTTAAATCAAAGTTGAGAAGAGGAATATTACCCTTTCCCCTGGTGATTCTACTCCTGAAGACAGACTCCAAAGAAATGGTCACACATTATTCATAATAACCCCAAATTAGAAACAGTTTATCAAGAGTAGAGTGGATAAATATTATAGTATATTTATGTCATGGGATACCACAGAGCAATACTAAAATCAAACTACTGCCACATGTAAGACTACCAGTGAACTCCACACACAATTGTGTGAAAGAATCCAGACACAACAGAGAAACAATCTAACGTATGGGCATGAGTGTCAGAATGGCGCCTCCATGATGGTGTTCTGACTTGGAGGGTTATATGGGGTTTCTTGGATGCTGGTGTTTTCTCTGTCTTGAACTGGGTGATGTTTACATGGGTACATTCACTTGGTAAAAACTCATCAAGCTGGAAGCAACTAACAAAACTAAAAGGCAACTTTAGAATGGGTGAAGATATCTGCAAATGGCATATCTGATAAAGGGTTAGCATCCAAAATATAGAAAGAGATTATACAACTGAACACCCCAAAACCAAATAATCCAATCAAGAAATAAGCAGAAGACAGACATTTCTCCAAAGAAGACTTACAGATGGCCAACAGATGAAAAGATGCTCAACATCCCTCATCATCAGAGAAATGCAAATCAAAACCACAATGAGATATCCCCTCATACCTGTCACAATGGCTAAAATCAACAAAACAAGAAACAACAGGATGTGGAGAAATGGGAACCCTCATGCACTGTTGGTGGGAACGCAAACCGGTGCAGCCACTCTGGAGAAGTGTATGGAAGTTCCTCAGAAAGTTAAAAATAGAACTACACCGCCATCCAGCAATCACACTGTTAGAGACTTAGCCAAAGAATACAAAACACTAATTTAAAGGGATACATGCACCCATGAGTGTTTAGAACAGCATTATCTATACCAGCCAAGATAGGGAAGCAGCCCCAGTGTGCACCGACTGATGACTGGATAAGAGACGTGGTCTATGTATACAACGGAGTATTGTCCAGTCGTAAGAAAGAATGAAATATCACCGTTTGCAGCAACATTGATGGATCTGGAGAGTGTAAGGCTAAGCGAAATAAGTCCGTTAAAGAAAGACAAATACCATATGGTCTCACTCAGCTATGGAATTTGAGAAACAGAACAAATGAATGAAGGGGAGAGGAAGAAAGAGACAAACCAGAAAATGGACTCTTAGCTACGGAGAACAAACTGGTGGTTACCAAGGGGAGGTTGGCGGGGATAAGTGAGATAGGACACTCATCGCGACGAGCGCTGGCTGTGGAGATGCTGAGTCACTACATTGTACACCTGAAACTAATGTAACACTGTATGGTAGCCACATTGAAATTAAAATAATAAAAATGTGCTTGAAAAATCAATGCCATTCTGGAGGACATTGTCGTGCTTTCTGGAGCTATGCCACAGGCACTCAATTATTTAGAGGGACTCTTGGGCGCTCGGGCCACTGACTCTGGGACAGTGCTTTGGAAGTCACGGGGGTTTGCCTATTTGAGCTGCTGAAAAGGGGAGTGATCTATGTCAGACTTCAAAATGGGTACCAGGTACTGCCCTGAAGTTCTCCAGTCGCCCTCCGGTCTCGCTACGAATGTGATGTACAGGGAAATCATCACCATCACTTCATGTGTATATTTTTGTGGTTCACAGTACTCCTGCACATATGGCTTGTGACCAGTGGATGCTGACATGTGACCAGATCTCTTCTTCCCACGGGCCCCACACCGGTGTCCCCCTGTGCAGGACTTCATTTTAAACTTCTAGCCTGGACAATTTCCTGAACATTTATTTGGCTTCTCAATTCCTAAAACATCTCTGAACAATTGAGCTTCACGTAAATCCTGACTCCTCTCTAGCCCACGGACAAGCTTCCCCCAAGCCCACATACAGCCCCAGCTGTTAAGAACCCTGACTTAACTCTGATCCCCTCATCCCCAGCCATGCAGCGAGGCTTTCAGACAGGCTTCCGCCCAGAGCGTGTTCATTCAGCGATGTCGTGACCACAGCCCAGAATCACTACAGAAGGGCATATCCTTGAGCTTATCTTCTGTACGTCACCATTATTCAATTCAATAGGAAATTGTTGTTAACTGCTAACAGAGATGAGTGATTCTCTGTTCGTGTCCCTGAGGATGTTATAGTCAATTTCGGACACCGGCAGACAAAATACAGCATGTTGAGTGTTCCAATAAGGCACCACGAGAGGAAAGAAAAGGTGCATCTAACCAGTGATGACTTTCCTGAGAATGTGGTGCTGGGGCTGAGTCTTACGGAATAAGGATGTGTTTTACGGAGAAAGAGAACTCGCGAGAGCGTTTCAAGCAGAGAGAACTAGAAGACCTAAGCCACGGGGGACTTTCTGCCCCTTTATCGCTGGAGGCAGACGGTGCTGAGCCACGCTGTAGCTCTGCCAAAACCAACCACCAAACAAACACAGAACCAGCAAAAACGCGTCTCCCCAGGGCTCGTAGGATAATTTCCACTTGCCTCAACTTTCCCCTAAGACCCGTTGCTTTCGGGTCTGTTTTGGCATCGCCACCAGCACCAGAGAACTGACCCAGAGGACCTGAGCACCTGCCACTCACCACCTCTTGCAGGCAGGGTGACCGAGGTGTGCTGGAGGTTGTCTCATGCCTGGATATGCACAGAAATTGATGTGCGTATATATACATTCATGTAGTTAAGTAAAGTTGTGATAAAGGATGTGTTGCACAATACTTACAAATATTAATAAATACATAATTATTATAAATGTGTATAGAAGGATTGATTCTCATAAGGTGCTTCTGTCCATTCTCCCCACCAAACTCTTAGATCATAGCCAAGCTATGGTTCACCATCTACAAGTGAATGACATCACAGCATGTATGTTGGCTGATATGCTCACGTATGTGATCCACACCACACAAGACAGATGGGAAACAGTGGACCTACTCCATTGTCGGTGAAGTGCGACTTCTTGTTGAGTCAGATAATGGTCTCTGGATCTGAGAAGAGTTTTTCCTCGATGTTTTCACTTTTCACGAAGCAAGGACTGCAGATACCACCCGCATGTACACATACTCTGTATTACTGGCATTCTTCACCGTCTCAAGTCTAGACTACAACACGTAAATCCATCGAGCCCTTATTCGTGGAGTGTGGAATCACTCCCCACCACGGCCAACTTCAGGTGGCCAGCACAACTTCTCTGAATGTGGAGTGGGGGCGGGCGTGAGGGAGCAGCCCATCATGAGACATGGTGCTTCCACATGCAGATACAGCAGATGCTGATACACTCAAAGTAAGAGGGAGTAGAAAAACAGAATAAAGTAAGTAGGAAGTAAGGAGTTTTGAAAGATATTGTTTTTGTATTAATTTTGGTTTTGACTATAATTTATTCGACTGCAAGTTGCTATGATTTCATTCTTTGTGATGACTGTTTTTAACAAATGGGCTCATGAAACGCCTGCAGGTTTACCAGTCAATTCTCATGAGGTGTTAAAAACCACCTGCCGCGCGCTACTTTGCAGATTTGGGGCAAGATGCTCTATATCTCCTTTACCATAACCCGAGGAGGAATGCTTCCTTATTCCAACTTTACAGACGATCAAGATCTATAAGTATAAAGAGATTTGCAAAACATCACACAGGTAGTAGGCGGCAGCCTCCTAGCGCCTAGACCATCTCTGCTTCCTCTACATTACTTTACTGACGTAGCCAAAAGATGGGGTTTCCACATGGTAGAGCACAGACGTTCACAGCCGCAACAGCCATGCAGACTGCATGTGAATAGTTCCTGAAAGCGACGTGTTGCTTATCCGTTTGTTCAGAAGGTTAAGGTATGGTCCTTTTGGTCTTTGAAACATCATTTCAAGCTCCCTGATTCACTGTGCTTAAATTTCTGAGCATAATGACTTCTGAACACTTCTACTTCGAGGTGTAATTTCCTTGGCAACAAGAATGGATGCGCACGTGCACACACACACACACACACACGCAACAAACAAATGACAGGTGAACAAAAAAAAGGTTCATGTCTTATGTGCCTGTGGCTGAGGGTTTCTACTTGAAGAAATTGTACAGAAAACAAGGGAACACTTAAATAGCTGTCTGAAGTCAACCTGTCTCCGGCCAGTGTCCCCACCCAGCTAGACCCCATCTGTCCCCCTCACTTGCCTTCTGAAGGAACCAGACTGGTGGGCACTCGGGATCCACAGAGCCAATGGCCCAGTGAGTCAGGGTGATCCCCGACACCCCCGTGCTGTCATCCCTGGCAAAGGCTAGCAGGACAGGTGAGGAGGGATGTCTGCCATCCCTGTAACAGCAGTGACCAACTGAGAAACGTAGCTGCTAAGGGCTTATTGTCCTTTACTTCTGTTGCAAAGGGACAACTCGCCGAAACAAAACAAAGAAAACAAAGATGATATCCTAAAAATTCCCAGGCAGTATTCCGCTGGTGAGTCCTTCAGGTTCCCCAAGCAGGAGAACCTGAACGACTGGGAATATGCAGGGCTGGACGAGGAAGAGGAAGCGGCTCCTGACTTTCTCATGGACACTGGTCACCTTCTGTCCCCTCGTTGATCCTGGTGAGCTCACTGATTCAGTCTCTTGGAATCACAGAGGTTAAAGCGCACAGTGGATGTTTAGCAACAATTCCCTTCTGTCTCATGAGGGATGTTCCCAGCGATGTGGCATTCACTCACTGGGCAACACTTACGGGATATGCCTTGTGTCTGTCTGTCTGTCTGACCAACAGACTGAGCTTCTCAACAACAAACACCCCCCTTACCATCAGTATTTCTGGCATCCAGCTTATTTCTTGGCACAGATTACTTTTCCAACAAATAAACAGATTTTTAAAAATATATTGTAGTTGCACAATTATGTTCATGATATTGATAGCTACAAAAATCATAATTATTCTACCACCCCCCCAACTGGAAGACATTTAAGATGGTTCCGTGTTTTCACAGTTATGAGCCTCCGTTTTACAGCATTCTTATAAGCGCGTATTGCTTGATCATCGTACACGGGTCTGTTTCTAGAAACAGAATTCATGAGTCAACGCGGAGATACCTTCTAAAACTTTTTATATCTGGCTGCATAATGAAAGTTCTGGACACATTTGCTTTTAAATGTGTCAGGGGCTCCTGGGTGGCTCAGCGGTGAAGCATCTGCCTTCAGCTCAGGTCATGATCTTGGGTCTTGGGATCGAGCCATTGTCGGGCTCCCCACTCGGTGGGAAGCCTGCTTCTCCCTCTCAAATAAGTAAATAAAAATCTTTTAAGAAACTGTGGCCATTCCTCTATTTAAACATTTTAATTCGCTTTCTCCTACTTATTTTTACACTTGGGGGTGCTCTCTCCAGGCGCTGGGCTGTCACCTGAATTGGGTCTCTTCTTGCGCATTTGCTTCTCTTCTCTCAGACCCCCTCCCACTCTTGTGAAACACTCGAACTAGTGCAGCTTCCCTCACGGTCAGGAACAGACAATCCCTGCTGTATTTTCATTGAAATATCTTGTTTTCTAGTAACCTTCAGAAGTATTTTGAATTGTTTTGATGCAGTTAAAATTTTTCATGAAAGACTTTTACATTTGTAAATTAGTTTGGAGAGAAATAACATTTTCAAAGTACTCTGCCCTTTTCCTGAACGCGGAGCACTGCCCCACTAGTCCAGCATTCTTTAGTGTGTCTGAGTTAGCTCACAATTTCTTCCACAGCATTCCCGAGCATTTTTGTGGGTCCAGTTCCCCATCTGAGATCTCTTCCTGCACCTGAAGCACCTGTTGCATAGTCTCTTCGTGTGGGTCAGCCTGCTGGCTTCATGTGGGCGAGGAGTCTTGTCTCAGGCTCATTTTTGAAGGATACGTTGACTTGATAGGAACTTTAGATAGACAGTTTTGTTTTGTTTTGTTTCAGTGCTTTAAAGACACTGTTCTGTCATTTTCTGGCTGTTTTGGACTCTCTTGAGAAGTCTGTCATCAATTTCCTTGTGAAGTTCTTTGTGTGGATTTCTTGGTGTTTATTGTGCTCAGTGGTTCTCTGGGCTTCTTGTATGTGGGCTTGTACTTTACATCAAATTTATGAAACTCCTGGCTGTAATTTCTGCCACTTGTGTGTCCCTCCTCTTGCGTCCTTGTTCGCTGCTTTTCTTTTGTTCTCTGGACTTCATTTGGATAATTTCTACCACTATTTTAAATCAATTACTCTTTTCTCCTGCAATATATGATCTGCTGCTATTGCACGTTGTCATTTTTTTATTAGACATTTTCCTTTTAATCTGTAAAAGTTCTATCTGGTAATATTTTACTTTAATTTTAATTATGGCAAAGTATTCATAACCCTGACTTTGTAATTTTACCCACATTTAGGTGCTCTGCTCAGTGACCTTGAGCTCATTCCCACTGCTGCACAACAATCCCCATCGTCCATCTCCAGAACTTTCTCAGGTTCCCACACTGAAGCTCTGTCCCCACGATACACTAACCACCCACTTTCTGCTTCCACAGATCTGAGTCCTCCAGGGAATTCCGCTGAGTCGACTCACCCAACATTTGTCCTTTTATGTCTGGCTTATTTCCCCGAGCACAATGTCCTCAAGATTCATCCATGCTGCAGGAGGCACCAGAACGTCCTGCCTTTTAAAGGCTGAATGATATCCCATCATCTGGATGGACCATATTTTGTTTATCCCCTCATCCACAGATGGACACTCACGTAGCGTCCACCTTTGGGCCATTGTGGACAATGCTGCTATGAACGCTGGTGTACAAATATCTGTTTAAGTCCCTGCTTTCAATTCCTGTGGGTATTTACTCCAAAGTGGAATTTCTGAATCATACGGTAATTTCATGTTTCAGTTTTCGAGGAACTGCCGCACCGTTTTCTGTAGAGGTGCACCACTTAGTACGCAAGGGCTCCAAATGCCCTCATACTCTCCATGACACTTGTGGATTTTTTCAACAAAACTCCTTTTAACAGGTGTAGAGTGGTGGCTCATTGTCGTTTCGGTTGGTGCTTCTCTAATGATGAGTGATGTTGAGCATCTTTTCATGTGTTTATTGGCTGTTCCTGTATTTTCTTTGGAGAAATGTCTATTCAGGTCCTTTGCCCGTTTTTTAATTGTGTTGTCTCTGTTTTGTTATTGAATTCTAAAGTTCTTTATATATTATCAATATTAATCCCTTATCAGATACATGATTTGCAAATATTTTCCCATTCTGTGAGTTGCCTTTTCACTCTGTTGATACTGCCTTTTGATGCACAAATGGTTATTTTTTATGACTTATGTTTATTTTCTCATTATGCTCATGTTTTCATTTAAATACTGGGGTGTATTTATAACGTTTATAATAACTGTTTTATGTCTGTGTCTGCTAATTTCAGCATATCTGTTACTTCCTGATCTGTTTTTACCGACTCATCTCCTCTTGGATCTGTTCAGCCATTTGTAGCAACTCTACCTGTCTCATAATATCCAACCGGCTGCCAGACACTGTGAACACCGCATTCTTGAGAGTTTGGCTTTGGTTTTCTTCCTTCGGAGAATGTTTGGCTTAGCAGGTGGCTGGGTTCTGTTAAGATCAGTTTAATCCCCTCAAGCCTTGTTTGTAAGTGTTATTATGGCAGGAGTAGAGCAGCCTTTACTCTAGATCCAATTTTGCCAAACTGGAGGAAAGAGTTGACCCTTTTCGTGTTTTTACTGATTGCTACATTCTGAAGGCTTGTGTCCTCCCAAAATTCGTTTGTTGAAATCCTAATGTCCGATGCAATGGTATTAGGAGGTGGGGACTTTGGGAGGTGAGTAGGTGGTGAACGTGGAGCCTGAAGAGGGCTGGTGGTCTAATGAAAGAGACCCCAGAAAGCTCCCTCCCCCTGGTGCCAGGCGAGGACACAGCGGGAAGTCTGTACCAGGCAGCCCGTAACAGGACCTTCATCAAATGCCAAATTTGACGGCACCTTGATCTGTAACTTTCAGCCTTCAGAACGGTGAGAAATCAATGTCTGCTGCTGAAGCGGTCCAGTTTCCGTGCCTCTGTTGCAGACTGAGTGGACCAAGGCACCATCTTACAGAGGAGAAGTGACACTCTTAGGAGGAAATGTCTCTTAGGACCACCTAAATAATTTGTAGAGAACAATTCAAAATGCCAGTGCATGCCTCCTTGTTCAAAAATGATTAAGGATTTCAAGACAGTGAAAGCAGAGCATTAGGACAAGTGTGAGGGTTTCCTGAAAGCAGGCCCTGTGTGACCGGCCAGGACGCACGCCCGTGTGTTGGGCACAAGGACACAAGGTTTAATCATGATGAACTAGGGCTGTTCTGACATCTAGTAGAATTTTTGATCGTGTTCCCTGCCTCTTGACATAATAAGGCTTAGCTTGTATTTCACGTAAGACTTCCTTAGTTTTGCCGCTCTCGGTCTCTGTCCTTGCACAGAAACCAGGGTCAAGGACAGGAACATAAGCCCTCAGGGAAGAGCTCACAGGAACAGCTTAGTAAGCACGGCACGCGTCCCAGCTGGACGCTGAGGAGCAGTGAGGACGGGGTTGACCTTGTCCCTCGTCCGCTGCAGTCGGGGCGCTGAGCGCCTCCAGGTAACTCCCAGCCGTGGGGCGCTCATCCTGCCCTGCAGAAGCTGCTGGAGGCTCTGTCTGGGTGACAGCGGGGCTCTGAAGGCTCCTGCCTTCCTGACGAGGACAGGCTCTGTGCGCCAGGTGGCCTCGGGGGTCTTCTGGGTTGGGAAGACCTGACAGCCACGGCGCTGAGCTGCTGCTGAGCCGCTGTCGGGCAGGGAGAGGGGATCCTCAGCAGTGAGAAGACAGGCGGGGGACGGGGGGGGGGGACAGGCAGGGGACAGGCGGGGGACAGGCGGGGACAGGCGGGGCTGACTGTCTTGACAGGCCTGGGGGAGACGCAGTCACAGCCTCCGCAGCCCAGGAGCCCGCGAAGGCTCTTTTGTAAAGACCGTCCCCCGCCCGCAGGCCGCCGGCAGGAGCGGAGCAGCAGGTGCAGGCGGCGCAGGAGGCTGGAGGACCCGCTCCCGCGTGCGCTCGCCTGGGCAGAGCGGCACGTGCCCGCGCACGAGTCCCGCGCGAGGCGACCCTCGCTGGCCGCGCCGACGCCGGGGGACAGAGCGTGCGACCCGCGCAGACACAGGGCCGCGCCGCAGGACGACGGCCCCGCTTCGGCCAGGCTGCGCGAGCCGCGCTCTGCACCCCGCCGGGCCGTGCTCGGGGACACGGCTCGGTCGCCCCCGGCTGCGGAGCGCGAGGCAGCTCCCCGGCCGCGGCCCGGCTGTCCCGGCAGCCAGCGCACGCCGCCCCCGCCCCCGCCCGCGCTCCCCGCCCAGGGCTCCCCCTGGTCAGGCGCTCCGTCCCCGGGGGCACAGCCCGGAAGTACCGGTGTGGGCCCGAGGCACGCTGGGGAGTGTAGTTCCACGACCCTCTGCGTCGGCAGGAAGCGGCCCTGGAGCAAGGCATGCTGGAGATTGTAGTGCCGCCGTCGGCCACGCAGGGCACGCAGGGGCCCGGAGCCGTGCATGCTGGGAAGTGTAGTCCTCCGTGGCCACGCTGTCGCCGGGAGAGCGCGCGGGGGGCGGGCCGGGGCGTGTCCTTCCGACGGACCCGCGGGCGCTGGGGGCTGAGGCCGCTGGTTTCCCCGCCCCGCGCCCCGGCTGCGCCTCTGGCACCGCTTCACGAGCCCTCGGGAGGGTGCGTGGAGCCACGGTTCGCCCCGCAACTGGGCCGCGGCGCCCCGCACGGAGCCCAGAGCCCCGGGTTCTCCAGCGGGAAGATGAACCGGGGACAGGGACAAGGACCGAAGGACGGAGAGTGAGATTGAGGCCGGGGCCAGGACGCGGAAGGCCGTGCATGACGCCTGACCCCGAAAACACACGTTTGCAGGGGCGCCTGGGGGGTCCGTGGGAGAAGCCTCTGCCTTCGGCTCAGCTCACGATCCGGGGTCCTGGGACCGAGCCCCGCGTGGGGCTGCTCGGCGGGGAGCCTGCTCCCCCTCCCCCACCGCCTGTGACCCCGTCTGTCAAATGAATAAATAAAATCTTAAAACCAACCAACCAACAGGCGTTTACCAAACCGGGTGTCCCCCCGGGAAGCGGGGCGCGGCCCCCTGTGGGGGGTCGCAGCAGGAGGTCCCGCGCGGCTGCTGTGACCCGGTGTGACCCGCCGGTGTGACCTGGTGTGACCCGGTGTGACTCGCCGGTGGAACCCGGTGTGACCCGGTGTGACCCGTTGTGACCCGGTGGGACCCAGTGTGACCCGCTGGTGGGACCCGGTGGGACCCGGTGGGACTCGCCGGTGGAACCCGGTGGGACCCGGTGTGACCCGTTGTGACTCGCCGGAGGAGGCCCGCGGAGGCCGGCCGCGCCGCCGCGTCCTGTGCCGCGTCCTGTGCCGCGTCCTGTGCGCGGACGACGAGCTCCGGTCCGGGGCAAGCGGCGCTGCCGCGGCTTCGTGGCCGCGAGGAGCCCACCCTGATGCGGCCGCCCCGGGCCGCGTCCCACCGCTGCTCCCCGCGAGAACCCGAGTCCTTGTGTGCGGGGTCAGGCCGCGAGGAACCAGACGTGAAGCGGCCCAAGTAAGTCTGCACGAAAGCGGTGAGAGAGAAGCCGGGGAGCTGACCCGGGCGTCAGAGACCGAGGACAAGTTTCTCCAGTGAAATACAAGAGAAGCTCCGGGAAAAGTCCTTCCAGAAAACGGACTTGGCCGCGGTGTCCGACGTCCGACGTCCGGTCATTAAAAAGTATCTTGTCTTTAGGAAATTTCCCAGAGGGGAAACACACGGCAACCCTGGATGAGCGGTCTCTGGGGTAGGAGGTTGAGAATATTTTCATTTTTTATGTCTGAACTTTTAGCATCTTAAACGTGAGTGTTTCGTGAACACACAGGGACGCTCTTGGGAAAGATCAGCGGCTCTGCCAGGTCCGAGGGAAGCGCCTGGTGTTGGCGCCCGCCCTCCCCTCTCCTTCCCCGAGATCCCCACCGAGGTCCTTTCTCCGGTGACCGTACTTCTTGGGCCTGTCAGGGTCCAGTCCCCGTGAAGTCTCGGCCCTGACACCCACTCTGCTTCTTGTCCCTGATTCCAACAGGCGCCCTTGGGGCCGTAACAGGCCCGGGCCAGGGGAGACAGCAGAAAGCACCGTGGTTTGGGTCAGGGACGGTGGGAAGGTCACGGGGAGGGGCACGTGTTGGGATGAGCGTGGCTCACTGGCAGAACCTGGGAGTGCGTCTTGTTTGGGGAGGTGCAGAAGGGGTCCGAGTCCTCGTTCCGCCAGGTGTCTTCATAAGCCGTGTCTGTGGGAGGAAGGTTAGAAGACACGGCCCAAGGCAGAGAGCGCGTGCCATGGCGCGTGCCATGGTCTGTGGCCTGGGCGGTCTTTAGTGATAGGGAGCATTTGAGGGCTCACTCAGAATGGGTTAGCGGCCACTACACAGTCCCTCCTGTCCGTGAACCGCCCCCACAGCACAATGAGAGCTCAGTGATGAATGCTGGGCGAGGCTTCCAAGACGCCCCTCCCCTGACCTGCTTCTGCGAGAAATTCCGACGTGCTGCCGTGCAGTGTAAGCGGCTTTGCTCAAGCCCGACTGCTGTTTCACTGCCGTCTAGAATTCACTCTTTCCTTCCAAGGTCCTGGGATCCATGTAGCATGTCCTGCCCCACTTTAGAGATGGACCGGTTCACTGACCGGTTCTCAGCGCGGGACTGCCCGCTCTATGAACATGGGCTTCCAGATCAGTCCGTGTGGGTCTGGATCCGGCATTTGCTGACTGTGAGATCTTGGGTGAGCACTGAGTTTCTCTAAGCCACGGTTCACGCACACAAGGGGTTCATATCAGTGTCTGTCTTGTGGGTTCGCTGTGACAGCCCTGACAGTGCCAGCACGCATCCGACGCACAGTAGGACCTCAGCGGAGGGCGGTGGGTGGTGCTGAGTGATGAGGGTCCTGGGTAGCCTACGGTTCATAACGGGGCAGAGCACCCTCCACTAGGAAATCCAGCAGGACTCTCTCTCACAAGGAGCTTCTGGCCACGTGTCCCCGCTGTTTTCTGGCTCTGCCACAGAGGCTTGTGGACAGCATTGCCCGCTCCTGTCCTGCAGGTATGGCCACGGCTTTCTTAACATTCAGAAGGTGTGTTTAGGGTCTCAGACACAGAGGTGGCTCCTTGACACATGCCCTAGAGGAGCAATGGGAACACCCTTACACACCCTGACCACACTCGTATCCTTTTGTCTGGTTCAGGGGGAAGCAGATGCATCATCTTTTCCAAAGCAGCATCTATGGCAGATCGGGAGATGACACAGCAGCTTCAAACTGTAAACAAGAGAGACACTGCACGTGGCTGGGTTCTGCCCTGGATGGGTGTGAGTGCCAGACTTTTCTAGAAGTGGCTCTGGGTGTGAGAGGAGCAGGGGCGCAGGAGAGAGTCTCCACCTCTGTGGGACAGATGGCTTGAGAGGACAGACAGGCAGAGGCAAAGTGACCAGGGTTAAGAAGAGGCAGGACAACAAACCGAAGGGATGGAAGTGTCCATTGTGTTCATGGCATGAACAGGACTGAGAGAGTCCTTGGCCAGGAGAGAAGGGAGAGGGGACAGGAGTAGGTCAGGGGCACATAGGTCCGGAGCAGGTGTGCTGGACTTCTGTGCCAAGGTCAAGTGGGACGTGTACACCCGCAGGATATGGACACAGGGACAGCTGCACAGATGGGGGATCACCCGCAGGATACGATGCTGGGCAACTGCGCAGATGGGGGTGGGGTCAGCAGTACAGCCTCAGGCTTTATCCCAACAGGCTGTCTACCACTCTCCTGTGTAAGCAGGGGCTGTGTCAACACTAGAGCTTCTATTTCTGGAGTTTGTCCCTGTGGCTTTCCTTGCAAAGCTTCCTACCAGGTCTCCAAGGAGGTGAGTCGAATCCTGTTTCCCCAGACAGGCAGTGTGAATCCTGGATGCTTTGCTCCCCGCTAAGCCCTAGACTCCAAAATGAGTCTCAGGGTTCCTTGTGTTCCCTGTTTTTTGAGATCTTAGTCACTCGGGAGATGTCGTGGTGATAAAAGGGCTTTAAAATGCAAGACCCAGATGCGCACCGAAGCACGTCCCAGCACTCAGTCTGACCTAAACTAACTCTGTCTCCTTTAAACGGTGTCTGCTGACCTCTGAGCGCCTCACACTTTACCTGTCATGAAATTCCTCTCCAGTCCAAGGAATCTCACTGATGCCAAATAGTTTCTACTCTTTCCCCTCCATGTTTGCCTCCTGATTCCCTTGTGGGTGTTTGCAGCCGAAGAGCTCTGGTCACTCTTCCTTCTTG
Organism: Mustela erminea; assembly: GCF_009829155.1. NCBI lineage: Eukaryota > Metazoa > Chordata > Mammalia > Carnivora > Mustelidae > Mustela > Mustela erminea. Next base: position 140,257,836 of record NC_045620.1, read on the forward strand.
CCCACATTCTGTAGCTCCTGCCAGTAGTGGCTCGAGCATCACCATCCAATCCATTCCCCAGGGATATCCCTCATCTGAAAGAGGTACAGCAGCACGCATACCAGTTTTTGTTTTTAGTCCCATAAGAATGTGCCATTGCCCCTTGCTGTGCTGGCAGGCACGAGCCTGTAGGAATCCCCTGCTTCTCCTGGGGCCTTGGTCCACAGCCCCCTGTAGGCACCTCAGTCCGGCCGCAGGGTCGGCTTTTCCTCCATGCGGGGCTCAGCACCATGGACAGCCCACTCCTCTTAAAGTTTTACTTGAAAACTACTCCGCAGCACGGGAGTCAGAAAGTAGAGTCACATCTAGAACAGCGGACACGCAGGCTTGTTTTGGGTGAGGGGGGCAAGGGGAGGAAAACAGGGTAGATATTAGGAGTGATTTTTTTTTTAATTTCATTTTATTTTTTCAGTGTTGCAGAATTCATTGTTCATGCACCACACCCAGTGCTCCATGCAATCTGTGCCTCCTTAGTACCCACCACCAGGCTCACCCAACCCCCACTCCCCACCCCTCCAAAACTCTCAGTTTGTTTCTCAGAGTCCACGGTCTCTCATGGTCCGTCTCCCCCTCCGACTTCCCCCAATTCAGTTCTCCTCTCCATCTCCCCATGTCCTCCGTGTTATTTCTTATGCTCCACAAGTAAGTGAAACCATATGATGATTGACTCTCTCTGCTTGACTTATTTCACTCAGCATCATCTCCTCCAGTCCCGTCCGTGTTGATACAAAAGTTGGGTATTCGTCCTTTCTGATTCAGGCATAGTACACCAAAGTATATATGAGCCACGTCTTCCTTATCCATTCATCCGTTGAAGGGTATCTTGGTTGTTTCCAGTTTGGCAACTGTGCCATTGCTTCTATGAACATTGGGGTACAGATGGCTCTTCTCTTCACGACATCTGTATCTTTGGGGTAAATACCCAGTAGTGCAATTGCAGGGTCATAGGGCAGCTCTATTTTTGGTTTCTTGAGGAATCTCCACACTGTTCTCCAAAGTGGCTGCACCAACGTGCATTCCCACCAACAGTGTAAGAGGGTTCCCCTTTCTCCACATCCTCTCCAACACACGTTGTTCCCTGTCTTGTTAATTTTGGCCATTCTAACTGGTGTACGGTGGTATCTCAATATGGTTTTGATTTGAATCTCACTGATAGCCAGTGATGATGAACATTTTTTCATGTGTCTGATAGCCATTTGGATGTCTTCTTTGGAGAAGTGTCTGTTCATGTCTTCTGCACATTTTTTGACGTGATTATCTGTTTTGTGTGTGTTGAGTTTGAGGAGTTCTTTATAGATTTTAAATATCAGCCCTTTGTCTGTAGTGTCATTTGCAAATATCTTCTCCCAGTCCGTGGGTTGTCTCTTTGTTTTGTTGACTGTTTCCTTTGCTGTGAAGAAGCTTTTTATCTTGGTGAAGTCCCAAAAGTTCATTTTCGCTTTTGTTTCCTTTGCCTTTGGACGTATCTTGAAAGAAGTTGTTGTGGCTGATGTCGAAGAGGTTACTGCCTGTGTTCTCCTCTAGGATTCTGATGGATTCCTGTCTCACGTTGAGGTCTTTTATCCATTTCGAGTTTATCTTTGTGTACAGTGTAAGAGAATGGTCGAGTTTCATTCTTCTACATATAGCTGTCCAATTTTCCCAGCACCATTTATTGAAGAGACTATCTTTTTTTCCACTGGATATTTGTTCCTTCTTTATTGAAGATTATTTGACCATAGAGTTGTGGGTCCGTATCTGGACTATGTACTCTGTTCCACTGGTCTATGTGTCTGTTTTTGTGTCGGCACCATGCTGTCTTGGGATCACTTTCAATGCCATCCCAACCGAAATTCCACCAGCATTTTTCAAAGTGCTGGAACAAACAATCCTAAAATTTGTGTGGAACCAGAAAGGACCCTGAATTGCTAAGGAGATGTTGAAAAAGATAAACAAAGCTGGGGACTTCACATTGTCTGATTTCAAGCTTTACTACAAAGCTGTGATCATGCAGGAGTAACATTTATAATACATGCATGACTGTAGCCCTTGATGCATTGCCTTTTGTTTCACATAATTTTCATTGTTCTTGATAGTTATATATGATAGGTTTTACCATCTCCAATTTAGAGGGGGCAAAGCAGAGGCACAGAGGGGTTATGCAGTTTGGCGTGGTCACCCTATGAGGCAATAATGGCAGAGGTCCAGCTTGTCCGAGGATGGTGAGAGGCGCCAGGCAGGAACTCTGACGGGGCCATGGCAGGGGTCTGCTGAAGACACCCAACCCCATTCTCAGAGGGAGCTTCCCTTCACCTTGCTGGCCTTTCACTGGCTGTCCGTGTGCCCTCACCTGCGGCACAAGATAAAGCCACTGAAACTAGCCCTTGGCAGACTCTAGAGGTTGGGGATGGAGCTGCAGCTTCCCCCCAGGAAGGAGTCTTTCAAAAGTGGAGGGAAGCTGGTGGGGCACAGAGGTGGTGAGAGATGTACCCAGCGGAGTGGGCACAAGTCTGCTTGAACACCGCCATATGCAAACTCAGTTCATGGTGCGCAAGGGATGCTCCTTGTTTGCTCTGCTAGAGTGGGATTTCGGAATGGAGAAGAGAACAGAATGGAAGTATAACGTGCATTTGTTCCAACTGAAATCTTACCTCTGAAAGCACACCAGATTGCTTTGATGCAAACAGGAAATGAATGCTGTCTGAGGCACTATACAAAATAAAACTTGCCTAAGTGGCCTGTACCCAGGCCAGGAGGTAGACACTCTGCCGTGGGGTATATGCTTTGAGCCTTAATCATATCGGCTATTTATGCCCTCAGAGACAGAATGCATGGCTTGCTTAGACATTTGTCACTGTAGAAACACTACTGAAACTGAGAACCTAAGCACAGGGGCCAGGTTTGGAAAGAGTGTAGTATTTCCCCAAGACCTCACAGTTCCCAGGGACCTTTCTTTCTGGTCGCTGGACCCCATGTCCGGAGGTACAGATTCTATGTGGAAATCTCATAGAGAAAACTTGGCAAACATGATAGATACAAATGTAAATTAGCTGTCAATCAGACATTAAAATGGATTTTTAAGAAGAATTTATCTACTTTAAAAGAGAGTAAAGATGATCCTTCTGCTAAATGATTTAAGAGTGTAATTGGCTGATGAGAGTGTAGAAAAACAGTAATAAAAGGGAAGTGCATTTAATTTTAGCTCGTCACTTCCAGCTTTATAAATCGGTTTATTCCAAATGAATATCACAGTTTTCAAAATTAAATTACTTTTTTTTTTAGTTTTAATTTTTTTTCATCTCCAACCTTTTATGTGACCCTTACCTATACCAGCCAGTGGGCAAAAGCAGAGACTCTGAGTCTCCTGTGCGTGTGTGTTCACAGGTCTGCTAAGACTGGGTATCATATTTAATGAAATTGCATTACGCCGTCATCAACTTGCAAACCTGGGGAAACGTCTGGCCCCAGTGTGTCTCCCTCAGAGAATGCTTGTTTGGATGAACTGCGTATCTTATTTCCACCATGACCTTTTAACCACACGTCTAAGCCCCCTGCCCCCCCCCCCCCCGAGAAAACCTTAACAAGTTTCTCATCATCACAGAGAGCAATTAGCTGTCTTCAGTCAGCTGTGCGACCAGCTGCACCTGGGGCCCAGAGCGGGTCTGCCCGCCAGGCCTCCGGGAAAGCCCAGTGCAGCCCAGACCGGTTCATCTCATGCAGCGGTTACCAGAGTGTGTTCCTCAGTCGACAGCACGCGTCGCCCGGAAGCACGTTAGAAATGCAAACTCTCAGGCTCCACCCCGCAGCGGTTCTGAAGCTCTGGGTGGGGCCCCAGGGCCTGCGCTGCACAGGCCCATCCAGGTCCTGGAGATGCTGGCTCCTGGTGGCTGGCGGAGTCAGCACGCTCCCTCCCGCCTGCCACTTGTGACCCTGGGAAAGGGCGTGGACCGCCTCACCGCCACAGTCTGAGCTTCCCTAGATGGTGATGGAGGTAATTCCGCTGCCTTGACAGGCTGCTGCTAACTAGTTATATGTTCACACGTTTCATGGGAGACTGGGCCTCGTGTGCGGGGCCTCGTGTTACGGTGGAGCCTCGCTGCATCGGAGTCAGCGCAGGGTCATGTGGTGGCTGTCCAGCACCAAGACGCGGGGCACACGCCAGGGGAGCAGACGGAACAAAGACAATCACTTGTGACCACCCAATCTTGAACTTCTCACCAACTCTGAATACAAAATTGCAGGCCGGACGAGAGGAGCAGGTGTGGGATGTGTGTTGTGTGAGTTTCCAGTCCCAGGCAGAGGGTCTTCAAAGGGAGCTTGGTGTGTGTCCCCCACACATGAGAAGGGATTCTGCTGATGCCTGCTTCAGAACTGTGAATTTTCAGCAGCCTTTGGCGGTTGCTCTGAGACCGGCGTGCACCGTCCCAGAGTTGATGGCAGTAAGGACTGTGTTTACCTGCAGCCGGGGGTGGCGGGGGTGGCAAGAGGAGGCTTGGATGGGGAGGTTGACGGGTGTCTCCTCCTGCACCAAGAAGCTGGAGGCCGACACCAGCTGGCACTAGGGAGGACCCAGGAATAAGCTCCCAGGACAAAGATTCTTCTACCGGGTGGCAGGACCAGCAGGAGAGAGGTCCTGGCAAAGCTAAATTCCAAAACATGCTCCAAAGTCTTCATGGGGCAAGAATCAGATTCTGGCATAACCGAGCTGGGAGCAAGCTTAAGACGGCGCGCGCTCACAGAAGGTGGTTCCTTTCTTTATCACTGTTGCTCCCGTGTAAGAGGGTGTCACGGAGCTGGGCGCAGGGGACGGAGAAGCACCGGACCGACAGCTCGGCCCCCTTTCCACTCCGGGCCGTGCCACGAAAGGGAGGGAGATTGTGATGTGTTGTTTTTGGCATTTGGGGTTTTTTTGAGAGGGAATGAAAGAAAGAGCAAGAGAGTGCATGGGGGAGGGGCAGAGGGAGAGGGAGAGGGAGAGAATCCCAAGCAGACTCCATACGCAGCACGGGGCCTGACATGGCGCTCGATCTCATGACCCTGAGATCACGACCTAAGCCGAAATTAGGAGTTGGACACTTAACCAGCTGAGCCATCCAGGCACCCCATGGAGACTGTGATGTTAAATCAAATTTGCTGTTTGATTAATATTTGGCCACAATCGTCTAATTTCTGAATTGAGACTCTTTGCAACTTAAGTGATCCTTGCATTGTTTATCACCTAAGGTGGGCAAAATAGCTGTGGCCTTCTAGAGTTTTCCTTTGAGAGAAGTGAAGATTAATCTCATTGAGAAATGCTCAAAGAGACAAAGGTAGACCATAGAAGTAAATTCTAGATAATGAGGACATGACTTATGCTTGTTCAATACATGTTCACCCACACACACGCTCACACACACATGCTAGCACACGCTTGCTCACATAGGCATTCACATGCACACACATACGTGCTCAAACATATACTCACGTGTCAGATCATAGATCTCCAACAAACGGAAGCTATTTGCTTTTATTAGGAAAAAATAACACTTGCCTCCTTTCAGAATGGATAAGATTTTATTAATTCCAGTTTCCTAGGTCTAAGTATAAAGGCAGACCCATCAGAATGCAAAGTCTTCCTGAGTGCTGACGGGAACCAGCAGCAGCTCCTGGTGGCAAGTGCTTCACAGAGTCACGGGAGGGGAGGCTGTAAGGCAGCCCAGAGCTCTTCAGATGATACAGTAATGGGCTTGAGCCTCTCCAGGCGGGGAGGGAGCTGACTGCTCTCGGCAGCCATGTCACACGGGGTCAGCAGGTGCCTGTACAAGGCAGACATGGTGAGGGGTGCTTCAGCTCCTGCATGACCGCCAGTGTGTGCCTGCAGCGTCCCCAACACCCAACCCAGGTTCAAGTCCACATTCTCTCCAAACAGTCCTGCCATGTGTTTGGACGCCCCCTGGAGCAGAGGCCTCGCTTTCGGATGGGTGGGGTCGCTAAGGTACTACCACTCACGTACTACCCGTGGCTACAATGCTCACATATGTACGGCAAGGTCGGAGCTTCTGTTACGTATCTTTGCTCTGGGCTTTGACCCACATGGAGCCTGTCTTCCTCTCCCCATCGCCTCCCTTCAGAAATTCTGGGAACGTGAATGAGTCTTTCTGAGTCCAGTCCCCTCGACGCTTCCCCGTTCGGCTTACTCCTTGAATCCTGCTTCCTTCCGCGTCTGATGGAAACACGTCGCAGTTTGCATGCACTCTTCTGAAGGTGAGGGCCGTGCCCCCAAACCAGGACGCCTTCTCTTTTTCCAGATGATAAAAGGAAGGTCCAGGGAGAACATTGGCATGTCTGAAGCCATATAGGGATCTTCCTTGACTAGGGTCCAGTCCCATCCCCACAAACCCAGTCCCAATTAAGAGCACCATAAGTAGGAAGTTTATTCAATGTGCTGAGTTTCCTGAACATGGGAGCTCAGCCTCGCCCACATGACGTTCTCAGAGTCTCGTATCCTCCTACACCGACGTCATCGAACACAAAGTCCGTTTTATAAGGAAGCATCAAATGTCTCGTGTCATTTACTGAACACTGTGCGGAAGGTGAGAAACAGCATGGCTCTGTGGGTTCAAAGTGGCTACAAGCATATTGGTTGTTGACCTTTGGGATCATGCGTCTGACGGGGAGTCATGGCCACCGCTGCTGTCCAGCCTCATGAGAGGATGGTACCACAGACCACTAGCTTGGGGAAGAGATCCCAATCCCAAATTCCAGATACGGTTTCTACTGAGTATACCGCTTCCACACTGTCGTAAAGTTGAGAAATCGTATGTTGAGCCATTGCAAATTGGGAAACGTCGCTGATTGGAGAACCAACCCTGCAGCCGTGTTCCCACCATGCCACTTGCCCTCCAAAGCACAGACCAGGTCTCTGTTACTTGCACTCCAGGGGATTACCTCTTCCCAGGTTACACCTTTCTGCTTGGCTGTGTGTTTGGCGTGCTTGCTCCTGAGAGCACAGGGTCCGGCGTGCGCACAGGGTAGAGAAAACATCCATCCGGTGACTTTCCTCAGAAAGACCTATGATGGGTCGTTAGCACGGACGGTCAGGACGGTGCCCAATGGCCAGCAGGTCAGGATGCCCTTGGCCACAAGGAGCAGTCATGTGCATCAAGGGAAACAATCCTGTGACGCTAGTGACTCAGGACCCACAGTGACCATCACTGGGAGCTGCAGAGGGCCAAGGCCGTTTCAGATGCTTGTTCTGGTTTTAACTTCTTAATTACAGTGTAAATGTGAGGAAGTGAGAGGAGTGATACCTACTGGTTTGCTGAGCATTTACAGCTTGTCCACCCCGTGCCGGACACTCTGCGGGTGCCCTGATGTGTGCTCACACGGAGTCCTCTTCGTTGCGCCCAGAGGCACGTGTCCGTCTTGCACGTGACGTAAGTACGGCTCACAGAGATCCGTAAATCCTCAGGGTCCTGAAGCCCGTGGCTGGTGCGGGAAGACTCTGGCTCGCACCAGGGTGTCCGTCATGCACGGCTACGGCAGTGATCTCTGGCTGCATCCGACCTAATGCAGAGTTCGGGAGCTTCACGCAGCACACCCTTAATGTCAGGAATCATCACGTGGGCCTCCCCACAGCCGCTTGAGCGCCCTCGCAACACGGCGCTGGCTTTGCCCAGAGGAAGGGATGAGAGGGAGAAGGAGCCCCCAGAGGGAAGCCCCGGCTTTGTAATGTGACCCTGGCCGCAGCCCCAATACCTTGGTGGTACGCTATGGGTCAGCCCCCCTGGCGTGTGTGGGAGGGGCTGACACAGGGGGTGAGCCTCAGGAAGTGGGGGCTCTGGGACCACCTTGGAGGCTGATGGCCCCGAAAGCAACGGAACCTGAAGAATGGGGCCCGAAAATAGGTCATCTCTGCGTCTGTGCCATCACCAGATTGGCTGTTCTCTGATTTCGTTTTTGTTGTTGTAAAACACACACACACACACACACACACACGGAAGCACAATTAGGGAATGATTGTGTTAATTGGGCTATCATGATGCTGTGATATGCACCTGCCAGCTTCACAACCCAACGTCGACCCAAACAGGGAGCTCCCTGGCCCCACGTGTGTGTGCTGCATTTCTCAATTCGGTCCGCGCGTTTGAGACCGCGATACTGGAGGCACGTAACAGGAGTGATGTGTCCTTGACATTCTGGGGGTGAACTCCACAAGACAATGCAGGGCGGTCCTCACGCACCTGTTCTCAACTGGCTTACGGGGCTTCAGGCTGGACGCTGCCTTCCCGGCGGGGAGGTGTCTCTCATATCGAAGCTGAATGCGCTGTGTTCCGTCTATGCAGGGCCTCTAGCTTTCCAGGGCAAGGCTGTGAGTGCAGGGCCCAGGCCACAGCTAGAGTGTGTGTGTTCCTGTGCCCGGCTGGGCGTGGGGCGGGACTGTCAGCAGGACACAGAGATCAGGAGTCACCTCAGCGGGGTGCAACCAGCCTCACGTCTGAAGGGCACCTGGGGAAAGGCCAGGGCTCAGGGGGAGGCTGGGGACTGGGCTGGTCCAGGGACAACCTCTCAGGACTCAGAGATGAGGAAGGCTGTTTGCAGGGCTCTTTCTTGGCTTTTCCCCTTTGATTCTGGCCTCCTGAGCTGGGGCTAAGGCAGAGAAGCCTGCTGCCTTGAAGGCGCAGGGCTGGGCTAAACGTCCTTGACTTCTGTCCTGGCTTCCGTTTCTGGAGCTGGGCGCCAGGAGAGCTGAGCCTCGGCCTAACCGAGTTCCTGCTGCCTCTGACCAGAGCAAGCTCCCGACTCCACCAAGAAACCCAACACGCACGGAGGCCTCACGAGGGCATGCCCCTCACGCACGCCCAGCGGGGAAACGCCTGGACAGGGAGACAGCACAAACGGAAAAGTGGGCACCACACAAGGCGCTGATCATCGGACGGAAACACTGTAATCCCGCAGCCCAGCCTCCGCCCCCGAGTCCCCGCCGAGCCGGCGGAGGTTTGGGCCGGTGACCGCGCACTGCGAAGGTCAGCAGGGTGGGAAGGCCCCGGGCTCCGCCAGGTCGCGGCTCCCACCAGGTGGGGGCTCTGCGGGGCCTTCCTTCCCACCTCTGTGGCCTCACCATGCTGGCCTCCCGGGTTCCCCCTGCCCGGGACCAGGCGTCCATAGCTTTCTGCGCTTCTCAAATCACGAGCTTCACGCGAGAGCAGCGCCTCTGTTTCACCACGAGGTTGATGATGCCGCTCGAGGAGAAGCTGTGAACTCAGAGACGGAGGGAGGCTCACCCAAGGGAGGCAGAGCTCTGGACCCCTCTGCTGCCTCTCCAAAGCCCCCAGAACCCTCTTCTCCACACAGCAGCTCAGGCCTCTGAGGCCCGGTCTCTGGCACTCCGAGCACTTTGCTCTCCACGCAGACCTACACCGAAGACGCAGGCGCCGGCGGGGTGACAGGAGGCCGTGCATGCCCAGGTTTCTGTTCGGTTTTCAACAGACACTTCATGGCGCCAGCAGTCGGCCCGACACCGTGCGTGGGCTGGAGCGCACCTGCTGTCCACTCTCCTCTCCCGGTGCACGGCGGGAGGCGCTAACAGGGTGACAGTGGACAGGCCTAGAGCACGGGGAAGGCGGGTCACTGCCAGGACTTGCTGGAAGAGGACTGTCGGGCGTCAGTTGGACAGAACCGTAGGATCTGGGGGACCGAGGTCCTGGGGCTGCCATGGGGCTGGCTGAGGCGGCGTCGTCGGCCTCAAAGACTTCTCTTTCTTCTACTAGAGGTTTCTGGTCCTCTCCAGGATTGGAAATAACCTCTCCACGTGAGGAAGTAGGAAAGAGGTAAGCCTCCATTTACAACATACACGTGGCTCCTCACTCTTGTGTTTTTATGCATTTTGGAGGGAAACTGGGGAAGGCTCTGTGAAGCGTTGTTAGCCAGACACGATTTCTCGATGGGAGTTTGACATTCCACGCATCTGATGGAATCAGAGGGACTTTGAGCAACGGTTGGGTTAATCCCTGCTGCTTGGAGCCCAGCTTCTGTTCCACAAATATGCAGGACTGAACGCAAGTGATAAATGGAAACAATAGGGAAACGTTCACTCTCTGCTGACCCATACGCAAACAGGCTATAAAAATGGTAATGTATGTACTCATAATTAGCGTGCCAGCCGTAAATCACCCCAGAGCTCACGTATTAAAACAATGAAATGCACACATCTCTATTAGGGATGAAAATTTATTTGTGGAAAAGTTTGGAAGCCAAGACCAAGCCCATGGAGGCTGGCTTGCGGCGGCCCCTTCTCTCTCACGCCGGAAGAAGAGACAGGCACGCGTCTCTCCAAGAGCATTCTGCAACCAGGGGTGAATCTCAGGGCTGTGTCAACGCTCCGGTTAGAGGTCAGAGGCAGGATGAGGCAGGCAGTGAGCACAGAGCCAAGCCGGACCAACAGGAAGAGAATGACGGGGGTTTGTGACCATCGGGCCTATGATGGTGCACAAAGTTACAGCAGGAATTCTGGGTTAACTCTGGTGAGCCACCTCTTGGAATGTTTCTCGTTAAGGGTCTTGGGACCTGGTGTGGAAGGACCTCTGTGTCCTGGCCCCTTACTGGCAGGCGTGAGGTCACATCGCTAGTAAGAGCCACGCGCAGGCTGAGATCTCGATGGTCAAGGGGGACAGCTCCTCCCAGGACCATTCACTGGCGGGTGGGTGGCAGACCTCGTCCGCGGGGAGCTGGGTGAGGCCATCTCCCAGACAGGAGGGTCTGGAGATGTCCAGGAGACACAGGACTCCATGGAGTGGGTCCAGAGGCCCAGAGACTTCTGACCCGGATCCGGCTTGGCGTTGCCCACGACCTCGGCCGGCGTGCCAGGAGCACGCTCGGCCCAGCCGGGGGTGATGGCAGCACCCCCCCCAGCTATGTCCCTGGCTGCTTTGGCACCCTTCCTGGCACCCCTGAAAAACGAGATCTGTGGCACAAATGTGGTGTCCGGTCGATGAGGATGTCCCCTGTGGCTTTATATCCAGAGAGCGTGTACGTGCGAGGGGCGGGGAGGGCAGGCAGGACTGCTTGGAGCTCAGCCGGCGTCGCCCTGGCAGGTTCTCGCCTGTTTACAACAGACGGTCTGCTTGCTGTCTCACGCGGGAGGTGAGCCGTGAGGTCAGGGTTTGAGTGCAAGTTTTATGAGATCGAAGCTCATGCTTTCTTGTGCAAATACATTCAGAGACATGCACACTCCGCGTGCACACGCACACACACCCACAACAGGCAGGGAGACTGGTGCGGCTCCATCTTCTTCACAGCGGTCACCATCCCGCTTCCTCAGCCGCCTGGCCGGCCTTCGTGGGGTCGCGGCTGTCGGCCTTCAAGCCCACGTCGTGGATGACGCAGAGAACAGCCCGGGGGGTCTCCAGTGGCTTCAGGCTCAGAGAGAAGGGTTGAGCTCAGTCTGCGTTCTAAGCGTCTCTTCTCTCCTTCTGAAGTGACAGCGAGTAAGACGAGGTTCCCGTCCGTGAGGCTGGTGGCCAGCAGCAAGCAGGGGCACCGGCCTCAGGGACGAGAGAGCGAGCTGTGTGCCGGCCACGCTCCCCCATCATGCCCTCCGCGGGGCATGTCCACGCCTGTTTTCCAGCCGAAGACGTGGGGGCCGGAGCGGTTCCGGGACAACCGAGGGAGCACAGCGAGCGGGGGAGCGGCCGAGAGTCTCACCTTCCACGGACGTTTGCTGTTGGGTCTCTCTGGGTTGCCCCCCGTTAAGTAAACTGCCTCCTCACCCCTCCCCTGTCCCCTGTCCCTCAGTGGCCCCACCACAGTCCAGCCACGATGTTCCCTTCTGTCTCATGGTGGGGGACACACCATTTGTGTGTGCTTTGTGGCTGCTGTCAGAGGTGTTGCCAGAAAAAAATCAGAGTGAGGTCAAGGGTGTGTACGGGTCACAGCCGCGAATGGCTTGCGTAGGGAGGGATGGGTCTGCGCTGACCGTCAGGGAAGACACCGAGCTCTGCGTTGGGACCCGACACCGCGGAGTTAGGAGCTGAGGACGGCGCAGCAGGGCTGGGAACTTCCCGGTGTCATCCGGGTGCCCCGTACAGAAGGACCCGACAGAGCTGAGGAGACCCTTAGGATGCACAGAGGTGACTCCGGGGTCTGCTCTGAGGCTCTAGGGCTGCACCCCTGCTTGGAAGCAGGATGGCGCTTCGCAGGGGTGCAGCCGTTCCATAACCAAGTGCGCCTCGAGCCGCCCGCTTTCCCTCCTGTCCCTCCCTTGCTCTCCGGAGTCTCTTCCTTCAGCGGCGTCCTGTCCTTTTCGGGGGCAGCACAATGTCAGCCCCGAGTGAGGACAGGAGGGAGGTCGGGTGCCACGCTGCAGATGCCCCCATGGACCCGGGCGCGGGTACGGGGCCCTGCACACCTGACCCCACACTCGCCTCTCGAGAGCCGGCCCTGAGGGGACCCGAGGGCCGCCCGCTCGCTTTCCTCCACGGCTCCCGTGACGCTGTCAGCTCGGCGCTGACCCACACCGCCGACTCGTGATCTGAGCTGACCTCTGCGGCCGCTGGTGCTTCCGGAACCTGACGCTGCTTTCAGACTTTCCTCTCTCTTCCTTTGCTTTTTTTAGCAAAATAATCTTAGGTGGGAAGGATGCTAGAACACACACCGGGAAACGCGAACTCGAGGGGCACTGCTCCTCCCTTGACAAGGACATTCTTGACAAAGGTCAGGTTAATCCACACTGGAAACTACTAAGTTCTCGTGAACACAGCACAGACATTTGCTCTCAGCTCACCCACGCTGGGACGGTGGGTCCAAGCCCCTGTCCCTGTCCCGCGCTGCACTCAAGACGGGGGCTAGTGTTCCTGCCTTTGGAGAAGAGGCAGAGCGGTGCGGCGCAGGGCTGTTTGGAAATCAGAAGCTGGTCCAGGGATGAGCTCCCCCCATGTCGGTGAACTGGGGGCAGAGTAAAACCAGCGGCGCCAATCACTTGCACCGTGGGTGCAGGCAGCGGCACACCCTAAATCCGAGGCTTGTTGTGGTGCCGGCCGCCTATCCTGGCTGAGGGCGGGTGATTCCCTTTCACTCTTAATTTCTTCAGTTACTTTAGTTGATAATGGACTTTGAAAGGTAGAGTCCCCAAATATCTTGTGATAATCACGTGTCATGTTATAACTACATTAGGCTTTCACAAATTTATAATAAAGTAGAATATTAATCAAATACCCTAGATGCTTATGCTTTTAGTGATTCTCAAATAAAAAGCTGAGAATATTTAACAATTTGAAAAAACCAGGAGAATGTAGACTTTGCTCAGTCAGGTAGGAAAAGCCGCTCAGAGCCACACTGATTTCTAACAGCGCGATGCTGGTGTGGGGATCCCCGGGGGTCTGCTCGGGGACCAGGGGATCCCTCCGCGGGGCCTGTCCGATTCACCGACGCATCTCAGGGCTGTGACCGGGCCTGCAGGGGTCGACAGTCCAGGCTGGGGCTGGTGGAAGTTAAGGGAAAGGAGAGAGAGAAGCAAGAAGTAGGAAGACAGGCCGCCCTGCGTCCTTGTTGGACAGTGCCGTCCGTTCTGTCTCTTCCTTGCGCATCAGCCTGGCCGCAGAACAGCAGCCGCGCCGGCCTCCCTCCTGTGTGCCTGCCTCCCGGCTGTGTTCGAGTACTGACGCGTTCGTTCCACATGTGCTCCAGGGGCATGGGTGGTCAGTCCCTGAGACGGCAGAGCCCTGATTTCCGCTCAGGTCGTGATCTCAGGGTCCTGGGATGGAGCCCCGCATCAGGACCCCTCTGAGTCTGCTGGAGCTTGTCTCCCTCTCTCTGCCTTTCCCCTGTGCACGGCTCTCTCTCCCTACAACAAAACCCAACCCACGTATCCGGTGTCCCTTCTATGCGCACACATCCCCGCGCGCCTGCCGGCGAGCCCACTGCCCCCCAGGCGGCTCCTCTCATCACACCGGCACACACAGCCCAGGATTCCCACAGGCGCCTCCTGGTCACCGCACCGTGACCGGCTCAGAATCACGCAGCTCAGGGGTCGGCCCATGCAGAAGAAGGGCGCAGGACTGGCCGCGAGGGGCGGTCAGCAGAGTCCTCAAGGAGAGCCCGGGAGGCTCTGTGGGCGTCAGCAAGGCAGCCGAGCCACGTCGTGGGGGCCGAGCGGGGAGCGGCGGGCGGTCCCCGGGACCCCCTGTGCGGCGCTGGCAGCCTAGTTCCACCAGGCAGGGGTCCCTGTTCTCAACGCGTTGTCATCGGGGCAGAGATCCAATGCGAATCTTAGACAACTTTCCTATTTAAACAATTTTAGGTGCACAGAGCACCCCGAGCTGCGGCCCTGAGAACCTCTGCAAGCCCGAGACAGGACCCAAATGGGAGGAGGCGGTGGGAGTGGTACTGGGCTGTGGGCGCGGCTTCTCCCCGGGCTGGGGTGGTGTAGAGCCGTCCAACATTTTATCACACGCACACGTGCCAGTGACAGCCGCACAGAGCGCACCCGCACCCCCGACCACGCCGTCAGAGGGAGCCTCGCTGCAGTGCGCACCCCTGACGACCGTACACTGCTCACCGCGGGGGAGGGTTTCTCACTTTGAGAACGTTACACAGAGAGAGCGTACGCTTCGTGACCATACGGTACTGGCTTTTTCCCTCAGCGACATGCCCTGGGGACCCACATAGGTCCTTGGGGCACGGAGTTTTCCCTCGCCTTGTGGAGCGGCAGCCCCTTATACGGATGGGCCAGGCCCGTGTCCCCAGTCCCTGCGGAAGGACACTTGCTCCCTCCCCAGGTTTGGTGACTGTGGCCGCAGCTACTGTACGCGGTCATTCACAAAGAGCTGTGTTAGCCTCGCCTTTGTGTTTGTCTAGGTGACACACTCAGCAGTGGGATTGCGGGGTCCTGAGCGTGTGTGCTGACCGCCGGGGACACCGCCCAGGGGTCTCCTCCTGGGCCACCCCCGGGCTCTGTATCCCCTCCTGCGCCACACGCGACCTCAAAGGCTCCCGCCGCTCGCCAGCTCCTGCCGCGATGAGCTCCTCTTGCTTTCTCCGCTCCGAGGGCCGCGCAGACCGTCTCACGGCCGTTCTCAGGAGCACCTCCTCGTGCCCGAGGCTGCTGAGCGTCTTTTCACACGCCCGTCTGCCATCTGGGTGTCTTTTTTGGAGCCGTGTCTGTCCAAGTCTTCTGCCCATTTTCTGACTGGATCGTTGGTTTCTTCCTGCTCAGCTTTGAGAGGTCTTTACATATTCCGGATACAAGTCCTGTGTTGAATCTGTGAATTGCAAATATTTTCCTCAAGTCTGCAGCTTATCTTTTCGTCGGCTGCACAGGGTCTTTTGCAGAGAAAAGATAGTTTGGATTTTTAGGAAATCCAAATTTTCGTTATGTTCCTCCTGTGGCTCTTACTTTAGGTGTTGTGTCAAGAAAGTGAACCTTGGCCACAAAGAGTTTCTCCTAAAGGTTTTGTAGTTTTATGTTCAAGTATAAGATGCGTTTTCTGTTGTTTTTTGTTTAGGGCATTTGCCTATTTCCATCTTAGATCCTTCCGGTGTGCAGAACGGAGCAAGAGGAACCGATCACAGAGGGAGAGTGGGAGCTGGGAACGTGGCCACAGAGGGGAGGGTGCAGGGTCACGGTGAAGTCGGGAAGCCACGGGACCCTCCACGCTGGGCTGGCCCTGGTCAGAGTGGCACACACGTGCCTCTACACATACATGTGTACCTACACACATGCACACGTGTGTACATACATGTGCGTGCGTGTGCGTGTCCCATCTTACTAATCGCGTGGAGAAACCCGCTTCACACCAACTCTTGAGATCTTCTTAAACCTCTAAAAGGAAATACTTTCGTGTTTGGAAATTTATCTTGAAATAAAAATGTGTTTGAGGAGACACATTATTAGTTAGTATGCACGCATGTACACACCACGGTTTAGGGACTGGTGGTTTACAAGGTGGGTATTTCCTAATTACGCTAAATCAGGCTATCCGTCAGCCTGTTTCAGGAAAGGCAGAGTGGAATGTGCTTGGTCTGACTGGTTCACATGGAGTATGATGCTAATTATATGCAGTGCTGTTTCTGGATTCTTGCCTTGGGCGTAAAAAAAAAAAAAACAGTGCCTTTGGGTCTGAGAAATTAGGCTTTGACTCTTGAGCTAGATAAGAGCATGAGGCAGCTTTCAAATGATCTCAGTGAAATGCCCCAGAACCCACGATGGGGCTGCGAATTCCAGCAAGAGGAAATTAAAGCCATAAAGGCAGAAGCAAAGACTCAGACCCCGGCTTGGAAGTGCTGGCTTTGGACAATGACTTGCTGCCGCACGGACCCCGCTGCCGTGCGCAGACCCCGCTGTGCTGCGTGGACCCTGCTGTGGTGTCGTGTGGCCGTCTGCTGTGTTGACTTAGGGGCTCCCCGTGCAACCCCGGTGCTCCTGTGCCGCCCTCCTGCAAACGGCAGTGATATTTCGGTGCCTGGTAACACGTAGGACACTGTGCACGAGAGGAGGCTTGATATGCTGTGTGGATGGCGACTTCCGCTCGAGACAGTTCAAGACTGTCTGCACTGCCTGTTTTTAAATACCTCCTTTTTTCCTTTCATTTTCTGAACATACATTCAGCCTTAATAATATTCATGATTCTAGGGACGCATGCAGCCCTTTTTCTGGATCTGTCAGCCCGGCATGAGTGCGCGCTCCCGTAGATTTGTTCTGTCTTTCCTCGCTTCTGGGAAAAGGCAAAAGGGGCGGTACTGGAAGTCGCTCATTGTGGACTGCTGCTGTCGCCTGGGTCCCCAAGAACCCTTTCTCCCCAGTGCATCCTGAAATAAAAGATGTCCCATGCTAGACTCTGTCACTTTCTGTTGGTGGTGGCTAGGGTGCTGTGGGCCCCAGTCCCAGGAGTCCGGGGCACCTGTCTGGGGGAGTCGGCACTAATTTCTCAGCTGTTTTATCTAGTTGCAGTTGGGAGGAGCTGATCTGAATGCATTCGTCAGCTACAAGTATTTGTAGTAACCACGGCGCCCGTGACTGGAGAGAGCGTCAGGCGTGTGTGTGTGTGTGAGGAAGAGGGCGACGCTCCCTTGCCTGCACAAAGTTTAATATTCACTGTCTTTGGCCTCAGTGGGGGAAAACCCTCAAATTTTCAGAAATCTATCTCAAATATAGTTATGACTTCTTTTTTGTTTAAGTATTTGCTTTCCACTATTTTCTTTAAAAGCAAACTTTAGGGCAAGAAAGTTCTTTCCACGTCTACTTTAAGTCATTCTTGTTACAGGAAAGCATGATTCTTCTTCTTTTCTTCTCCTTCTATCCTCAGCTAGCCCCTCATATCTGGTGAGTGTCCTCTGTGGGGCAGTTCGACGGTATATATACCCAGCTGTCAACTGTGTCCATCACCTCCGGATCTGTATTTTATTCATTCATTCATTCAACAAGAAATTACTGAGTCCCATGCTGCTCCCAGCACTGCCCTGGGTACTGGGGAGTCAAAGATGAAAACCAGATGGTAAACCCTTAACTGATTTACCCACCCGTTAGGAAATGAGATAGGTAGATAAATGTCAGGAGAAGCAATTTCTTGAAGCAGGTTTGTGCTACCCTGCCCTTGTTTCGGTGCTCCCACAGACCAGGTGCTCCCACAAGACCAGGTGCTCCCATGGACCAGGAGCTCCCATAGACCAGCTGTTCTCAAGGACCAGGTGCTCCCATAGTCTAGATTCTCCCACAGAGCAGGTGCTCCCACAGAGCAGGTGCTCTCACAGACCAAGTGCTCTTGCAGACTAGGTGCTCCCATAGACTAGATGTGCCCACAGATCACATGCCCGCACGGACCAAGTGCTCTCACAGACCAGGTGTTACGGGTTTTGAAGAATGGGTGTGGGCCCCATTCCACATCACTGAGGTTGTGCCTCTGCCACTAGAACTGCTTGCAACAGCTCTTTACAAAGGAGTAAGCAGGCAGCTGTGACACACGAAACCCTTTGAGCCATTCTCAAAATCTTAGGAGGGGAGGAGCTTCTGGAATGGTGTGTATACGGGCTGTTGTGTAGGTCCAACAAGGCTTTCCAAGAGGTATCTGCCACTCTTCGTGGTATGGAGAACTTCCATGGACCCTAAGCTATGGTCTGAGTGTTTGCATCCCCCGCCAGACACTCCTATGTTGGGACCTAATCCCAAGGTGATGGTAGCAGGAGGTGAGAGCTTTTGGGAGGTGAGCAGGGACCCCATGAGGATGGGGTCAACATGATGGGATTAGGCCGTCATGAAAGATCCTTCAGAGCTCCCTCATTCATTCCTCCGTGGGAGGCTACAGCAGGTCTGCAGCCTGAAAGAGGGTCCTTCCCTAGCCATGCCAGCACCCGATCTTGGACTTCCAGCCTCAAAAACTGGGAAATAAATGTCTGTTCTTTACAAGCCATCCAGTTACAGCAGCCCAGAACAGTCTAAGACACGCTGTGTCCAGGCACATTTCTAGGTTCATACTTTATTCTCCAGGGTTCTGTGTCTAAAGAGGGAACCACATAGGACAGAGGAGTTACTTCTTCTTACCTTATGTGTGTTCACAAGGCTAGGTCCATGCTTGGCAGAAAACTATCATTTAATAAACAATGTGAACTAATATAATTAATAGATGGGTTTAATTAAGTGGTGTGCTGATAAAAGCTTAATAACTGGCAACCCCAAAATCAATCAATCAATGAATCAATCTATCACATAAAAGTCTGATTTGTAGCATTTGCCAATCTCTGTGGTGAAAATATTTCCATCATGACTGGTTTCAAGCCACCAATGTGATGTCAACTGACTCACAAAATTCCTGAGAATGTAACATTGCTCTTTTTCCGACCTGTCGTCCCAAGATGGGCCACTTTTGCATGCAGATTGTCTCGAGTTGAAAACAGTCAAGGCCCAAAAGTCTCTGGAGAAACATTTGACCTTCTCTCTAACGACCTCAAGGAAGTTAGATAGACAACCTGCCAGGAAGGGAGCGATCACCATAAGTAAGTACGTACCCTGTGAACTAGGGGCGGGAGACGGAGGGAGCCTAAGTCGGCTGAAATTCTTCCCTGTGCTCCGTTGTTTCCAAGTGGCCCAGCAAACATTTGTTCACCAAACATTTACTCTTTTTCATCTTCCCATGAATTGCATTCCTTCCCTCTGAAGTTCCAGACCGCTACCCCCTCTGCTTAGTTTGGGATGGCATATGCACCTGACTATCTTTGGACTCTCACCTCTATGTGAATTCCTTGTGAGGTACGGTATTAAATTTGTTGATCTGTGTCATGTCAATTCAACGCTTAGACCAACCAAAGGAGTCTTAAAGGGTAGAGGAAAAATGTTCCTCCCTAACACTCTCGTGAAAGAGCAACTGCAGGAAACCACCGGCGGTTTGTCTGTTACCCAGTGTCCCAAGACAGTGTGACTCACCACTGCCGGAATGGAGGGTCCTACCCAGGAGGCCTTGGCCCGATGCATGTTAAGGATTATTTCCTTGGTTACTCTGCTTGACTGGAAGTGCCATAAGGGTCGGACTCGGGTTTTATTTCCCTTTGAGTTTCTTGGTGTCGTTTCTCTGTCCTCCATGCACAGAAGCTGTGATTTCATACAAATCAAATCCGTGTCACTGGCTCTGATTTTTATAGTTCCCTTTTCTAAAATTTACCACACCCTGAGAATAAATACCACCCCAGGCCAGCGTCTGGGGCTGTGGGCCAGAAGAGTGCAGCATGTCTGCCCCCCGGGGCCCTGCACACAGCACACAACAGCTCACAGAGTGCAATCCCAGGATCAGACAGGCGCTAGGGTCTGAGCTAGGCCCTAAAGGGCGGGCGGATGTGGGAGCTGGGAGCAGCCAGGCACAGCCATTCCAGGGCCCGTGGCTTTGGCGCTGCCCTTGAGCCAGAGCAGTTGCCTGGGGACGTGGAGGTGGAGGTCCAGAGATGCGAGTGAGGGTTCAGCAGACTTCTGCAGGTGGCAGGCCTCTGAGGAATTCTGAGCACAGAGGGCCATTGTCAGGTGAGAGCTTTCTTACCTCTTCAGCGGGCGGATCACGGGACAGTCAGCTTCGATTGCACCTGCTGGAAGAACTTCCTGCCGCTCCCTGGGGCCTGGGGTCCTGCTCCTTTCCTCGCCATTTACCGGAGCCCGCGCCCTGTCCCCTGTGATGGTGATGTGCCCTGTGTCCCCGAGTCCCTTCAGAAATTGTACAGGTCTCCTTACAGGGGTGTGGGTGTTCCTGAGCCCCATTCTGATGGCCTGGACCATGCCCGCTGCCTTAGCTCCCAGCTAGGGGTTCTGAAACAGGACGTGGCTCTGGGCTCCAACAGCTGACACTCTCTTGTCACACCTGCTGCTCTGAGTAGTTTCCCAGCAACCTCCTGGGTCTGGAGTCAGGCTCCCACACCTTCTGTCTGTGCCTGGACCATCCCAGCACCACTGCGGGGGACGGAGTGAGGCCAGCCAGCTTCCTGGGCCCTGACGCGACAGCAAGGCTACATCTCAAATCCTTTTCAAATTAGCTATCTGCCTGGGCCTGACTTATCATGTCCTGTGTGTCCAGAACCCAGGTGTCCTCCCCCACCATGGAAACTGCTCTCGGCAGGAGCCGCAGAATCACCCAGGACACAGCTTTCAACAGGATCAAGAAAAAGGCATCTTGAGAAAAACCTGGTACTTAGGAGAATGGTTTGCTTCTGGTAGAATAACGTGTTTCAGTGCCTAGAATTTTGTTAGAAATGTTCAATATTGGAAATATCAGAACAAAATTCAATATATAATTGTGTGTGTGTGTGTGTGTATGTATTTTCTTCATTATGGGAAAAACTTGTGATCAAATGACTCAGAATCATTTTCAGATCAGCTGCCATCTCTCTGTCTCTTATAAAAATGTGCCATTTGTCTCTGAAGCCGTTACTGTCCTTTCCAGAAGGAGGACAGGGCATATCGGAAGGAAAAGCACGTGTCTCCCCACAAAGTGAAGGCGGTGCCCGTCTAATCTGATACGTGGGGCCTTCCCGCTCCCTGTCCCGCGCAGAGGGACTGTGAATAAGAAGGCGTCCCGGGGCGGCCAGAGCGTCTGCCGTCAGCACGTTGCTGCGGGTCCGCGCAGCTTCCAGATGGGCCCCCGACTGTGGTTCAGGCTCCACATTTACAGGAGTCAGACTGGGGCACCGGAGCAGGAGCCTCCCTCTGCCGCTCCCCTGGCCGTGGCACGCGAAGACGTGTGTGTGCCGGGGAGAGAGCTCAGAAGCCCCCGCAGAGGGAGTAGCCAGGAGGGAAAGAACGGGACGGGCCCTGTCCGCGCGGCCCTTGACACGGAGGAACGGACTTCGGGAAAGGGGCGAGTGTGGCTCCAGGAACCTCGGACCCCGCACACAGCATCCTTCAGTCTTGAGAGCGCTCGGTGGTGACGGGACCCCCATCAGCAGGGCCAGTAGAGGGGGGCGGGCCTCAAGCTGAGCCTGGAAACCCCGCCACACTCACTTCCCGGGGCTGCTCTGAGAGGTGCCCTTGGACCCCTTCCGATCGGACAGGGGGTCCAGGATCCCTGACGCACTCCTTCCGTCACTAGTGACAGCTTGGCCACCAGGGACCGCCAGGTCTGTCGCAGCTGCACTGGGGTCAGATGTATGCACCTGCTGTCCTCGGGGAGTCCCAGGCCAGCTTTAGCACTTTCTGCATCTGTCCTGTGCACTCTGGGCACTGGGCTAGGGACTGAGTGTCTGGGGGCTGCCCAGGGGACCGCAGGCACTTTCTCTGGGCATGACGTGTCCACTGGGCTGAGGAGAGGCCTCCAAGTTCTGTCCGGGTGATCCTGGAGGCACACGGAGCAGTGGGATCTCTGGCCATCCTGGCTCCCTGGGGCATCTGTCTCAGGGCTGCTGAGTTACAGCCACCTACCCCCCCCACACTGCAAGCCCACCCCGTCCCCTCCCCCTGTCCCCACCTACAATTCACCTCGGTTTCCCCCATGTGATCCAGTTCCAGCGTGAACGTCATCACCAGCAGACGCAGGTAGGGAATGTCTCCAATACTCCCCCAGAACCACTTCACCCCGCAGGGAACGTTCTGGAACATCGCCATGGCCAAGTCCTGTGCTCTGAACTGAGTCCCTTGTGGCCAGGGTTTCCTGATTCTCACCACGTCTGTGGAGGTCCTTTTCCTTTCTTGGGGCGAGCAGTCAGAATCTCCACGTACGCCTCCCAGCATCTGCGCCCACTTTGGGGAACCTGCACAAGACCCGTCACCATCCTGGTCCTGGAACAGGGGCACTAGCACTCAGAGGTTTGAAACCACATCTGATCCCTAGTGCTATTTCCTGCAAGCTTTCTGCTGACGGCCATTGCCTTTCCTTCCACAGGTCCCTGGAACATTCTGGTGGTTAAGTCAGGATGAAACTCAAAACCCTCTTTCTGTTCCTTGGCCTCCAGTGCCGCGGGCTGCCAGAGGGAGCCAAGCCAGAGCAGCAGCCCACCCGCAGGGGCTCCGCCTCAAGCCCAGGCTCGTGTGCCCAGACGGATCTCCTCCTCCCGGGAGAACAGCCAGCTCCTCGAGTGTGTCTGTTCACTGAGGCCACGGTGAGTGTGTGCTTCTGCTTCACCAGACAGCTTTCTAATCGGCTGCCTCCGACGAGGGGATGCTAGCTCCGCAACTCCCCACCTCGGACCACGGAAGGACGGCCCGTGCTGCCGTCTGCTCCCCGGATCGGCTGTGTCTGCGGAGACGCCCTGCACGGCCCGTGCTGCCGTCTGCTCCCCAAACCACCTCATACAGTGCTCTGCAAACAAACTCCCAGAGCCTGGCGTGTCACCCTCACTGAGCCATTCGCCAGGCCCGGTGCACACCCGCTCAGGTCTGCCTCCCGCGCCGAGAGCCGCGGAAAGCTAGTGACCCGCTGTGCTTAACTGACCCGGAAACGGCTTTGCACTTAATTGTAATTTGCTGTGGGTGCCACGGTGTTCTTCTGCGGGAGAGAAAACCAGCCCAGCTCTGGTGAGGGACGCCGCGGCTGCTGACGGCAGCGACAGCCAATGGGGGGAGCAGAGCCACCTCCCGACGCAGGGGTAGGAAGCCGGGGCAGCTGTCCCCAGGCTACGGAGCCCACGTGCCACCTGGAGGGGTCTTGGGGGCCTGGCTACAGCCAAATGCCGGGTGTGGCCTCCCAGGGCTAGGAGCCCGGGCCCCTGTGGAGCAGCCCAGAAAAGGGACTTCTGTGACAGCCCGGGCTTGCTGCGCTCTGTCTTCTACAACCAGGCCCACCCCAGGCAAAGCAGGGAAGCCTTCTGGGGGGCTCCACATCAGCCCCCACTGCCCTGACTCCCAGCCCCCCTCCCTTCTGTGGCCCCAGGCACACCCCTCTGGCGGTTCTCATCACTGGCAGTGGGGAGCCTCTGACCCCAGTGTCCAATGTCCAGCCCCACACCCCAGTTTCCAAGGGCTCTTCCTAGGGCCTCAGGTCTTGAAGCTAGGCACGTCGTCCCTCGCAGCAGATGATTCACGGGGACCAGAATCCCGTCCTGGCCGTCCGGTACACCTGTGTTTCTGTATCTGGAGTTGTGCAGTGCCCAGCCTGTGCAGCCTTACGCAGAAGCGCAGCCTCGTGGCAGTTCAAGGTTGCTCAGAGCAACACCAATGCCAGAAACAGCAGAGGCCCCCAGTCTCCTCCATGGACCCTCACAGGGCGCTGATCCTTACTAGGGCCAAGCAAGCACTTCCCTCATTTAACCCAAGAAAGAGAGGCTCGAACGACCCTCGATGTATAGATCCGTGCAGGAGGCATGGGTCTGAGAAGCCTCCGGGCGGGCAGAGGCAGGAAATGCGTCCTGGGCCGCCTGAGCCTGGCCCCACCCAGCTGTCACCCTGACCCACGCAGAGTCAGGAGAGGCCTGCACTTGCTGGCTTCACACCTCAGCTGCATCTGGAGCAGACCCGGCCGGGTTCGGGCCCTCGGCCGTGCGCACCGGTGCCCTCCGCCCCAGCCCTCCGGCTGCTGAGGAATGCCTCGGGGCTCCCGGTGCTCCGGGGGAAGCTGAGATCTCCCTGTGGCCGCTTTCTTCCGCAGGCAGGAGGATGTTGAGTTGCCTCAGAGACATGGAAATGTTGCTTCTGACAAGAGGTGTCCTCGGTCTTGTGTTCAGACTACGGGAAACAGAAGTGTCCACGCTTCTGGGACCCAAAGACGACCATCAAGTAGACTTCGGACCCGGGTCCCATCCAGTGTTAATAGTGCTTGTCTGAGCTGTGGAGGGTGTGTGTCTGGGCTCTAAGCCTTTGGGGGGGTCCGAAAGGCAAGACGGAGCGAGGGAAGGACGCGCCTGAGCGCCTCGTCCCGACGTTAGCGGACGGCGGAGCCTCCCCAACAGCCTCCTCCAAGCTTGTTCAGATCCAGGAGCTGCCTCGGCCAGCGCACGAGGGAGGGCACGTCAGGGCAGGCACCTGACCGCGGCCTGGAGGGGCCCACGTGGGATGGGGTCCTGCTCGACACAGCGTCTTGGGGAAGTGACCACTACGGAGGGGTCGCCTTCTGGACTTGAACCCTCATTTGAGGTGTCCCGGGGCGTTCTCGAGTCTCTGAAGCTCTAGGTCACCGTCTAGGGATTTGGGAAGATGAGGGCCCTCTGTCGGGGTCTCAGTGGAGTGGGCTCTGGAGGACCAGGGTTCCCCTGTCCCTTAGAAGCTGACCCTAGAGTCCAAGGGACCAGGAGGAAGGAAGGACCACTCCAGATGAGCAAGATGTGCCGGAAGAATTCAGGGAGTTTTCAGTCTGCTTCTGGGGAAAGAACAAAATGTGGGAAAGGATGAAAAGAACCAAAATTGAAATACGGTCACAGAAGTCAGAGCGTGGCTACCTCCGTGATTCGCTGGGAGTCCGGGAAGGTGCTACTGACCCTCAGTCGTAAGCTGAGTTCCAAGCAGGTGCTCTGGGATTGGATGTGAGGAAACAAATCGACCAAAGGGTCTGGCCCTCTCTCTGCCCCACCGAGCTCAGGGTCCGGGGAGATAGAGATCATGTGGCAGAGGGGCCGTGTGGACATGTGCTCGGAGCTGACAGGACGGGACGAGGTCCCTGAGGGCAGCGTGGCCGGGAAGCCCGTGGAAGGGGATAAACCTGAAGGAGTGCGGCCAGGCGGTGGGGTGGACGTCGGCCGGCACCGGGCCTGGCTGGTGTGCACCCTCCCCCAGGAACCCCGGGGGCCCTGCAGGATGGTCTACATAAGGGGACAGGGTTTCAGGGTTTCATTTTATTGTTCCCATTTTGCAGCCAAGGAGGCTGAGGCTTGCTTCTAAACAGACGACGACCTTCCCGGGGTCGCTCAGCCACTGGAAGCCAGAGCTAGAATTCAAAGACGCTTTCTGACAGCAGATTCCTTCCCAGGGCTACATGATGTTGCCTCTTGTTAGAAACATCGTCCTGAAATCAAACAGCGTTAGTTTTCAGGACCGTCCTCGTTGGTATCGTGTGGGGTCAGTGTCTGGTTCTTGACACGCGGAGACGAAGTTCCTCAAGCACCTTGGGTACCAGCGGGACTTGATCACGAAGCCTGGAGACCGTGCGCCACCTCGGATGCCCTACCTCCGGTCTCCCGGGTTAGGGGAAGCTTCCTGCCCCACAGTTACAAGATCTCCGTCTTCCCTGTCTGTGCGGCACGGTTTGTGCAGGGACCGGGCGTGGACTAAGGACCTGCGAACCAGGAGCTATGGCTGTGGACCTTCTCCCCCACTCTCTGGGCCCCTGAAGCAGGACCGAGCAGCCCCCCAGGAGACTTCATGTCCCCATAGCTGGAGACCGGCACCCACGCCTCCTGCCCTGCGCCAGGACCCTTCTTTGGGGAAAACCTGGGCTTTGTTTAGCTGTTAAAATGCCAAATTTTCTATGAAACAGGATAAATGGCCAACACATCACTCCGTGACGACGAGAAGGAAAGACGCCGTCTCAGGTGAACGGCTCTGGCCCAAGCTCTCTGGGCCCTGCCTCAGGAGCTCTGTGGGACCTGAAGTCCAGCGGGAACTCAGGTCCCCTAACTCTGCTCCCACCCAAAGCAAAGCCCGGTCCCGCAGGGCCCCTGATGCGTCGCGACGCGGCGGCAGACTGGAGGACCGCCGGCCGTTCGCTGCTGACCGCCTCCTTGTCCTTCTCTTTGGGCCTGACAACTCTGAGATGATCCGAAGGCATCACTTTCCTGAGCTTTTCTTGTAGCCTCTCCCTTGTCTCAGCCCTCTGTCCCTACCCAGATGCAAAACTCTAGTCTCCCCACAGTGCCGTCAGCCTGCCCCCAGCCCCATGTCACCTTAAAGATCTTCCCCTCCCTGTGTCCCCCTCCGTAGCCACATGTCAGCACCTGCTTCTCCCGGAAGAGATCTCGGATTACCTCTGGCTGAACTAGTTTGTTGCCAGTGGTGACAGCGGAGGGGTATTTGCGCCACGTGGTCCCCTGATACAAAGGCATCCGTTTACAACGGGAGCCTGTCCGCCAGGAGGGGCCAGCTCGGGGAGAGACACGCATGTGGGGCCAGGTTTCCTGGAGCCTGCACTGCCTTTGCCTGGCCGTCTTTCCTGTCCACAACAAGTCCTAAATCTAAACCATGAAATGGGCTTCCAAGAGAGCCACTGCTCTCTGCGAGATTGCTTCTGGCTGCTGGGGTGCCTGTGCGTGGCGCCGGGAACGCTCGCAGGGGCACTCGGTTGGCCGGCATCCCGCCGCTGCCGCAGGGGGCGGGTCCAGGAAGGTGGGCTTCCTGACCCCGTGCTGTAGGCTGTCTCTGGCACCGATGCCGCCGTGTGAAGCAGTGTACGAAACGTGTGCCAAGGCTAAGTTGCCACATCTCCAAGCAACACTTTGTAGAGTCAGGAGTCTGCCGCTGCTAGGGTCCTACGCCCTCCTACCCCGGCGGTGGATCATGGGCCAACGGAAGAGCCAGTGGAAGGCTCTGGGGCCCATCGTACCCCCGACTCAGACTTCCTGATCTTAGACAAACACAGCATTTGCATTTCAGGGGCTAGATCTCCTCACCTGTAGTTTGCGGGTCGTTGTGACTCTTCAACGGTCTCCCCTACATTGGAAAGAGGCCGTGTTAGGAAGGGCCTCCTGGCAGCGGGGACCAGCCTGACGGCCCACACCCTGGGGTCTCTTCCCTTCCTGTTCTTGTGTTCTGCCGCTTCTCTCCCTCTTTCCTTCCAGCTGGCACAGGGAATCCCCACTAAGGGAATCATCAGAAATTCCTTGGGAATTCCCGTAGATAAATGGAGTGACATTTTTCTAGGGAATGTTATAAAGGATCTTATACATCTGAGCTGATGAAAGACGGACAGACAGACAGGAAGAGGCTTGGGAGGCTGGCTGGTGGGCAGGAAAGAGAGAGGGGGCTTGAGCGCAGATGGGAGAGCCGAGCCGCGTGTTCCCATCTTCCAGCTTCGGGGCACGTGAGATCCCTACCTGTTAGCACTCCTGGGGTACCCTGACCACACCGTGACGGCGACGACTCAACAGTCCCCTTCACAGCAGACCCGGCGGCCTCAGGGCGGGGCTGTGCACCTCCCTGTGCATGCACCGGGGCCACCCGTTGGCAGCCGCTGGATCCGAGTGCTCGAGGACCCGACAACTGCCTGCGTCCACTGGAGACGCACAGTCGCTGCGCGGGACGGACCCGTGCCCCGGCCTCCTTGCTGAGCAAGCCTGCCACGACGTCTGCAGGAGGCCCGGGGGGTGCACACCCCCGGCTGCCCCGAGCCCGATTATGCTGCCATCAGACCTGCTGTCCGCCTGCCCCTGTGTTCGGCACGGCCTAGATTGTTCTCACCAGGAGCGTCCTCTGGAAAGGAGCGGAACATAAATCACGGGGCTTGTCATCTTTCACGCGGTCATCAAGCCCCGAGGAAGGTCTGGGTTCTCGGAGTGAAGGTTTTGCAGACTCGGTGCCCTGCTCACATGCAGCCTGCTTTCCCGTCGTCTGTGCGGGGCTTCGGGGAAGGTGGAGGGGCCGGGTGCTGTGTGTGGGGGAGAGTTTCGTCGAGTACGATGCGCACGTTCCTGGAGATCAGCACCGTGAGCAACACTGAGCAGTGAGACCCCAGGACTGCCGGCAGCACAGACAGCCAGAAACCTCAGCCTAGGCTCCCGGGCAGGACGGCAGAATAGCTTTGTACCTACTTGCCTGGACTGCCCGCCGCGAATGCCGCCCGGGGAAGAAACCCGCAACGCGCTCACGGCCGCAGCTGTCGGGAGGGCCGCACCGGCGGGCTCTCGGTGGAGGAATTCTGCATGAAATGAGGTGACAGATCTGTGACACAAAGGCTGGGCGGCCCCTGGTCCCCGGGAGCCGGCCGGGGGAGCCTGGGTGCGGGGGAGCCTGGGTGCGGGGGAGCCTGGGTGCGGGGGAGCCTGGGTGCGGGGGAGCCTGTGGCTGTGCTTTCCCTGCTTCCGCTCAGGTCACCCGGTGTTTCTTGTGGGTGAAATCACGGTGAGTGAGCCTGAAGTGTGTGCTGCGCTCAGGGTGTCGCCTACTGTATCCGTCGTGTTGGAACACGTTTGCATTTTCAAAACAAGGTCTGTGATGGACCAGACCCTGTGTCCTAGTTTCCTGGGCCTAGAAATGCCTGTGGTCCCAAGTAATCGTCACCAGTGCCCCGCTGGACGCTCGAATGACCCTTGTTCCAACACCAGGGTTCCTGGGTCGCCCCGTGCCTATGGGGCCTAGGACTCCTGGCACCGCTGAGACGAACGTGCCTTCCCCAAGAGCCCGTGCCTGGTGGGGCCGTGGGGGAGACCAGCAGAGGCCCCCCGCGAAGCTGCGCGTCTCCCCCACCCGCAGCCCCTCTTCGTGGACCGCACTCGCGTCTGCCAGAGGTCAGCTGCCTTCCCTGGGTCTCTCGTCACTGTCCTGTCCTCCAGTTACATCGGGTCAGGCATCCGGGGACCGGGGACCCGAGATCCTGCTTCGGTAACTGGAAAATGTCAGCACCTCTCCCTAACGATGTGTACGTGAGGAGCCTGGAATCTCGGTCTGAGGAAGGTCAGGGCAGTGCTTGGTGACGTGCAGTTTCCAGCCCCATCCGTGGAGACGCCGGCGTAGGACGCCAGGGACCAGGACCGCGTCTTCAACACACGGCCTGGGCGTTTGGAGGAGGGTGCTCCACGGCGACACTTCGGGAAGCCCGGATCTGGTCCTGCCTGACGGGAGCAAGTGAGCAGACTCGGTTCTCTGTGGAGCCTGTCTCCCCTTCCGCTTTGCAGACACCTGCGGCGCCAGTGAAGCCAGGTGTTTCCGAGAAAGAGCGCAGCAGAGCCTGGGCACCTGCACTCCCGGCTGAGCGCGCTTTCAGAAGTCGGTCCCAGCCCGAGCGGCAGCTGCGTCGTACGCGGGACGACCTGCAGCCCCTGCGTCTTCCGTTATTGAAGACCCCATGCGGCTCTGCCCCAGCCTCTCCCAAAGCGGGTGTTCGGGGCCACCTAAGCCCTTAGCGGTGATGTGGCTGGTGTTCCGGCGGAGCCCGGGCACCGGGTCAGCGGACACGATGGCGAGGGACCAGGCCCGCTGTGGCTGCTGGGAGGGGCTGGGAAAGGAGGACCCACAAGGGGCCATGCCCCTGCCTCCTGCCTGCTCTGCAGCCGCCGCCCCTCCCTTCCTGGCCCGAAGCTTCCGCGGGACCTTCACCAGTGTGCAAGCGGCAGAGCAGTTCAGCCGAAGAAAACGGGAGGAAGGTCTCACGGGGCCTTTTGCAAATATGCCAGAAGGGAACGGTTTCAGCTGAAGGAGAAGTATCCGCTAGGTTCTGGAAGACGAAGACAGGCTCTGAAACCTCATTGCTTCTAGGGGGAGAGTCTCCTGCGATTAGTAGTCACATGAGGAAGGAGACATGACAAGATGCTTGTGTTCGGGGCGGGGGGAGGTGCTGGTCAGGGTGGCTGGGGAACGAGCGCGGGCGGGCAGGAGTGGCCGGCAGAGAGCCAGGGTCAGCCAGGGCTGCCGGGGCGCTGCTCCTTGCTGACCAGAGGATATGCGGTGACTTTGTGTTTGAACCTTAAGTCTGGGAGGGAAGGGAGGCCTGCGCGAGCCCCTCGGAATCAGCCGTCTGTCGTGGGGGCTGCGGACACGCCGGGCTGCTCCCACGGGCGTCTGCTCCCCCGCTCCCCGCGGCCCGGGCACCACCCCGGGAGAGCAGCACGCGCCAGGGGCTGTTCTCTTGGGAGGGGGCGGAGGGGGCGGGGAACGGACAGTTTTCCGCAAGTGAGGGGAGTCACGTGGGATGAAGGCCAGGCGGGCTCAGGTGGGAGGGAGCTCCCCAGGCAGAACAGCTCCCAAGGTCCATGGACGTTTCCAAGAATGAAGACTAGAGTCAAAAAAAAGTCAAGTGCAATTGAAGTCTGACTTTCTTTACTCTGACGGGGTCCAGGTCAAGTCCTGTCTAGACATGGGCACTGGAAGTCACGGCTTCGACGGAGCCCCTGATACCCTGTGACTTCTAAGAGTTCGCGGAAGTATGCCGTCTAGGGAAAGGTGCGCTTTGGAGGAAAGGAAAGGCCACGAGATCTTACTGCTTTACCGAGTGACCAGGGAGGGCCGCGGAGTCCACCTTCCCTGAGCTGCAGGCCGGGCCCGGGGCTGGGTTTTTCCACCGCCAGTGCTGTGTGGTCCCTTTGGGTGACGATTCAGTGTGATGGGCCCAGCCACCGCAAGCTACTTCGGGTGCGTGTGCTGGTCTCACTCCCAAGCTGCCCAGCCGGGCAGAGAGGATGCCAAGCGCCAGGCTGTGTAGACACAGGCTTCACAAATGGGCACATGGAGACCTGCCTCGTGGCCCCCAGCACTCCTAC
Organism: Mustela erminea; assembly: GCF_009829155.1. NCBI lineage: Eukaryota > Metazoa > Chordata > Mammalia > Carnivora > Mustelidae > Mustela > Mustela erminea. The sequence goes on from NC_045620.1 coordinate 140,288,628, forward strand.
CCAGCATCCTGGGGAAGCCACGTCTCTGCTCCCCTACACTGTGGAGGGCGCCAGGCTTTCTATCAAACTGTGTGTGCACACGTGTGTGCACACACACCTAGTCACACGGGCGACAGAAATAAATACTGAATATCCAAATACCTCCAACCTGAACCGTGTAACATTCTCCCCAAACATGCATGCAATCCCTCGCAAATCCCCTGGAATAAGAAATTCAGCATCATCTTTGCAAACGTAATGGCATCTATTTTAATGAAGTTAAATATAAATTATATACATTGAAATAAAGTTGAAATGTAAATATTGCAATATTTTATTTCTTATCAATTTTACTGAAACAGAATTCCACTCAAAGAAAACAATAGGGAGATACACCACCATATTTGAAGCATTATTGAAAATAAAATGAACAAAGAAAATTGTGGAAAGCACGTATCCTACGAACTCGATGGCTTATTCCAACAGGACTGCCAAACGCTGTGACAAGGGAGAACACAGCAGGTATCTGGATGACTTCGTGAGAGTGTCGGAGACACTGTACTTTCACAGATAGTCTGCACTCCGGCACCCGGAATGCCGGTTAAAAACAGAATTGCCACAGCCTAAACCTATTAGAACGTGCGGGGTGAACCTGATCCCACAGAATGCTGGCGAGGGTGTGGCGGCCCGGAACCCTTGGGCACCGCTGGGAGCCTGTGATGGTGGGACCACGTGAGGACACGGTCTGTGGGTTTCCTGAGAAGTCAGGCCCACACCGACCTCGTGCACCCGTCGGTGTCACGTCCCAGTGCTCTCCCCAGGCATGGAGAGGCAGCACGCCGCAGCCCCCGCGTGAGTGCTCACAGCAATTCTCCTGTGCAGCCGAGACCCGGGATGCTCCAACTAGCAGTCGCGCTCGGACCCTGACACGGGCGTGCCCACGGAGCAGAGGGCCGCCCGGAGACGGCGGGAAGTGAGCTGTCGGTGCGCACAGCATGGGCGTGTCTGTAAATAATCAGGCCGAGGGAGGGAAGCCAGCCGGGAAGATTCCATTTATACACAACTTAAAAGATGCAAATTCACCGAAGCTGGCAGAAGACAGAGGAGTGGTTGATGGGGGATGAGGGCAGGGGACGTTCTGAGCACGTTCACTCTCCTGATTGTGGTAATGGTCTTGCCGGTATACAATATGTTAAATTTGATCAAACTGTACACTGTGCGTGCAGTTCATTCTGTGTCAATTATCCCTGGAAAAAGCAGTTCAAATTGTTCTAGAAGGGGAGAGTCCTGCCGTCATAGACAAGCAGCACTAATGTGAGACTCAAGTGCTTGAGCAAGGCGAGATCCGTGTCATTAACAGCTTTTGCTCTCAGGGATAATGACCAGCGTTCCGAGGAGAGAAGGGACCAGTGTTCTCGTGTGCTTCTAGCGTGAGTGTTGAATGGTCCCCATTCTCAGCGGGAGCATCCCAAAGCTCACTGATGTTCGCCCTCGTAGAGCAGCTGGACACCTGCCAGCATGGCATCCCCCCGAGACCACAGAGGGGTGCACTCGTAGTCCCTCTCACAGCTATCCGAAGACTTCTCCAAATGGCGAGGCGTAGGACGCAATCCAGAACTCGCCGCTCAGGGGTGCGGACTTCAGTAAAGGACAGCTGTGCGCCCACGCCGCTCAGCCCTCCTCCTAGTTCTCTCTCTCTGCGCCTCTCTCACAGACACACAAAGGTTTCTGAGAGTCACAGAAGCCCACATCGGATGGTTTCTTGCATATCGTCAAACAACACGATCACCCATGATACGTCTCGTGAATACTTCCAGATCGGTAACAGAAGAATCCACATGTTCTTGTCATGACCTCTTTGGATGTGTGACCACAAGTAACTGTCCATGACGTCGGTCGGTGGCTACTTACATCTTTCCCTCTGTTCTAAAACTTCCCAACACTATAGCGCGTGTGTTTTTCCACACTCGTGAGCGCCCATGTGAGAATAATAAGTTCTGAGAAGTGGAATTCCTGAGTTAACGGATGTATTTGTTTAAAGAACTGATAGACATTTGATCAGAAGTGGGGCCTGGTGTGTGTCTACACCTCCAACCTCTCCACACATTCTGCGCAATAACAGACATCGCCCGTATGTGAGCCTCCGCGCTCTGGGAGGTTAAAACAGACGCAGTCATTTCTTTGCTTTAGTTTCATCGAATTGTTGACCTGCAATGCCTGCGTCCATTTTGTGTGTCTGGGGTGTGGCAGGAGGGATCAAAGAGAAAGCCACCCACCACCCACGCCACATGACCCCAGTGAGGTTGTGAATCACCCATGCTCACGTCCTCAGCCTGAGAGGCTGGAGTGGACAGGCTGGGCCACGCCCCAGACAGACCACGGACTGAGTGTTCATGGGACCCCCATGGGAGTAGCATTTCCTTGCAACTTCCCACCCTAAGAGGTGAGAGTTGGCTTTTTCTTACTTTGTAGTCATAAGCTGTAGGAAATCTGGCCTTTATTTTTCTACCATGTGGACTGACTGTGGTTGTAGCAGAGGAGAATTAAGTCCAAATCACAACATCAACAGAGGCCAGTAGAATCAGAATGGCGAGCAAGCTGTACATGTTGTAAGGACTCCTGACTCCAGCCATGCCTGGAGGATCACTTATCTTTCCAGTTATGTAAACCATTATATTTCTTTCTGCTTAAGCGATGGAACTTGGATTTCTTTCCACTACCTGATATTAAATGTTCTTTGATCATATTTTAAAAGCTGTTTGTTGTCTTCTTACTGATAAAATAACCTGGAGGAAATTAGCCCCTTGTTTTCAACCTGGTATTTAAAAAAAAAAAACAACAAACAAACAAACAAATTACCTGAGCCCTAGAACAGATTAGGCTTTGGGTGCCACTGAGCCAGTTATTTCAACTTACCAAGTGTCTATTGTTGGTAGACGACAAGCTTAGTGTACAGAGAAAGACTTCCAAATGAAGAGTCAACCTGAAAACGCACCTAGCTGGCAGTGCTGGGGCCGGAGTGTACAGAGCTTAACAGACTTCATTGTTCTCGGAACTGACAGATCGGACTGAGCAACAAGAACTGTGCATGCGCGTGAATGACCTTGGAGCATCCGACCTCCGCTTCTAACCAGGTCAACCCTGGGACCAGTTGGTGGCCGTGCCAGCCAAAAAGAGCATATGCAAAATGAATTAGGTGGTTAGTCAGCTCCTAAGACATTCAGGTCTCTCCGGGCTGGATCGACAGCCAGAGGAGAGAGCCAAGCCTTCCTGAGACAGGCACGGGCAGCCAGCCCCACCCGTAGGCCAGCAGCTCTGTTCCCCACCAGCTGTGGCCGCAATGTGGCTATCTGTGTCCGTGCCAGGCTGCAGGATGCTGCTGCCGGGGCCTGGCTGAATGTGACTTGAAGGACACACCCGTGCGGAGGGGCTGGCGACGCTTCCTCCCCAAGCTTCTCTATGACCGCAGTGTGCCCGTGTGCACACACACGGACGTGCGTTCCCATGTACACACAGCGCACACCCCACATTCCGGGCCGGAAGGGGCTCCCGTGGGGTGGCTACCTGTGCCCCAGCAGGGGAGAAGGGCTCTGGGCCAGGTGTCCGGGGAAGGAGGCATCACCGCGGCAGGGGACGGAGCTGGGCGTTTTCGTGACGTCCGCTCTGACGTGCTGGGTGAGCCACAGGACCCGATGTGGACGTGGCAGCCGACCCCTTCCTCTTCCGGGCCTGGGCGGTCTGGGCTGGAGCCCGTGTGACCTTGTCTGCAGGCCCCCAGACAACGGGCAGCATTTCTTTTGGGAGAGGACTCAAGACACTGTGCAGCTGGTGTCATTAGCGCCCTGGGGCAGAGGCTGGCTCGCATCGCCCCACCTCCCCGAGGGCCCGTCTTCAGCGTCAGCGCGGCGGGGACGTGCGCTTGCAAGGTGCTCGCGGAGAAAGGAGCACTCTTCCGGAGCAGTGCTCGCGGAGCCTGGGTGCGGGACAGACTCGTCTCCGCCAAGCGCGGGACGGCCGTGCTCTGCCACCCATGTCCTCCGGGGAGGGTCCTCTCCGTCAGCCCTGGCCGCAGGCGGGCCGGGCGCCCCAGGAGTGACATCTTACGCAGCACTGGCGGCGTCCCAGGCCAGTGGCTCCTGAACATCAGGACTAAAAGGATCAAGCATGTCCTACAAGTAGAGTGGGGGAGGCTGGCGCGGGGCGGAGTGCCTACTGTCCCTCGTCCCCTAGTTCATGAAGGGAGGTCCTACGCGCACCGACAGGCAGGGTGGCCTCAACCAAACAGAGACGCTTGTCCCCACGGGCGTGTTCGGTTTCCTGACGCACCGCTGGGCTGTCCGTACCGGACACGGTGGCTCCCCGTACCGGAGACAACCCGTCACGGCGGCCAGGTGGGAACGGGGGGGGGGGGTGGGCTTTGCCTTCCTTCAGCCGACCTCACCCTCGCTGGCTGTCAGGGGGGTGAGGACAGCTGATAGCCGGTAAGACTCTGCGTGACGTCGTCCGCAGGGAGCTGAGTTTGGGCCTTATCCTACCCAACGGAGTGTTCAAGGGGAGACGGCCAGGCGGCAGGCTGGCAGGACCAATATTTCCGTTCTCAGAGGGTCCCCCCCACGCGGGCCCTGCCCCATTCCGGGATCTCAGGATACCCGTGAGCTCTCAGCTCCTGGGCCCGTGGTCTTGGCCCAGCATTATTTCTCCATGGAATGGAGGCCACAGGCACCCACTTTCCCCGCTGAACAGCGTCCCTGAGATCCAGCTGCAGGCTCTTCAAATCTGTCCCTTTTTTTCTCCTACCCCCGCCCCCTTCTCCTTCAATGTTCAGGAGACGTTGAATTCTGGTTTAGGAAAGACCAATCTAGAGAAGAGCAGCCACCCAAATAGAGTAAAATAAAATACAGTCTCCTCCCTTAGGACCGCGAGAGACACAGCACTGAATCACGGGGGCTCTGGCATCACGGCCCAGGCTCACCTCTTCCCACTCACTCTGCGCATACGGAGGACGCTGCTCCCGCCAGCCCTCGGGCCTCAGATGATCGCTCAGTGCCCGTCTTGGGGCTCAAAGCACGGATGGACACACCCCAACCCGGGAGGAGACAGGACAAGCTTCCCCGGGCGTCCTGCACGGAGCCCCCAGGCCCAGAAGGATGGCCCTTCCCTCCAGGAGCTGGCCCCGAGCTCTCCCCGCGGCCGACTCACTTGGAAGAGCTCCCTCCCCAGCCCTGAGCCCGTGGGGAGACTGCCTGACCATCCAGCTCCTGGATTAAGCATCAGATTAATCCCTCCTCAGGGGCACGTGGGAGAGTAAGCAACACGAGGGTGGGGAGACGCGAGAAACCACTGTGTGCGCCGTGGGGGGGCAGCCGCTTTCCACTGTGTGCGCGCCGTGGTGGCTGTGGGGGGGGGCGGCCGCTTCCTTCCCTTGACCTCCTTTGTGATATCGTTCCTGAGGTTTCAGACGAGCGTGGACCAGGAGCAGGTAGCCCTGCGCGGCCCCCGTCTGCTCCCGCCCTCGGAAGACAGGAGGCCAGTACAGAAGAGCTACCATCAGAGAAACCACTAAAATATCGGAGCAAAATGAGGGCCCTAGAAATCCCTGGAATCGGAAAAAAAATGATTTCCCAGGAGGGGACGGGGTCCAGTGTGATACAGGAGAGACATCAAGGGACGTGGGACCCCAGAGCAAGGCCTTCTGGCTCAGCCATAAGAAGTCCTCAGTGGCCTTCCAGAGGCCGACCAGGGAGCCCTGTTGGGGTCGCGGCTGAGAGCGCATCTCGGGTGACACTGCCGCCCGACGCTGCGGACTCTCCCACAGTGTGCACGTCACACAACATCCGTCTGGTGGCTGAATCCTGGGCCACTGTCTTCTGTATTAAAAATTGTCACTTCCCTATTTCTTTACCTGTTTGTAGTGCTGACCTACAAAAATTAAACACAAAACTGATGCTAACAAACTCTTAAGGGAATTGGGAGTCCAAAACTGTACAGTTAGATTTTTTTCAGACGCTTGATTTTCTGCCACCTGATTTTAAGCCTGCAGTGTCTTACTGTGGTGATCACGTTGACTGATTTGTGGGTCCCTGAAAGAAATCCGTGATGGCGGCATATGAACTCTTTATGCTGTTGAGTTCAGTTTGCCGGTATTTTGTTGTGGACTTTTGCGTGTGCGCTCATCAGGGCTGGTGGCCTGAAATTTTCTTCCCTTTCAGTGTCCTTGTCTGGTTTTGGTATCAGAGTGCTGCTGGCCATGTCCCATGAGTCTTCCAGTCTTTGGAAATTTGGAGAAGGACTCGCGTTAATTCTCCCAGGATGTCTGGCAGAGTTCGCCGGAGGCCGTCTGGACGGGCTCTCGCAGCGGCTTGGACGTGAGGACGTGCCATCCAGTTGCCGAGCCCTCCTCTCCGACGGGATTTCCTGTCCTTCCGCAGACAGTGAAGCCGTGGCACCCTGTTGCCTTCTGAACGCACTCAGTGTAGAGATCCCTTATTGATCCCGTCCAGAGGGACAAAACAGTTGACACGTCATTTTGCAGAAGTCACTAAATAGAGGGACCATCTGCAGTTACCCACTGAAGCTGGAAAGCCAAAGCACGATGTCCAGAACAATATTCAGGAGGACGTGTTTCATTTCTGATTGTGATGCAGAAATCCCTTCGACCCCTGTGGAATCCCACCAGGTCTCTGGACACTAGTGTAAACACCTTCTCTCTGATGGACGGAGACTGCTCCCAAGGAGGTCACTTTCCGAGGAGCTGCTGCTCTTAAATCTTAATTCTAAATGACGAACGAATTATTTTGATTAGTGGAGCAGATAAGGAAGGTTTGGGCCAAGGAAAGGATTCCTGCCTGGACTCGTGAAGCCTGTCCAGACAGGCGGGCCCTGCTGTTCCCGCCCCACGGCCCCAGATCAGCGGCGGACAGCTCTTCTCTCACAAAGGCTGCAGGAGTGGGGCGGGCAACGCACAATTTAGATCATCCTTTGCATCACAGCACACACCGTAGTTTAAGTTACTGAGGAGAGAGCCCATCTCATGGGTAACCGCGGGCCGTGAGGTTTAGGGGTGCGGGTTGCTGAGGAGCACAGAGCACGGAGCCGAGACTTAGGGGTACATCAGCGGGGAACCCTCATTCTGCCTAATGACAGGCGAGCCACAGACCCTCCTCTGGGTCCCCTCCTCTTCTGCAGAATGGGGCAAAGCCTGTCTTCGGCAACCTGTCTCAGTGGCGGGAGGGACCACAGAGGGTCATAGAGGGGCCGTGATGCACAAACGTGCGGTAGGGACAGTGGGGGGGGGGGGCTTCATGGCACGGCTGCCCCCCATGGCCCAGCACAGGCAGGACACACAAACTCAGCATGTTCTGAAGACCCATGTCCTCGCCCTTCCAGACACAGAGGAGCTGGAGGTGAGGGAAATGGAGCGTGGCGGGAAGCAGAGCAGTGGTTACCCAAGTCCCTGTGGTCGGCTGGGAGCACCAGCAGGAGACGTGGGGCATCGGCCAAGCGGGGAGGCCTTCTCTGGCTGCGGTCCTGGGGCTTGGGGCTGCACCATGCACGGGGTGCTGTGCGGAAGGGCTCAAGGGCTCAGGTCCCACTTTCCCCCATACCTGCCCTCCTTTATACAACAAGCACTTCTGAACACGTTCTGACCCTGGGGATCGTCCTTTTGTGAAAGCTGAGGAACCCGCCCACCAGCACAGTGCGCGGTCAGAGGCCTGCGAGCGCCCGTGTTCCCAGCATTTATAGACTGTCCACCCGGCTGAGACAGAGAGCACGGGGATCTGTCCCCACCCACGCTTTTTAATTTAAGAACCCCGGGCGACCAGCGTGGGGTGACAAATGGTGGTGGCTTTACTGCTGTTGGTATTCTGAGGTCAGACTGTGGTTGGAGCCAGAAACCCAGGGATGAAGTATAGCATTAAAAATAATAAAGATTAAAAATACGGAGCCTCCCAAGTCAGCAGAGCAGAGCTAACAACCCCATATAAAGAAGCTTCGTGTGGGAGGAGCTTGTGTCTGGGAGGCAGGAGCAGGCAGGAGCTGCCATAAATCTTCCTCCTGCGCCTGCTGCAGTCAGGGCCAGAGGGGGGGCACCAGTGGGAGGGAGGGCACCAAGGTCGGGCGGCGTGCGTGTGTGTGTGCATGCGTGCGTGTGTGTGCGTGCGTGTGTGTGTGCGTGCATGTACGTGTGTGCGTGCGTGCGATGCAGGTGTGCGTCCTGCCAGTGCACGTGCACGTGTGTGTGCATGTATGCTGCATTGCGTGTGTGCAGTGCACAGTGAAGGCACGTGTTTGCATGTGTGCACATACATGTGTGCGCGCACGTGTGTGTGCATGTGTGATGTGTGCACGTGTGTGCATATCCATGCCTGTATGCTTGTGCGTGCAGGTGCATGTGTGTATGCACCTGTGCTGTGCCTGTGCGTGCATATGTATGCGTGCACAAGCATGGGTGCACACGTGTGTGCACGTGTGTGTACCCATGTCAACATGTGTGCACCGTGCCCATGCATGTGTACGTGCATGTGTATGTGTGTGCACGTGCAGGTGTGTATGCGTGTGTACATCGTGCCTGTGTACGTGTGTGCATGTATGCGTGTGTGCGTGTCTTGCATGTGCACGTACATGTGTGTGCACCTGTATGCATGAGTGCACGCACATGCACACCTCTATGCATGTGTGTGCACTTGTGTGTTGTGCCCCTGCGTATGTGTGCATATGTATGCGTGCGCAAGCATGGGTGCACACATGTGTGCATGCATGTGTACATGAGTAGATGTGTACCCATGTCAGCATGTGTGCGCCGTGCCCGTGTGTGTGTGCATGTTTGTGTGTGTGCACGTGTCTCCTGCTCCTGTATAAGTGTGTGTGCATTGTGTGTGCGTGTGTGTGTGTGTGTGCTGTGAAAGGGGGGGCTGCTCCGGGAGGGCCTGAGAAAGGGCCAAGCTAGGCCAGCTTCCACTCTGAGGGGCGGGAAGTGCTCCTTTCTCTCTTGCGTAACCCGACAGGCAGACGCTTCTATTTCCCTTTGCATTTATCTTTTAAAATTTTATTTTGCTGTAAGTCAAGATTCCACAACTTAGTGTGTTTCTTCATGGCTGCCACCTCTAGCAAATCTCTGTCCTCACCCTCCGTCTCTCTTCCCTCCTGTCTCTGTCTCCGTCTCTCCACCGCTCTCTGTCTCTGTCTGTCTCGTCTTTCCCTCTTCTTCTCTGCGTCCTATTCCCTTGCACATTCTTAGTTCCCAGATCAGATCCAGCAGAGGCTCCCTCCTCTTGACTCTCGCTATAAATAACTTTTCAGGTAAGAACTTGACTCTGCAGGCGTGGAAATGGATCTTCCCTCGCACAAGGGTCTCAAGCACCGGTCAGCTGTCCATCTGTGTGGGAGGTGTGCTGCATGGGTCTGTAACCTTGGTGCTCCAGACGCTGCTGGTGGACGGATGCAGGAGGAGCTGGGGGCCGGCTTAGGACCGGAAGTGCATACGAGCAAGGCTGAAGTGTCTCAGGAGAGTCAGGGCCCGGGAGCTGCCACGGAGACGTGCAGAAGAAGGAGACTGTGTGTGGCTGGGCTGGGGGGGAGGGGCTGGGGAGTCAGCACAGCATCGAGAGCCCCGACTTCCCAGGGACGCACAGATCTGCACCACACCAGCGTTCCTGACGAATGCTTATTGAAAGTAATCGTTCATTCATTGGAGAGTCAACTGAATTAATAAAAACAAGGCATTTTAGTTCTCAAATTCTCAAAGGGGCATGGGCTAGAGCGTTGCCGTCATCATAATTAATTCGGGAAGATAAAGCACTCTGCCCTCCGGGAGGTGTCCCCGCGGCTTGCCTCCCACGCGCCCCTGCTCAGGCGCGCCCACACTCAGCGCTTGGGACCTCTGCTTCCCAGGCAGTGGAACCGCAGGGCGGCGAGTGGGACCACCGAGTCCCGCCCGCTGCTGTGTGGCTGCGTGGATGCCGGCGCGTGTCCTCACCGGCGCTGTGGACCATGACGGCCCCTTCTGGACTTGGTCGCTGCGGGATGATTGGCTGCAGATGAGGGGTTCGAGGAGAACCACACAGCCGGGTCTCCGCCGGGCTGTCTTGGGGGGCCCCTCAGTGTGGCCCCTGCAGCTCTGCCACCAACACATCCCCGTGGGGCCAGCCATGGTGTCGCCTTCCGAGCTCCCCACAGGCACAACAGAGACATCGGGCTTCTCTGCCAACCAGAGTGCAGCTCTCGGGACATGGGTCTTCTCCACGACAGTGTTGAGTGTTCCAGAGCCCTCAAGCCTGAAGGGGCCAGAGCTCACCAACCCCAGTGTTTCTCTTTGTGTGAAGAAGCAGGGGTCCAACAGGTTCGTGGTTTGTCCCGTTCCCCTGTGCTGTCTTCCTAATGGCTGGCACGGGGCTGGGGCACAGGTTGGGTCCTGGATGGTCCTCTGTACGGGACTGCCAGAGCGTGGGCAGTGGCTGGGCGCATGGGTGAGGGGTTTTACTTTCGTTTATGATGGTGAATTGTAATGGTTGATATTATTCTGGGCTGTAATTCGGCAAAAGGCTTCCAAGGAGGAAATGCAGACCCGGCGTACAGGTGACTCTTCATAGAGAGGGAAATATGAGGTTTGAAGAGTTATTTGCAGTAGAGGGCCCCAAGCAGGGAGCAGCCTGGGGAGCTGGATGTTCTGTGCTGAACTGTACCCTCCCCGCAGTTCCTGTGTTGAGCTCCTAAGTCCCGGCACCGCAGACTGTGACTGTGTTTAAAGATACAACCCTTAAAGAGGTAGTTAAGGTCAAAGGAGGGCGTCAGGACGGGACTTAATCCAAGGCAGCTGGAAAAGGAAAGGAAAGTTGGACACAGAGAGGTGTGCACAGACGGATGCACAGACAGAAAGATACACAGACAGATGGGGGCACAGACAGACGGAGGCACAGATAGACGGATGCAGACAGACAGAGTCACAGACAGACAGTCACAGACGGATGCACAGACGGACAGACGCATAGACAGAGGACAGACCACGTGAGGGCACAGCGAGAAGGCAGCCGTCCGACGCCGGGCAGACCCGCCTGGGGAGAAGCCAGCTCTGCTGGCACTTCGATCTTGGACTTGCCGCTTCCAGAGCTGCCACAGAGAAAATCATCTCTGGTACCTGTCAGGACAGCCCGCGCCGACGGAGGCCCCGGCGCGGGGCAGACGGGAAGGTGGTGAGCGCGAGGTCGGCTTCAGACACGTGTGCAGAAGGCCTCCATGGGCATCCTTCACGCCAGTTAGTCCAGCCGGCGACCTGACAGGGGACAGGCTAGGACTTCAGTAGAGCCAGGGAGATAAGAGCTGAGGCACTAGCTCAGAGAGGGCGAGCAAGTCCAGCCGCACACACAGCAGGGATGTTTCTGAGCTGGGGCTCTCACCGGGACGCTGAGTCTCCAAGGCGACGTGCTGGGTCTTTCAAGGGCACCACCCAGGAACCCGTGGCCAGACTGTGGAAGGAAGACGGGCTGGCTTCTGGGGGAGAGGGCAGGAGTCCCTGGGGAGGGAGGGTGGGGTGCAGACCTCGAGACAGTGCCTGTCCCCGTGGGCAGCTTGGCGGCGTGACTCCTGCCCCTCCAAGAAGAAAAGTTGTCGCCATGTGTCTGGGCGCAGCCCTCTTCCTGGGCAGCCCCAGATGGCCCCCTGAGTCCCCTGTCCTTGGTTCCAGGGATCGGGCAGCCCAGACCGCCCCCTCCTCGAGGACAGGGAGCAGACCACCCCCCCGCCCCCTGGCCCCCGGCCCTGCGTCTTGCAAGTCCCGACTCCGGAGCACCTGTCCGAATGCAACGCCAGCCAGCGGGGGCCGAGGCCCAGCCCTGCGGTTTGCACAGGGGCAGTCGGGATGCTTGAAACGCCTGAGGTGCTCGTGAGCTCTGAGCGGAAGGGATAACACAGGGCTCGAGCCCTCCTCCCACGCACCCTCCTGATGCCGGCAGAGCAGGGCAAGTTTCCATCACGGTGACTTCGGTTTAAAGTAGAAAATGGCACTTACTTGTTTGCAGGCTGGGCAGAGAACCGTAAAAGCCAACAGACAGAGTCCTCACCCCACCAGGCCCCGCAGAGAGAGGGCAGTGGCACGTCTGGCCAGAGCTTCCCCGGCCAGGAGGGGATCGCCAGGGTCCAGCTAGAATGCAGGTTCCCACGCGGTGGTCTGGGGGCTCCCGACTCTGCAGTTCTAACAAGCTCCCCGGGGCCGGGCGACAGGGAGGGGACTCCTCCGGGCACTTGCGCTTCCCCTGCAGCAGCCTGTGGTATGAGAGCCGTGAGGGCCGCACTCGATGCTCCAGGGGAGCACGTGTCCCTGACACTCAGCTGCGAGCCAGGCACTGGCTCTCCTGGAAAAGAGGCCCTTCTGGGGCGGCCCCGAAGCATGTGGGGCCCCCTGGCCTCCAGGGGACCTGTGTTGGCCTGACCTCCAGGCTGCCCTCACCCCCATGGGAGGGAAGCCTCCAGAATAGCCTTGGCAGGAGCAGCTCCTGCTCAGAGCTCTGCTGGGACAGTGAGAGGCAGCACAAGTCCTGCAGAAGGCAGGGGCCCTCGGACACGGCTTGTTCCCCAAGAAAACCACCCAGAATTAGTAGTTCTGTCTCATCCAGAAGCTGAGTCTCAACAGAGCATAATGAGGGCCCTTGGGTGGTGCCAGGTGGGCCCCCGGAGGCCAGAGGAGTCACCTGTCTCCGTGTCCCCAGGTCCACTGCAAGCTGGGCTGTGACCTTGCAGGTGCGAGGGACCCTGTCCTTCCTACCTGGCACAGGATTCCAAAGTACTTCTCAGGGAGAGTCTGCCCCAAGTCGGCTTGATGACGGCTGCCGTCGTGAGTGACCGCCTTCTCCCCAGCAAATCCCGGGGGCGCCAAATTTCATCGCTAAAGGAAATGCTCTGCAGCGTTTTATTTCCTCTCTGAAATATTTCTGCCCCGGGACTCTCAAAGGCAAGATCGCGCGAAGCGATCAGCTCCAGCCAAACGCCTCATCTTCCAAAACCTGGAAACTGGGAGGCGTGCGGTCTTCTGACGGGAGCGCCCCCCACCCCCACAGGCCTGTGCCCAGGACGGTGCGGCGGCAGCCGGCGGACGGGCCTCCCTCCAGGGGAGCATGTCCTCGGTGCTTCCGAGGGGCTGTGCCCTTGTCCCTGTCCTAGGCCCTCACCTCAGCTTGGGCTGGAGGAGGGCGGTCATTCCTCTCATTCACACTGACCTTGGGAGGAGGGACAGTTCCGACGCCTTCCCCGGAGCCCGTTCTGCGCCGTGGCCAAGCTGGGCCTCAACAAGCTGGCCTGTGGGGCACTTCCGTCCCCGCTCTGGAGCAGGGCAGCCCATCCCATCTGGGGACCAGAGGACACTGTCCTGCGTGTGGTCCTGTGTGGGCATGACGCCCTCGGGGGGTTGCATGGGCTTGGACGGACAGGGCAGGGGCTGAGGGGTCGTGTGGCCACCCCCGTGGGAGGCTTCGGAGTCCCGCCATGCGGGGTTCGCTCTTTGTCCCGGAACTGGCTGCTTGCAGGGGCCCCGAGGCTTGGCGCTCACGCCCACGGCGCATCTGACCAACGCCGGCAGCGGGAAAGGCGTTAGCTCCGAAGATGGGTGTCCGTGGGGTGTGGGCCAACACTGCAAGCACTTCCTGTCTGGGTGGGTCTGTGAGACGCACAGTGATGTGCCCCACATCACCGGATCTCTCCGGGCCCAAGTGAGGGGGTCACAGTCCTTTCTACATAGAAAACACTGAGGTGCAGGCCGTCAGCGAGTAACTAACACGTAACTGCCGGAAAGACCCAGTCGGGGGCGCCTTCCTCTCCTCTCCCGAGAACTTCGGGGCGTCTGCCCCCCACACCTGGCTTAGCTCCCTGCTGACAGAGCCCCATGTCGTCAGAGGGGCACCGCAGGTGCACGGGGGACACGGAGGCCCCCGCTCATCGCGGGAAAGACTCCCCTGGGAGGCACAGAGGGGTCACCAGCCCTGGGCACAGCCTTCCCCCTGAGTGTCCCCACTGTTATAGGAACACGGGCGCTGTGGCCGCGGACCCAGGGCCATCTTGGGACCACAGAGAAGGGACGCGGAATCCATCTGGGCAACTCTGGCCCTCACGTCCTTGAGCACCGGGACCAAGGCCGGCGCTGCCGGCTGCAGCGTCCTCCATACACAAACCACAGAAACGAGGAAGAAGTACACACACGCTTCAGCCTCTGTGGCCGTCCCTGCGGCCAACTGCTGAACCGGCTCCGGCCTTGCATCTGCCCGTCTTGCTCTCAGAAGTGGGCTCGGGACAGTCGTCACCAGGCGAGCAGCACACGTGTCCCTAAAGAGCTCTGAAGCCCCGACTCGGCCTCCTCAGGAGGCCAGCGCCCCCCGCTGGGTCCCGGTGCTGGCCACAAGACACACTGCCCCCGGGGCGGAAGGGCGAGGCTTCCTTTGTCCTCCGGGTGCCCCGACCGAGGGGACACCGACCATTCCGGGGCTGGGCAGAGCTGCTGTCCTTCCAGAGGCCTCCGGAGCAACATCCCAGGTGAAGTGGGTGATTGTAATTCAAGTCTCGGAACCATCGAAGACCGTGGGGGCTTCTCTGCTCCAGAGGCTGACGGCTCCCATCGGCAGAGGCGCAGGTCGCAGGAGCCCACGCAGACAGGGAGTGGGGTGTCCTCAGGAGCCCCGGCTGGCAGGTTCAGCCTCTGGGCTGTTCACCCGCTCCCTACACGCTGGCCTGACCCACTTCTTCCTCTGGGCTCCCGCCTGGGCCTTCCAGGACTGGGGCTGCTCGTCAGGGGCTTTGGGCGCAGACCCTGCAAGTCCGGGGAACGGACGAGCATGTGTAAGCGCAACAATCCTGTATGGCCGCGGGCCTCACAGAGACCTTGGAAAAGCCACCCGACTGCCCTGTGCCTCGGTTTCCCCATCTGCAGATGGGCAGGAGGCGACCGCTTGCACCTGGGGCGATGTTAGGACCGAAAAAGAGGCTGTGGCCGGTGGACAGTTCGGGCCAGTCTCGGGTCGCCGTGGCTGCTGAGGTGAGCGCTACAGCCGAGCGACGGCCGTGGCTCCGGGGTCTCGTGAACCGGGGGTGCGGGCGGCTCTGCGGCACTGACGCGGACGCCGCGGCGGTCAGGGTCCCTGGGAACCACCTGCGGGACACCTTCGTCTCACAGATGAGGACGCGGCCTGGAGGGGAGAAGCTTGTCCAGGGCCGCCGCATGGGGCGCTTCCGCTCGGTTGGGGTCTGCCTCCCTCTGCAGGCTCTCGGCCGTGCCCCGGGGGCGTCTGCTGGACCTGCGCCCCTGAGCCCCTGCGCCCCCCCCCCCGCATCCCCCCGCACCCCCCGCCCCGGTGCCCCCCGCAGCTCCCTGCCCCCCACATGCCCCTCGAGCCCCCCTCGCTCCTTGAGCCCCCCACGGCCCCCGTGGCCCCCTGCGCCCCCCGTGCCGCCTTCCCGGCCCGGCAGGCATCTCTGCGGAGGAGCAGGTCCGGTCATTAATAGCAGGAACTATTTTTAAGCAAACAAACATCTATTCAGGGCAGAACCCAGGGAAGATGAAGTGCCCGTGGCGGGGGTGGGGGTGGGGAGCCCCGGGGAGGAACCGGCTTTAAAATAGCCTCGGACACCGCGCGGGCGGGGGCAGAGCTCACGTGTCTCCGCGCCCCGGACCCGCAGCCGCCTCGCCCTCCGGCCCGACGGGGCTGGGACAGCGGCACCTCGGGTCGCGCCGTCTCTGCTGTGCGCCCACCTGGCTCGGATGGAAGTCAGCTTTAGTGCGACCCGTTACAGTGCCCCGGGACCCAGGGCTGGTCCAGGGCAGAGGCACAACAAGGACGCCAGTGTCATTGGGCCACCGGCGCAAGAGGGACAGCGCTCCAGGAGACGGGTGCGCACCGTCGGACGCGACCCGTTTTCACCTCGGCGGCAGAGACGCGGCTCGGGGAAGGGAGGCTGGAGGTGTACTAAGGCGAGCGAATGGCGCCAGCAGCACCCAGGGTGGCTCCTGATTAAAGCACTCCACTCTCAAAGCTGAAGACGAGGCTGAGGGTGGGCCTGGCCTAACTTGGGGAGGCCCTGGACCGGGGAGACCGAGGAAAAGGGTTTGAGGGAGGGTCTGGGCCGCAGACCTAACTGAGGCCACCAATATGGCAGCAACAGAGCAGAAGGCAGCCCCGCAGGCAGGTGTGGGGGGGCTCGCATAGATTGGGGGTGGCTGTTCAAGCCCACGAAAACATAGTCTAAATACATCGGAACCAGACATCCGGCTTGTCGGGTGGGGATTCTGCAACTGCAAGCCTGTTTTATTCCCTCTACTCACTTCCCCACCTGCAGGTGTATGTTCTGCTCCCAACAACCGAGGGAAGAGATGGTGTGGACAGTGTTGGAAAGCAAGGACTGCCTGTCTCGGGGTTGATTTCTAAAATCCGTACAGCAGACCGTGTCCTCTCTGACCCGTCGTGCTCACAACCACCTCGCCAAGCGGACATCCTCATCTCCCTCGGCCGGGGGCAGAGCTGGGGTGACGGAGGCTGCGGGGGCACGCCCGGTTCCTGCCATGGACGGCTCGGCACAGCTTCCCTCCCAGTAATCAAGCCCTCCTGGACCATGGGCACTTTATTGTCCCTGGCTTTTTGTTCAGAATCTGGTAGAAATAGTTTTTGGTGTGAAATGATGGGATTTTTTTTTAGCAGGATTGCTACAAATGCCATGTACAGCATTGGGGCGCCACTTCTGGCACCAGGCCCCAGAAGCTAGCATCCACAAAAGCAAGTCTTACAAATAACAACAAGACAATGGTCAGAAATGGGCAGAAAAGTTCCTATATTGACTAAATTTTCTCTTGGCGAGGCCTTGTCTCCATTTCCCACACCCTGTGACTTCCTTGAAGTCAGGGGTCGTATCTGTTTATATCCCCGACGGTTCTCATCTTTGCTGTCTAGGACCCGTAATTCCTCAGCAACTTACCAGCGACTTAACATCTATTTCCCCTGTTTGGTGATGAGCAAAAGGAAGCCACGAAGACTGGAGGCTGAGATCGACCGCTGTGGAGTCGAGCTCTCCGTCTATCTGTCCACGTCCTTCTGAAAACTCTTAATTCAAGACTGTTTCCACGACTGAGCTAAGAGGACGATGTCCCCTTTGTTATCAGGATTTACTCATGACATAATGCACAGAGCAAAGTGTGTAGTACAAAGTAAGTTCTGTGTAAAGTGTAGGTAAAATTAATAATAATAATAATTAATAATAAGCTTGGCAATAATAGACATGGGGTAGAATGATCTAAAGGAGAGTAATTATACCCCTAAGATCAAAGCAAAAAGAAATCAAAGATGGGACAAAAGGAGTAATCACATCGTGGAGGGATGGAGGTTACGCTGAGTGTTCATCTTCTAGCAGGAGTCAAAGTTTCATGCACGCAGAAACAGGTCTTATTTATTCCGGTGTCAAACTCACTCGAAGCATGTAATGATGGTTTGTTGAGAGAAAGAGTGGAGAAATAAAAGTTCTGGCAACCAGGTTGATTCTGGACGGGAAACCATCCAAGGTGAGAGTGTTTCCTTAGAAAAGGTATTAGCATCCAACAGTGGTCATATACTGCCTCTATTCACAGAAGTTCATCGCAAAACAACAACAACAACAACAACAACAAACCCTAGAATATGCATAAGTAACTTGAATGTGTGTGTTGGATACTGAGAATTCATCTTGCTAATCACTCTTCAAAACTTACAGGGTATGTATGCACAGACACACTCTCTCCACCCACCCCTCCGTCCTTCCGCACACCTACACACCTTCCGTCCATCCACCATCCAACTACCATGCACCCATCTGTTCACCCAGCCATCCGTCCGTCTGTCCATCCATCCATTCCATCCGCTGGTCCATCCATCTGTCCATCCATCCATATGTCCTTCTGTCCACTGGTCCACCCACCCTCCGTCCATCTACCCACCTGCCCATCCATCCACACGCCCATCCTTCCTTCCGCTCATCTGTCCGTTCACCATACATCTACCCATTCTAAGCTTATTGGGAGCCTACCTATGTCAAGCTATACAGTAGGAGTAAGAGAATAGAGCATGAAAAAGTATGATTCTAGCCCTCCAAATTTCACTTTCCATTAAGTAGACAGATAATGTCAGAAAACAATCACTTTACACATAGATTCGGTTGTGCAAGAAGTAACTTTCCTGGGGATAGTAGTGGAATAGTCTACTCTAACATTGGCCATAACTTTTCCTTTCCTTCATATTTTTAATCATATAAAAATTCCTGAGTTCATAGCTTTGTCTAGCTAGCATTAATTTGTATAACTGTTGGTCAGCACTCCCCGGCTAAGAGATGTTTATGATGCTTCTTATACTATTAAAGCAACTTTACAAATTCCTAATTGTTTGCTGACTGCTCTTTAACTCTTAGATCACTTACTTGGAGACATCTCCAGTTAGAAAGCTTGGATTTTATCATGAAGTTTGATAATTTTTCCTCATTTCATGTTGGCACATTCAAAAAATTATTTGCACAACGGTTTTTTTTTTTCCTTTAGCCATCATAGATCAAAAGCGTTCACCCTAACACCAGGTAAATGCTGGGAATGGAGAACAGGGGGATTGCAAGCCATACCCACCTTGTGGCATCATTGTGTGGAGAAAATGTGTGTTTGTGCTGAGATGGCTCGTATTTTGCCAACATTTTGTGTCTTATGGCTGCGTAATCACCATAAACAAAGCTCTGTGTATCTAGTGAGCTGAGCAGGGCCTGACGGAAGGGCAGGAGTCCCCCTCGTGTGGGCTTCCTGGAGGTGGTGGACGCTATGCCGGACTTGCAGAAGGCAGGGGACCACAGTATATCTGACCGAGGGGCTGCCTCCTCCAGCATCATACACAGACTTTCTGGGAAAGGACTGGAGAGGGAACACTCTTGGGAAGAGTACCTGTGGAGAGAAGTTGGCCATGAGCTGTTGTGACAGAGCCCATCAGCCAAGCCCTTGGAGCCTGCGATGGCCCTTCAGAGCTCGGTCTTGGAGGAAAGGGAGCTGGGCCTTTAAGCCCCATGATGATGTCATTGATGAGGATGTCCCCAGAGACAGGTGGAGTCTGGATGAGGCTGTCAGTGAGGGGCAGTGCCAGGAGAGGGCTCGGGTAAGAGCTACCAGCCGCCAGCACTCCCCGCGAGGGGGTAGTGGATGCTCCGCTCTTCGGGTGGTTGGGGGAGGAGAAGCTGGTGGGTCCCACAGCACCCGCCCCACCCAACATCACTGTCCTGAAGTCTGGTGCTCTCCCGCGGCCGTGTCCGCTCCAGCTCCTTCCGCCCTCGGCCTCCTTCAAAGCTTGCTTCTTGGGGGAGGGCACGTGCCTTCCGCGGTGTCCACTCCCCCTCAGTGTTCCAGTCTGGCTTCTGCCCCCACCAGAACCAGGAATCATTGATGCCGAGATAAACCATGACCTCCATCTCTCCAAATGCAGCAAAGGGCTCTCAGTCCTCAGCGGACAAAGTGGATCCCATTCTCTTGTCGTCCGGGACCCCAGGCTCCTGCCTCACCCCATAATGGGCTGTGCCTTCAGAGCCCCCTCTATGGAGCCCTCGTCGGGGCTCAGACCTGCGTCCTCACCTGGGCGTTCGTTCCATGCTCTCTGCCGAGTACCCTGCACGCGGCACCCCCTCGCTGCCCCGCGTCTCCAACCCTGAGCTCCTCCTGCCATCGACAGTGTCTCAAGTGCACGAGCGGCTGTCCTGGCCTCACCTGGTCCAGACTCCTCTGCTCACTCCAGAGACCTCGGACCACCACGTGTGCAAGCCAGAAAGCTGAGCCATGCTGGCCACTTTCCCCTTATCCTCACATTCCGTGCCCCGCCAAGCTGCACGGCGTAGGTCCCCCTGCCTCTCTGCAGGTTCCCGCCCCGGCTCCGGCAGAAGCCGCTTCACGGCTCGCCAGGACCACCGCTTGCCAGGACCACCGTTCACCTGTGCCTCCCCCACCTGACCTTTATTGACCCCTCGGAGTCTGGGTGATGCGCCGCCTGCCTACGTCACGTCTGTCGGTGGGCTCCTCCTCCTTTTCACACCCACGCGAGTTGCCCTCATTGTACCCATCGAGGCACTACCTGGTCTGACCTCCACCTGCTTCTGCAGCTTCTATGGCTGGGTTCTCCTCACCTGCCCAGACCAGACCCCTCTGGGGGTCTGTCCTCCCCACTTTGTGGCCGTGTATGTCCCCATCTCCTTCAAGCTAACACCAGATGATGAAAACCGTACTCACAGATGCACAAGAGTGATGCCGGAACCTTCCATATCCCTTGTAAACTGTGCACACCTCGCCGGCATGTGCTCCGCAGGTCTGCACGCCTGTCCACCCTGACCCTTACTGCAAGCGAAATTCTGCATTGGTTCATGAGATGATTTAAAACCTGACATTCTCATTCTGCTCTGGGCTCTGCGAGTGTCAAGGCAGTCCAGACGGCGCTCGGTAAACGGTTTTTAGGTGGAGAGATGGGCACAGGTTGACACATAAAGGAATTCAGCACCAGGAGCAGACACAAACTTTGGAAATGCTGATGTTTGTGTTGGCAGTGTTGAGTCTGGCATGCGTGTGAGGTCTGTGAGCTGCGTCCAGCATGAGCTCAAGCACACGGTGTTGGGGGTCATGGTCACAGACAGAACCACCCAGGGCTGGAGTCCAGTACTGGACCCTGGGAGCCAAGAGACAGGATGCAGAGGTTCCTAGAAAATACTAAATGTCCCCCAGATTTCATATGCCAAAGCCCTAAGCCCCAACTTTTCAGAATGTGACTGTATCCAGACATAGGTCCTTTAATGCAGTCATTAAGTTAAAATGAGGCCTGTTAGGTGGGTCCTAGTCCAGGCTGACATGCGTCCAGTAGGAAAGGAAATTTGGAGACACTGAGAGACACCACAGGAGCACAAAGACAGATGACCTTGCTACGACCCAGGAAGTAGACCGGCATCCCCCAGCCAAGGAGAGGGGCCCCAGGAGACACCCACACTCCCGCCACCTCCGTCTCAGCCTCCGGGCCTCCAGGGCTACGAGAAGGTTAAGTCTCTGCCGGGCGGGCCCACCCTGCCTCCTGCGTTCTCTTCCGGCAGCCTGAGCAGATCAATGCACGGGCCACGGTGAAAACCCGGGCGTTTGTGTCAAGGAATTCTGGAGGAGGGATTTTTTAGTGAACAGGAGAGTAATCGGTATTTTCACATTGCTAGAAGATCCAGTGAAAGAAGAACCGAAAATCTTCTGCTCAGTTTGACAGGGAGGTCCTTGTCGTGGTGAGGCGATTTGCAGAGAGCGGCTCGTGAAGCTTGAGTGGGACTCGGGACAGGCCGACGCGTGCGGAGTCCAGCTTCTCGCGTGGTGGGAGAAGGTGGCGCGAAGGAGCGGGGGCCGGGCGGTGGGCAGTGACCGTGGGCCTTGGAGATTTCGGAGCAGGAGAGCAGGTGCCAGATGGTGCCGGCAGAGGTATGGACACAGGAGGGAGACCAGAAGGTCCCCGGGAGGCAGAGACTCCCACTCCGGCACGGGTGGGGAGCCACAGGCAGCAAAAGACGGAGACAGACGGAAGGAAGGGCGGGGACCCCGGTCGGTCCCTGAGCTTGGTGCTTGCAGATTGAGGGCGTGTGGGCTGCAGCCCCCACGCTTCTCTGCGCATCGGCGGCGCTGCGTCTGCTCATTCGGGGCGGCTCCCAGGGACAGCTTCGAGAATTTCAGCTCCGCAGCAAGACCATCACCACGTGAACAGCTGCTTGGGATGATAGTGATAATAGCTAACTTTCACTGGGGGCCCGTCCCGGACCAGACAAAACACTAAGATCTTGAACTGGACTCTCAAGTTACAGTCTCTCCTTAACCCGATGCATTCAGTAGTATTATTACTATTTTGCAGATAAGATGAATTAAGATTCAGAAACGTGACTTTTTCTAGTGCCCCTGATCGACACACAGAAAGGAATAGCTTGACTGGTAGTGAGTTCCCCATCTCCAATGGTACTTTTGCCTAAAACTTGTGATTGCTGCATAGACCAGCAGGAGTAATTTCTCCCAGAAGCAGGAGATACAGGGATCCTGGAGGCTCCGTCCATGAAGCGTCTGCCTTCAGCTCAGGTCATGATCCCGGGGTCCTGAGATCGAGTCCCACATCGAACTCCTTGCTCAGCGGGGAGCCTGCTTCCCCCTCCGCCTGCCGCTCCCCACGCTTGCACACTCTGACAAATAAATGCATAAAATCTTAAAAAAAAAAAAAAGTAGGAGATAAAAAGGAAGCCTTGTCCTTCTGACTCCAAATACTCAAACGAGCCACTTGTTAGGTGTGCAAGAAAGATGGGGTTGCAGGAACCTGGTGGTACACAGCCGGGCCCCCCGGAAGCCTGGGCCCCCTCAGGATCCCAGGCTGTGCTCCCAGCAGCAGGCCGCCCCTCGCCTCGCCCCATCCAGCTAGACCACCTGTACTGCCATCTGCTCTGATGCATATTGGGGTCACAAGTAACATTTCACGTAAAAAAACTTCTATGGGTAACAATACGGAAAAAAGCCATTGGAGTTTAAAAAAAAATTCACCTCTGTTCGGGGCCCAGGATTCTGTGGGAAGAACTTCCTTGCAGGGGTGTCTCGGCGACTGGCACGACCTTCTTGCCGGCACCGCCTGGGCCCCTGCCTGCCCTTGAATGCCCTTGTCTGCCTCGCACAGAGCCCCCTCCTCCTCCGGGCAGGTCGTCAGCGCTTCTCAACCTGGGCACCCATCGTAAGCCCTGGGGTTCGTGGCGCCACCTCCAGGGTTTCTGACCCCATGACCGGGGAGGAAGGTCACAGCCAGGGAAGTAGCGTCCAGGGGGCTGCGGATGCTGCCGGGTCCAGACCCGCCCTGGGCAGCCCTCATCCGCGTGGCCTCCCATCCTGGGAGGACGCGACACGCTCTGTGCTCGCACGCACAGGGCCTGACTCAGCTGTCCTGCTGCTTAGAGCAGCGTCCCCGGGGCTGCCGGGGACGGCAGGGTCAGTGTCTGCCTCGGGGAGCGGCTTTCCGCCGGGCACTCTAGGCAGGCGGTCTCGGCAGAGGCGTGTCGGGACGCCGGGACGAGCACCCCCTGGAGCCGGTGCGCAGGGCGGCTCTGCCCCGGTGCGCAGGGCGGCTCTGCCCCCAGGGTGGGGCCCGCAGAGCCCGACGCAGCCCGGCAGCTCAGTCCTCCCTTTCTCTCTAACCTCCACTAAGTAGCGCAGAGGATGAACGTGGGGAGCCATTAGGAGCTCCACTGGGGCGCGGGCTTCCACGCTTCCTGCTCTCCGGCCCAGCCTGGATCCGTGATGCAGCCGCAGCCGGCCTCCCCCCGCGTCTCTGCTGCTGTCAGGCACCACGGGCAGCTAATGCCAGCCCAGGCGTCCGCTGGTTTGGGGAGACCCCCTTCTTCACCCTGAGTGCGTCTGTGCACGCCAGGAAGGGACACAATAGGATAGAAAAGCAGTAAGCCCTGAATGCAATCTTCCCGAGGGGCAGCCAGCTCGGGGGGTGGGGGGCTGGGGCCTGTGGCTTCCTCTCTGTCTGGCATGAGGTCACAAAGCTTCCTGTCCTCCACCTGGGAGGGGGGGTGATCAGGGACCCCTGAACTGGTGGGAGGGTCAGGAGGATGACGACCGGCCGTGCACGGAGGCTCTCCTCGGAGCAGGTGTGTGGGAGGCGGGCACCCCTGTCTCCCTGTTTTATGAGCCACTCCCTGCTGCCCCCCCCCCCACCGCCACTCCCGCCCCAGCAGTATCCGAGGAGCCGATCCTGGGCCTTCTTGTGACTAGGCTCCTGGCTGCCGTCCGTCTCGGTCCTTTACGACCCACACCGGCCCGCCTGGGCAGTGAGGTCATCAGGACAAGGCCATGGCCACTCACGCTGGCGCTGCCTTCAGGAGCTCTGTCACGCACCTTCTGTGGGGAAGGTCCCCTGAGACGATTTACAGAGCCTCTTTTCCCAGAATGATCAGGGGCCCTTGAGGGAATTTCTCAGCAAAGCACAACAGCAGTAAAAATAAATAAGCCTTCGCTGGAAGGGCGAACCAGGAGAGGCAGAGCACGGGATTTAATTATGACGGGGGCGGGGGGCGGCCAGACTGCAGGGCTCCGGCTGAGGCTCTGGATTCCTGATGGGGACGGCCGCTGGCGGGAAGGGCTCTCGGCGTCCGAAACCCGGGATTCAGACCTCAGCGCGCGCCGGCCGGGAGAATCACAGGCTGGTCCGCCTGCAGCGGAGCACTTGGGGTGAAGGCGGACAACGAGTTCTCACCTTACGGAGCGCCCCTTCTTTCTGCCCGGTCTCACCCCTGCAGGGAGAGCGAACCCCACGCTCCTCCCTGGCACCCTGTGCCCTGACGCAGCAGGGTTTTGTCTCCCGGCCCTTCCTCGCGTCCCCTCGGGGAACACTGACCGGAGGACCGCCGAGGCAGACCCCGTCTAAGTGACGAACAGCGCGGCTGAGTCGGGAAGGGAGGCAGAACCCGGTCGAACCCGCCCTCACGAGGAGCCCCTGCTGGGGGGGCGCTGTGACCTGCAGAGGAGCAGCGTGGCCTCGCTGACCTGCTCCGCGGGCCCCAAGGGTTGGTCGGTTTGGCCAGGAGCTGGGGGTGGGAAGGGGCAAGCCTGTGGGGAGTGCCTCGAATCTCTGTCCAGGACAGATCCCCTCGGCAGCCATGATTGCCGGCCGATTTGTCTTGCTCCGTTTTCAAACTGCACTCCTTACTCCGCGAGGGGATTGCGTATTTATTTTAAGGAAAGCAGTGCCTCGCTGTGTTGGTCGCACGGGTGGCAGGAAAAGGTGGTCCCGACCATGGCTCGGGGCCGCCACCTCGGGTCTGTTCGCTGGGCTGAGGGGCTCAGCGATCCGCTCCTCCTCGGTCTGCAGACCCTGTGCTGCTCAGCCCCAGCCCTGATGGCCCGATGGCCCTGTGCACCCCGTGTGCCCCCCACGGGCGGGTGGGTGTGCGGCTCACCCCCCGCGTCACACGCCTGCAGCCACTCTGTCATCGAGAGGATGGAGCAGGGAGTGGAAGCCGGCGCCTGCACCTGCCCCGCGCTTTGTTCAATCCAGACGTGTCTTCGCGGCACGCAGACACGGCTCCTTAG
Source organism: Mustela erminea (assembly GCF_009829155.1). NCBI lineage: Eukaryota > Metazoa > Chordata > Mammalia > Carnivora > Mustelidae > Mustela > Mustela erminea. Next base: position 140,313,700 of record NC_045620.1, read on the forward strand.
CACCCCACCCTGAAATCTCCGACCTCTCCAGGCCTCTGAGGGAAAAGGCGTTTCTTTTTATGTTAGAAGCTCATTTAACATTCAACCTAAGCGTAACAAGAGCCGGGTTTCTCAAGTTCACTTCCGGGGCAGCTGTGGCCCTCCAAAGCCATCCGTAGAGGCCCACGTGGCAGGAAGGACAAGGGGTGCCCAGCCCACCCCGAGGCCCCGCTGAGCCGGACCCAGAGCCTCCTGCAGACCTGTGGTCCCTTTGCCAACGGGCCCCCACGGCTCCAGCTTCCTTCAGGTTCACTCCCGTCTTCTCCCAGCCCTGCCGACTCCCCTGATCCACACCACTGCCGGCACTGGGCGGCGGAGGCCAGGGCCTGGAGAGCGCCGTCACACGGCCACCGGGTGGCACAGACGGCCACACTCATGAGCCCGCAGGAGACACGCTCTGCCCCTGCCCCCACTATGGGCCCCCACCTCGTCCTTCCACGGCCTCTGACCTTTTTGCTAAAATCCAAGTACTTATAAGTCCGAGAGGGCTTCACGTGTCACCCCAGAGGCCCAGCCCTTCCCCTGGAGTGAGCATCGTGGTGGCATCACAGACGCAGGCGTGGGCGATGGAACCCCAGGGAAAGCTGTCTCACCGGACTGGCGCTTCCTCTCACTGCCTCTGTGTTTCCCCAGTCCTAACTCTGGACCCACATTCTCTGACTCGATTCCTGGCCTTTTGAAAGGCCCAACAGTATCTCACAGTGGGGTACACGCGTTCGAATGGAGCGTGTAAGGGCTCGCTCGGACACTCCAGCTGGGGAAGGGTCCCGTGCCAGTCCACGCACCTGCTGAACCCCAGCTTCACCACTTCTTGGCTGAGGGACGACGGGCCGGCGTGTCGTCCGTCTGAGCCGATCCGCTCACTCGAAAATGGGAGGAATCCTACCCTGCTCGAGGCTTGTTTGGAGACAATGTCGGTGAAACACGCACAAGGGCTGGTTTCCAACGTTTCCCTCATCTTCTCGCCCCGTAAATGGATGTGGGTGTAGAGATCCGTGAGCAAAACCGTGGGTCGTTCTCGGGACACAGCAGGTGAGTGGGAGAGGTTAGGGGTGCTGAAAAAAGGTCGGGGTCGGAGTAAGGGCTGGGAGCCCCCCGCAGCTCTGTTCTTCTTTGGCCGGGGCCTTGAGGGACTGGCCCATCCCCGCCCAAGCCCGTTTCCTCGCCAGCGCCATGGGACAGCCGTCCCACCGGAAAAGGTTGCCGGGAAAAGTCACAACCACAGCGCACGACTGGGTTGTGTCTTTGTGGCCCTCAGGCCCCGCCCGGGCGTCCAATAGCCAGTGGCCCTCGCTCACGGGAGCCCAGCCCAGGCCAAGCTAACCAGCGTGGTCCCGCTGACCCGAGGCTTACAGCCTGTCAGGGACACGGGAGGAGCGATTCTCGCGCAGTGTTCTTGCTTTCCTGGAGTGCGCACAAAATGACTTTGACCTCTGGATGCGGCTCCGTATGTGAGAGTCTTGAACAGCAGACGAGTGGCATGAAATAAAAGCCAAAGGAGGGGCTTCGCATCAGACAGACCAGCGGCACTCTGGGCCGGTCAATGTCTCTGTGTCTTGGCTGCGCCGCCACAAAACTGAACTTTAAACGCTGACCTCACCGGCCTGTTGTGTGCACTAGAGCCGATGTCTGTACAGGGACCCGGCTCCTGAAAGCACCAGGTGAAAAACGATCACCGGCTGTTATTATTACAACCCGGAAAAACCTGCGTCTCTGCTCAGCCTCAGCACTCGTCAGGAGCAGAAGAAACCAGGCAAGTTCGAGAGGCAGGAACCCAGAGCACCTGCTGTCTGGGGGAGCGGTGAGGGGGTGGGTCGGCACACAGGGCTCGCAGGCAGCCTCCCTGCCCCCTGCACCCCGCGGTCTCCATAGCAGCCTTCCCGCCACTCATAAAACGCTCCCTGCCTTCACCCCACATCCCTCCCGTGTTTGTCCCTGTAAAGCACGGTGGTCACTCCCTGTGTCCCTCTCCCAGTCACTGACCACTCAGCGCAGCGAGGTTCTGATTGCCTGAGCAAAGAAGAGATCCCTGTCCCCGAGAACTGGGAGGGGAGGGTCACGTCAACGCCGGCGTGTGTGTGCGCGTAGGTGCATGCGTGCACCTGCTTACACATGCGTGATCTACATTTGTGTGCATGTGTGATTGTGTGTATGACCTGTACACATGTGTGTGCATCTGCATTCGTGTGTAAGTGTGATTGTGTGTATCACATGTACATGTGCATGATCTACATTTGTGTGCGTGTGATTGTGTGTATGACCTGTACACGTGCGCACATCTACATTTGTGTGCACGTGTGATTGTGGATGACCTGTGCACGTGTGCGTGTGCCCTCACGTGGGCGTGTCCATATACGTATATGCACGCTCGACAGCACAGCCTGTTACCTCTGTATTTTCTGCCTGCTCCCCTCGGCAGTTGTCACCAGAATTCTGTATCTCCGTCCCTCCAGACCTTGTTCCCTCTGCTGCTGTTGGCCAGTGTCCTCCTGGCTCTGACGCCCTCCTGTTGTCCTCGCCGGTGCCCTGCTGCTCCTGCAGACACGGCACCCACAGCAGCGGATTCCGCTGTTGGTCTGTCTGCCTCCATGAATACAGAGTGAGTTTCTAAGGCCCCGGTCTGAGCCGGTCCCGCATCTACAGCCAGTACTGCACTGTCTGGGGCATCGTAGACTCCCGTGTAATAAGTAAAATGATGAATAAATGAAGTTAGTAAAATTAGTATCTAAATAATAGATGGGAGAAAGAACATTACTGATAAACCACTAACTCAAGTGTATGTACGTAATTAACTCAAAGAAATAATTACAGTATGTTAGCACAAGATCTCACGTTAAGCCGCAGAGCCATGCGGCTCAAAGTCACATCAGGGTACTTCAGAATTCCTATCATATACTCGCCAGAAAACGTGCGCTAGACTTGGCCCAGAACCATTGTCAAACATCTTTGGGATGTTATTGACATAGAATAAAGTGGTGACTCGTACGTGCATAGCCTGATGGACTTCTACAGTTGTGTATACCCACGGAACCACCACGCAAGGAGACACCCAACATGTTCACCGCCCCTCCCACCCCATGAAAACAGAGTTTGCTCACTGCTTCTTCCTAAAAGACAGGACACCACAGTAACATCTAACAACCAGAAGCCTGGTTAGGAAGGGAAGCTCCAGCACGGCGGGACCAGTATGCGGTGACCCCTCATACCCCACACTCATCACTGTGCCCTGAAGACAGCCAGCACCCTGCTAGGGGCTAAATTACGTTCCCCAAAAGGCAGAGTGAAGTCCCAGTCCCCAGCACTTGGGAATGTGATCTTATTTGAAAACAGGGTCTTTGCAGAGGTAAGCAGGTTAAGATGAGGTCCTTAGGGTGGCCCTAATTCCAGCTGTCCTCACACACAAGGAGAAGAGTACGTTGTAATGGCACCGAAATTAGAGTGACACACCCGCAAGCCAAGGAATGCCGACTGTCACCCCCTCACCAGATGTGTGGTCCTCAGAAGGGACGAACCCTGCAGATGCCTCGATTAGAACTTTTGGTCTTCAGAACTTCAGGAAAATACATCTTTGTTGTGTTAAGTCACTGAGTTTGTAGTGAAGGCAGCCCTAGGAAGCGAACATACATCCACAATCCATACCTGTGACAGCTCACGTCTCTGCTACGTCTTCAGAAATGTCTCACAAACCTTTCCTTTGCTCAGGCTCACAAACAACTGATACTTGTGGACACAAGGGAGGGACTGAAGATACAGTAGTACAAGGAAGCACTCAATACTTCCGGGGTTAAGGGACCAAGGTCACCCTTTTGCTGTCTTCCCAGTGCCCCAATGTTCCCTAATAGCCTACTAGTTTGGACTCGGCTGTGATACCAAAGTTGGTGATATGACATCATACCAAATGTTTATTCATAACAAAAGTAATAAAATCATATTCTTTTTCTAGTTTTTAGGTATCTGAAAAAACAAGAATCATATTGCAGGGTCACCGTCTTGGGCCCCTGAGTCCCTGTTGCTACAGCCTGGGGTCTACTAGTGCATATATAGTGGGCGGCTTCCCTGACCCTCTCTTGCTCATTGAGTAGATTCACTTCTCGTTTTGAAGACAGACGGTCCATTTCAGTCACTTTGCATGATCCGGGAGCATCGCTCACTCTCTCCATAGGACGCATTCTCTAGGGCTTTTTGCCTTACGTGTGGAGCTGATGAACTCCTTACTTGAAGGGCGCCTGGGTGGTTCAGTCAGCTAAGCATCTTCCTTCAGCTCAGCTCATGATCCCAGACTCCTGGGACTGAGCCCCCATTGGGCTCCCTGCTCTGTGGGACCTGCTTCTCCCTCTCTTCCCGCCTTTCCCCCTGCTTGGGCTCTCTTTCTCTCTCATAAATAAGTAAATAAAAGCTTTCAAAAATAATTCCCTAATTGATTTAGGAAATATTTACTGAGCATCTATCAAGGCCCTGGAAACTATTCGGAAATGGAGAAAATATCAGGAAGTATCTACGACCTTCGTTCTGAGAAAGCATATATCGTAGTTGTAATGGGACCCACTAGAAAGCACATAGGCAGAGAATTTTTAAATGACTATTTCAGAATTTTCTATGAGTTTCAGAAGCTCATCCTTGAAATCTTTTTAGATCTCACTGGCACTATTCAATTCATAACACATTTTCTTCCTTGAGAAGAAATTTCCACTGGAAATTCCCATTACCTACTGAAAAGGGCATTTTATAGGGTTGGAGTCGCTGTCAGCTGAAGGACACAACCCAGGGCGTCGCACTGGGAAGTCTGTCACTGTGATGTGATCATCGCCTTCAGGCAGATTTTCGTACTTATAAGGCTATATGTGGTTCTGTGACCATGAAAATGTTGACTCATACGAAGACCCTGAGAGTTTATCAGTCAAGGACAAGCATCTACGGGATAGAATTTGCATGACAGGCAAAGCAGCTCTTGCTCGTATCTTAACAGTCAAGAAGACTCATAGCTGTGCCCGTGCCTCTCCGTCATGGCTTCCGGTGGGCTCCACTCTCCGTCACTGCCGCGGCATTGCTCCGAGGTCCACACTCACCTTTCATTGGTTGTCAAGAACGCAGGACATACTAGCTCCAGCAGAAGACATTCTGGGTAGCAGAACTTTCCAAGCCTTTTCTCATGTGGATCAAAGTCTCCGCTGTGCAGAGCTCAGAGCTGGGAGTTAAATGAGAAGATGTTGGGTGAGCGTCCTTATGGCATGACCGTCTGAAGAAGTCAAATGACTAATAACTTACCTGACTGCAAATGATCTTCTGGGGCACTAAGTCATTCTGGAAGGGAAGCGTGTCACACTGCTCACGGTACACTCGGGCACACTGGAAACTATTGCTCTGAAAACACTGACTGGATTTACATCTACCTCTCTAGAATGTTTCTTCATTTTTGAACGGTTGTACCAATCAAGTTACTCAGTTTCAGCAACAAGGATCCATCCTTTTCTCTGGGTAACCCAGAAAGCCTTTAGAAAGTATAGGATGTTTCCAAAGGAAGCAGGTGAAATGCTTAAGCTTCTGCTCTGTTGTCCTGTGTGCTCGGAATGGCATCCGTCTCCCCTCGTGTTCCCACCAACGCCAGATGACGGATTTCACTGACCTTCCCGACTGTCATGCCCTGATTCCTCTGTGCTCTCCTTCCTGTATGTTCTCCTATCCCAGCACCCGGTGATGCGTACCTGTTCAGGCCTCCGAAGTTCTTCTTTGGTGCTCTGAACGCCCTCACAGCGGGGACCGCGTCTTGGGGCACTGGTGGATGTGGCACCCATGCTACAATCGGACCCGTGGGAGGAGCATGTACACATCTTCTTGGCAAATGAATGAAAGCAAAAATGGACTGGGTGGACGCCCAGAACTGTCTTGCAATGACCACAGCAACAGCTGGCGTTGCATGAAACTGCAGAGTCCTTAGGGGCGCACCCACCGTGAGCGGCTACTACGCGTCAGGCATGTGACTGGCACTTCAGAGGCCGTGTCTGAGCTGTCCCGTGTCTGAGTCAGAGGAACAGCTGGGAAGAAAGGGTACTTCTCCCTGTACCTCCCTTCCGTCCTTTTCACAGATCGACCCCCCATTTTGGTTAACTTCGGGTGTATTCTACACTGTCTCAGGCAGTGCAGCTCTTGCTCGTATCTTAACAGTCAAGAAGACTCATAGCTGTGCCCGTGCCTCATGGGACACAGCAGATCATTTGCTCCGCTCCTGTTCCCACTCACTCTTCAACAGGCTCCTCCCCGAGGATGAGACACCGCGGAGCTGGGTCAGGGAGTTCCTGCCGGTGCACCTGTGCTTCCGTGACGTGCAGGTCAGGGGCGGCGGGACTCCTGCCGGCCCCGAGCCGGTGAGCTCCACGGCTTGACCATAGTGGGTCCACGGGAAGTGAGTCCTCGGCCGCTTCCAGGTCCTCGGCAGTGGGATTTCTGCAGGGCTACCCAAGCACCAGTGAGAGCAATAGAAGGAAATTACAAAGTGTTTCTTTTCTGGTTCCCATGAACGAGTTTAGGGGGACGCCCGTGTTGTCTCTTGACTTACCAGCAGATCTGGAGGAAGCCGCTCCTCCAAGAACCCTCTTCTGGAGTTAGAGATGATCTTGGCCAGGTGGGAAGCACACTGTGCGCTCGAACAGGTCCGCGGTCCCAGGAGCTCATATGCGGTGTGACTGCGGGTAGAGATGGTCAGGACACCTGTCAGTGACAACGTCATCACGTGTGGCCGGTCGGGCTCTTGTCCGTCTCCGGCTCCACCAAAACTTGCCAAACAAATCCTCCCACTGGGTTTTTCAGATCGGATCCGTTCTCGGTCTCTGAGCCGAACCAGACCAGAACGGATACGTCATTAACTTTCTGTCCTTCGGGGCAATAACAAGAACTGGAATGTTAGGGGGAAAATAATGGTTTTTAAAGTTTCAGGAAATTATGAAGGAAACTGTGCAGATAAGGCTTCAGGATCACGATGCCTGGCGTAAACTCTTCAATCATCTTTCCTGTGCATATTCTCTCAGATTCAAAGCCAAAAGAAACTCACAAAAAGAACAACAAAAGGAAGATATTTCATCTCACGTGTTTAGTAAGTGCAGGGCGATACTCCTCACGTGCTAATCTTTGAGACGACTATAAAGCCCGATGTTTTTTAAACAATGGGAATTAGAAGGCTTTTAAGCCTAGCAAGAATTTAGAAAAGATTGGACTTGTTGCTGACATTAACTAATTATATTGACTCATCAAAATCATTGTAAGAAATTTCCCGGAGAGCCAAAATCAATCCATAAACGCGGTTTTAATCCCTGTCATGTGCGTCACACAGAGTCTGCCGCTCCGGGTGCTGAAGTCACGGAGCCTCCCTTCCCGGCAGGGCGGCACCTGCAGAAAGAGACAAGGCACGTGCCTTCCATGACAACTCAGGATGCTCCAAGCTTTTAGGAGAGATCATTCTAAATTACGGCACCACGTTGTCAGCTGCAAATTGTGCACTTACCAAAAATATCAAACCAAAGGTTTTCTCCCCACCCCAGAGCTGCCTTTTCTTGATTTCTTCAAGAAACGCCTGTTGAGTGACCACCAGGTTCTGAGCTCTGAGCCGCGTCCTCGGCCGTGAGAGCAGGACCCACGGAGCCGTGATGGGTTTGGGAAGGGCATCGGGACTGCGGCGCTCAGGTGCAGGGAGTGGGGGAGGGATGGGGACCGAAGGACTTCCCCAGCCGGGGACAGCCTGAGACAGCTCTGCAGCTACTCAGGTCCCCGCGGGGGAAGGCAGCAGGACAGAGCGAGGCCCTGTGCACCTGCAGGAAAAAACCCACCGTGTGGCGTGGCTGCACCAGGCGGTGCAGAAAGGAGGCGGCATGGGAGCCGAGCGGGGGCCGGGCACGCGGGGCACACACCGGCGGGGTTCCCCCGAGACAGGGAGGACGCGACCTGACTGCACGTGTGCAGGCGGACTCCGGCTGCTCCGTGGGAGATGGAGCCCAGAAAAGGGCCCCAGAGGAGCCCCAGACAGGGAGAACAGTATGGGCCCAGGTCACTAGTGCCTGCTACTGCCAGCTCCAAAAGCTCAAGAACTTTTTAAGGGGCGAGGGGATGGAAAGAGACCAGAAAGCCTAGAATTCAGAGCATTAGGTCGTAAATGACAGGAGAAGGAACAACTGAGAAACATGTAAAGAAATATTCATGCCGCATATGCAGTCTGGGTGTATATTTAAAGGTTTCACTTATTTATTTGAGAGAGAGACAGAGAGAGCGTGAGCAGGGGGAGGGGGAGAGAGACGGAGAAGCAGACTCCCCACTGAGCAGGGAGCCCACCGCGGGGCTCCATCCAAGGACCCTGGGATCATGACTTGAGCTGAAGGCAGAGGCTTAACCAACAAGCCACCCAGGTGACCCTTAAAGATAGTATATTTATGTACAAATGCATGTAATTATTTCTCTAAACATACATTGTTAAAGTGTGAATGTAAGGTATTTATACACATCTACGTAAACAGAGATATACACAGAGGCATTGCCAGCTCCTCTGATCCTTCCTAATACCTTAGGATGGGTAAGACTGTATCTGTGCCTAAGTGATGTTTCTAGGGCACCTGGGTGGCAGGGTTGGTAAAGCACCTGCCTTTGACTCAGGTCATGATCCCAGGGTCATGGGATCGAGTCCCACATTGCGCTCTTTGCTCAACAGGGAGCCTGCTTCTCCTTCTGCCTGTGCTCTCTCTCACTCTGACATACAAATAAAATCTTAAAAAAATAATAATAATTTTGTTTCTGATGACTTCTTTCTTTCTGAACGTCCATACTATAAGAAATCACTGCAGTCTTGGTAACATACTCTGAGCTAGACGTTATGATAAGGACTTTCTTAGCTAACCCTCATGCGGAATCTGGAAGTAAGTTATCCTCATCTCCTAGGTGAGGTCCGTGGGTTTGTCTTAGACAAAGCAGCTTTCCAAGTGGCAGAGAAGCGGAGACCACTGCAGGTGGGGGCGGGTCCCCTTGGACTCTGGGAGCCCTCAGTCTCAAGCTACTGCAGACTTGGGTCACGAAGTCTTCTGCTTTCCCATCTGGGACAGATCGCACAGGCCATTACTCGAGGCTCGATCCTCCACGGCCAAAGAAAGCCGGGACTGAGGGACGAGCTCCCCGCCCCTGTGGCTCAGACTGTGAGGTTCCACCTGGAGCCACACACCAGGCGTCTGCTTCCTGGCCTGCTGCTTTGCTACCATTGTCTTCAGTAGGCACAATAGCTGAAAGTGAACACTCGGTTTATACACGCTGCAAAACAAATGTTTTACCCAAACTAACGAAGAAGCAAATTCAAATGTCACTTTATGCAAATAAGGTCCCGTTAGAAGTTCTGCGTAAACCACACCTTTGCAAATGGAATTGCGGACTCACCCTTCACTTGGGGGTCATGGGTAACGTCTAGGGTTCTTGGACTTTAAGGTCTTTTGCTTTTTCCTTGTCATCAAGGAAATATTATTACGTGCTAAAATTTCAAAAACTCTGGCGCTTTGGAACCACAGGACTTCAAGGGTGAGCGAGCCCTCCGCAGTCACGCGGGAGTTCGTAGCTGTGTGTCTGCACACACTCAGGTTCCTTGGCTCTAAGTGCTGTTTCTCTGGGGAGCTAATCCATTGCTCTCAGAAGGTTTGAAGGAAATGCACCCAAATCACAGGCGACACTGAAATATGGGGGCTTGGCGACCAATAAAGGGTTACCGATGGAATAATACAATTTTCCACGGTGGTGCTTTTGACAAACACGCTGATTGTTCATTAGACGACCAGAAATGTAGCGGTAACTGCAGATGGTTCTCTGGGCAGCTTCACACATTTACAAGCTGCCCGAGAGTTTCCAGGCTGAGGACAGTAGGAGCCAGGCCGTCCACCCATGGTGCCCTGGGCTCTTCCGTGTGGCCTGTCGCACCCTCCCCTGTTCTGCTGTCCATGTGCTGCCTGCACTGCTCCCACGACTTCACATGCAACCACGAGCACTCCAGGTTGCGCCTTCCACCTTGGGAGGCTTTGGTCACTAGATTGTTCCTTTCTGCAGGTGCACGCTGCTGCCCTGTGATGGTTGGGTTTATGTGTCAACCTGACTGGGCTAAAGGATGCCCCAGAGTGCTGGAACAACAGTATTTCTGTGTGTGTTTGTGAGATTAGGGTTGTCTGTCTGCCAGTCTGTCTATCCATCCATCCATCCACCCATCCACCCTGTTGCTGGTGTTTCTCTGCAGAATCCTGGCTCATACACACCCTATGTGCCTTGGGCCCCACTCTGGGGTTACACAGAGACGTCTCCTAAGATACCTTCCTCGTGACGACCACGACTGCTCCCGTGTGTACCGGCCTCCATGCTCCTCTCCGCAGCTTCCTCCCCCGACCCTCCAATCCTACGCTCTCTGGTCCCCGGAATTCAATCAGATGAAGATGGATATCGGAGACGAGGTCTGGAGAGCTCTAAGGAGAGGGACATCGCGTCCCCTTTCCCGATCACTACACGCCCTTTAAAAAATCTTAAGAAGCAATAACTTCTTTGGCACTTGGATCGTACTGAAGGCTCATAAGACAATAAAACATCATTTTTTTTCACATGCTGTCTTTAAACCATGGCTTTTCCCTTATGCCTCAAATGTCCAGTTATTTTTATGAACAAAATATAACATTTTCTATTTGTCCATAATAGATTCTATTATTTAAGACTCACACCCTTCTGTGACAAGCCCCCAGGGGCATCTTTGGAAAACAGTACAGAAAACAGTTTATAAGCCGGATGGTGTGGTCTGGTGGGAACTTGCTGTTGCCACAGACTTGACTACTTTTTATTTCCTACATCTATATGTGATCAAGTTATCGTTTTGTTTTCCACCGGCCTTTGCTCTCACGGACGGCTGTGGTAGAAGGTGTATTTGAGCCTGAAATTGGGAAAACTACAGAAGAGAAAAGCAAGGGTCCCCGTCCTCTTCTGAGAAGCTCTCGCTGGGTGTCCTGCCTCTGTCATTGTCTCTGTTCCTCTTCTGCCCCTTCAGCTGCCAGCTTGCCGGGGCCGCAGGCAGAGTGCGGGAGTTGGTTGACCCTGGTCACTGTCCCCCCCCACACCCCCGGAGCAGTCCTGCCCAGGACGTGGCTTGTTGCACTAAAGTTCTTTTTTTTTTTTTTTTTTTTTTTTAAGATTTTATTTATTTACTTGACAGAGAGGGGAGAGCACAAGCAGGGAGGGCAGCAGCAGAGGGAGAAGCAGGCTCCCCTGAGCAGAGCCCTTGATGCGGGGCTGGGTCCCTGGACCCTGGGATCATGACCTGAGCTGAAGGCCGGCGTTTAACCGACCGAGCCACCCAGGCGCCCATGTACTAATGTTCTTTATAGAGGTTATTTGTATAGGACACCAGGTGACACAATGACTTCAATATATATCATGAGCCAGAATAACAGAAAGGTATCACCCTACTTAAATATTCTCATTTTACAACAGAAACATGAGGTTTTATACTAACTTGGAAATGGTGATCTTTATTTAAATTCAGTATCTTGCACATACTACAGTCATGGTCCCATAACATATTCCAAAGCTCCAAATATAAGTTATATTCAACCATTTTCTGAGAAAAGTACAAATTAATATTTCCTTTAAAGTAAAATATCATTCTCATAGGTTTTTCTTCACATCGCTTTGTCACAAAAAGGCCAAAAGGACATTTAATAAATAATAACAAGAAGAAGAAGAAGAAAAATGACTGTCGAGTCACTCGCTACTTTGTGCGCAGGAAACAGAATAGCTTCTACATGCAGATAAATTTGTTAAATAGTCATCTTTACAGCCATCAAAAGTAATTTACAAATGCACAAATTGATAACATGCCTTGCTCAGTCACACCACATATCATTTATTTCACCTATAAAATCTTACTGCATTTCTAATTAACCACACTCATAAAAGGTTATCAATAGGAAAACCACAGTATCACGCTCGTGTGATAAATACGCATCCTCTTTGTCTACTTGCCACTCCCCCTTCTGCTGTGTGTGCGTGCGTGTGTGTGCTCGTGTGCGTGTGTGTTCTCCGTGTGCCTCGAGTGGAGAGAAGATGCCGCTTGGAGACAAGATGAGGGAACAAGCGGGCTCTTCGCACGGTATACGTCCAAGCGGGCTTCCCCTACAATCAAGAGCTGACACTACGCTACTCTGCAGATAACGTGATAATGTCTTTGGAAATTCCAAGTATTTCACAGAGAAAGCATGAGAATTTAAAAGTCAGGTTAGCAAGATGACTGTTTGTAAGGTCACATATGCTCAAAGTGATCGTAGTCCTAGATACAAACAGCGAAGAGTAGAGAATTAAATTCATGGAAGCATCAAAACTCCTCACATATAAAAACAAATGTAAGACCTCTACATTGAAAACTATTCACTGTTATTGACAGAAATTAAAAAAACCAAATAGATGGAGAAATATACCATGCTCGAGGCTTGGAAAAAATCAGCATTTACATTAATTTCAAGTTGCCTCACGCTGATCTGTTGAAAGAAAGTTTTAGCAGAGTTTTCTTTTGAATATTAAACTGTTGCTAAAATTCATATGAAAATACAACTGGCCAGGGCAATCTTGAAAGAAGAAACACATAACGGGGGGAGGGAAGCTTCCAGATGTAAAGATCTATTATAAGGCTATAGTCATTAAAGCAGAATGGTGGGATGGATTAAAAAAAAAAAAAAAAGAACAAAATAGATTGCAGAATCAGGCCTGCATGTGAAAGTAACCTGATTTAGTAAAAAATATACTACTATAATGTAGTGGGCAAACGAGACTCTTCTGGATTAATCGTTCTAGCGCAACTGGATAAATACATGGAAAAATTAATTTGAACTCCTACTTTACCAATTCACAAAAATAAGTTCTTACACATTGTAGATCTTAAAGTGAAATATTAAAAATAAATTTTTAGATGAAAATGATACTTCATTTTTATAACTAGGAGTAGGCAAAGATGTCTTAAAAAGGACAAAAACCTGTAAGCAAAATGTGATACATTTGATATATTAATATTACATGATTGAGTACTTTGTTTATCAAAATATGCCATTAAAAGTACGAAATACAAACCAAACAGAGAAGGAGAATGGGTACGTCTTTCCAACAAAAGGCTCACACCAAAAATATATAATGAACTTGAACAGATCAACTGCAACAAAAAAGCCAGTTGAAAAATGGCCAAGCCACTTAAATAAGCACTTCATAAAAACACATCAAAATAACCAATGAATATATAAAAAGATGTTCAACTTCATTCCTACTCAGGAACATGCAAATTAACTTTACAATTGAGAACTGTCAGAGGAGCTAAAATGAAGACAGACTTTCTCTGCCAAGTTACACGGAAGACCGGAACAGCCGGAACTCCATACATTTCCGGCAGAAGTGTAAATTGGTACAACTTTGGAAAACAATTGGACGGTTGTAATAAAACGTTGCTCGTAGCGCTCTTCACAATGGCTAAACACTGGCCCCAGCGCCTGTGCAACGGACCCGTCACTCGCCGCGTCACGCCTGTGGCTCAGGGATGACCAGGGCAGGTGGACCAGGGCGACACCAACAGGCGTGCGTCTCCCAAGCCCAACATCAGGCCCAGTACGCCGGACAGGAGAGCACAGGCTGTCTTGTGCCGTACATACAGATTCCAGAAATGAGCCAAGTTGCTCTGTGCTGCGTGGGTCAGGACAGTGGTTCCCTCAGAGGCAGGGTGGTAGCTGTGAAGGGACCTGGGCTCCTGGGAAGCTGGTTATAACCTGACTCTTGATGAAGGCTTTGATCAATACAGGTGTGTTCTGCACCATATGCTCTGTAGCTATGATTTTATTCTTTTACTAATGGATCTTATCCTTTGGTTAAAAAAATCTCCAAAATCACGTCTCTTCATATAAAACAATGGAAGTTGATGAAATCAATGATTCTTCCAAACCTTTAATTTCAAAACCTGATTTTTGTGTCTGAGTGGAGTTAAGCAGTCCTGACTTTGCTCCGTAACCTTGTTCCCATTAGGCAGCCGGGCTCAGCAATGTGAATTCGGATTCCTAGAGAGTCTTCAATATAAAAGTCACACAAACCTTTTTTATGCTCTACCTTGAAGGTCTCAATAAATTTTGGCCTGCCTTATTCTGTGATGAGAGGTGTTTTCCTGTAAAATCTTTGATCAAGACCATCTCTCAGAGTGGAATGCATTTCAAGGGCTATATTTATGTAAGTTTGGTTATACTCAGGTCTTTTTGGACCGTCTCTATGAATACCAATTAAAGAAGAAGTTGATCGATGTCATTTTGGAGTGCAGCTAATAAAAACGTGAGGCATTGTGAATATTTTCTCGTAAAGATTGTTCCTACCCATATGTGAGGAGGTATTTTTGAACAGCCGGCCAAAGGCCAAACCTGGGGTTTCCACCTGCTCCTTCCTCCAGGGTCAGAGAAGGGCCCAGCGAAGGAGGAGCCGCCCCCTCCCGCCAATCTTTGGGTTGTTGGATATGTTCTCCAAAGGGATGACAGCCCAGGAGGCCAGCGGGGCTTGAAGCCCGGCTGATGTGAGAAACAGAGGCAGGAGAAAAAATTAAATTTCCTTACCCACTACAAGCCCTTGTAACAGCAAATTGACATTCTTCTGGGGACTCAACTGCCTCCACCTTAAGACTTTGCTAAGGGCAAAGGGTAATCCTAGGCTGACTGACCCCATACTCCCTACCAGGATCCTGAAGTCCACTGTAAAAATTCCTTTGGAAACTTCCTTTATCTCTAAATCCTCCAAGATCGTATTGAAGATCTTTCCCAAGCATATGGTCCAAAGATTTACATCTAAAGGGTCTCACAACAAAGGTTTTATTACTCCTAACGAATAACCATCTTCCCAACAATAGCTGGCCCCTCAAGGTCCTGGAAACCTTGCTTCCAAAATTCCTTAGAGACTTACGTCATCCCTGACCCGCCTGCAAGTGTATAATGGACCCTCCTCACAGCCCCGGGGCAGCAGCTCTTCCTGCCCACGGGTCCTGGCCCCGTGCCTTAATAAACCACCATTCTGCACCAAAGATGTCTCAAGAATTCTTTCTTGGTCGTCGGCTCCAGACCTCAGCCCACCGAACCCCACTTACATTCTAAGACTTCATCACGGCCTTCCCTCTGCCCTCCGGGCCGTGCTCTCCGGGGGCGGCGCTGCCTCTGCTCCAAGCCAGACGGGCATTTTCGGTTTGGCACAAAGGTCTGGGGAGGGCTAGCCAGACCTTACTCCCTTTTAGCCAGATTTCTCCAAAATCATTCATCCTCAGTCTCCCCCTGTTTCTCTGTCTAGACCCGTGATTCCAAGACTTTCGGAATAATGTAAACCCCTTGATCCTAAATTTTTAAAGGATTAGGTGGTTTTGGTCTGGAATAGCCTTATTGATGAGGGAGCAGGAGGCTGGCTGAGGACAAAGCAAAAGCTGGCGCCTTGCACCCCCTCTTCACCCGCTCCCCTCCATAAGTGTAGCATCCCTCAGGCAGCCCTGACTGCCATGAACAATAAGCAAATAGTTAACTTGCAGAGCTCACAATCCTGCTAGACAGGAGTCTCCCTTGGCTTACAAATGTCCTAAATCTCACTAACAAAGATGATTGATAGCAGGATTGTGACACCCCACCAAAAAGTCTCCCAACTATCTTAAGGTTAATGGCTGGTCTAAAGACAACTTTGATCCAGCCGCAAGGGCAAGGCCTTGGCAGGCCTGGAACATCCTGGCACCTTGTAGGCCCTCTTTAGCATATGAAAACTCCACTGAAACCTCCCTTCCCCTCACCTTTCCCCAACAGCAGGGTATATAACATGCCTACCCTCACAACCCGGGGCAGCCGCATCTCTGCCTGCCCACGGGTCCTGTCCCCGTGCTCTAATAAACCACCTTTTTGCACCAGAGACGTCTTAAGAATTCTTTCTTTAGCCGTCAGCTCCGAACCTCACCCCACCGAACCCCACCTAGGTTCAAGAACTTTATCATTATCATCTGTGAATATCTTATTCTGATCATACATCAAGAAAGTGACAAGCTTATGGCTATAGTCCATTTTGCCATTCTGTGAGGCGATTTAATGGCCAAAACAGTAAGTCACTAAGTCCCTCGGATCTTTTGCTTTCCCTGTTTTGTCCTTGTTTCTCAGTCCCGTAGGGTCTCTTTGCCTGCCCCTCCCCCGTCTCCCCAGCCCACCCCACATACGCAGGTACACAAACACCCATCTGCACACACGTGCACACACTCACACACAGACACACTCACACACCCACACTCAGCACCCATCCCAAATCATTTCATAAACATTTCTGAACTAGTCTGCTGAGTTTTCCCATATCTAAGGTTGGCATTTCTCATAGTCTGGTTTGCTATTAGGTCTTCTGTCCATGAATTTCTGAATGGTCTTTACATTCGACTTGGCCATGTGTGTGCAAGCCCCCTGCAGAAAGCTCGCTGTAAGCCGTCGTGTGGCACTGAGGCAGAGGCCCCGATAGCCCCTGGTTCTGGGCACATGTTTTTTAATGCCGTGTAATTACATGAACTTGAAGCTGTACTTGGGTTTGAGGATTGTCCTTGAGTGTGTGTTCTGCAATAAATTATTTAAGGAGATGTGGAGGAACTAATTAGTTAATAACCATAATTGGGATTAAAGAGTAATTTTGATTTTCAAAAGATGCTTTAAAGGATAAATATTCAGTTGTCTCATTTTACCGTTAAGAAGAAGCAAACCTCCTTAAGTGACTCCACATAATGGAAAGCCTAGGTGGGTTAAATGCTACCCTGGGTGTGAGGCGACAAGCCGTTGTCCAACCCCCACTGATGGCAGACTACCAGGAGCTAGCTGCTCCTTGGGCTCTGCCCTGAGGACAGTGACTATTATTATTTATGTTTTATGTTAGTCGGTAAATGTACATTGTGCAGAACAATAGATTAAATCGTGCTGAACAAAGAACGAGATTCCAGCCCCCAGGAGGAGACTTAAATTTTCGATGCTAAGTGGCCCAGCTCGAGACTCGCAGAGTGGGTGTGGGGCATCCTAAGTGCTGGGAGGCAGGGAGGGGCTCCCGCGTTATTAGCAAGAGAAGAAAGGCTGGGCGCTGGGGCGAGCGGAAGGCCGGCAGGAACAGGAAAGCGCAATTAGCTTAAGAGAAGGAGGCCGCAGCAAGGAGGAGAAGCAGACGGTGAAAGAGCTACCCGGCCTCAACAGGGGCTCCCCTGCCGGTCAGTCAGCCCTTTCCTGTTCTGCCCCGCCCCCCCTTCAAGCAAGCTCTAATATGCTTCTACTCCCAGAACTATCTTCAGGGGTGGCCTCCAAGAGAAACCCCAGATGCTTACCTCGGCAGATGCAATGACTTTGGCTCCAGTCCACTGTGTGTGTCCAAACCCCCAGACCAGACATCCCCACTCCTCAGGCCTCCAACACACCGCCCAACCCTGCAGACCCTCTCTCCCTTCAGACCCGGTAATTCCTCCACTTCTGCAAGCAAGTGTGGAATGAGTGTGACATTTAGTAACTTCTCCAGGAGTTCAGAGAGAGGGTGATGTTTGGTCAGCCTTACAAAAAAAGATTTGAGCTGAATACACTTCAAAAAATCTGTTATTTAATTTGATGATTAGTCAGTAGGTTTCCTTAAGTTTCTCTTTCTGAAGTCCCATCAAAATATTAAAGCATTAATGAAAAATATATTCATGATCTATAATTCATTACTTTGACACAGTTGGTTTTATTTTCTGTTGATCTTCAGTTATATCAATACATAGATTTACTAATAGCAGACATATAATTTTATTTGGTTTCCTTATTTTTATATCACTGTAAAGTTTTGCAGGTGAGGTAAACACAACACCAGGTGAGGTAGGCGCAAGGCAAGATTTATTAAAGGCATCTCCAGCAAAGTTTCAGGGTTCAGGAGAAGGGGAGTCAGGAAAGTCAAGCCGGGAGTAGGTCGCCACTCTCGGGCAAGGTGGCAAGGTTCCGAGACTTGGGAAGGGGGAGTCTCATGAGGAAGTGGCGCTGGGAGGGAGTCAGCAGGGTCTTTTATGGGGCCAAGGCAGGGCATGGGCTCACATCCGTACATGGTAAGGTATTTGGTGATCGGAGGGTATGGGGTGGGGGGTCCTGATACTTTTGTTTCCTGCATAGGTATTGGGTTACCTATGGAGATGTGACCTGGGCATACATCCTTTTGGCAGGAGAGTCAAGGGTTAAGGAAGGTGGGCGCTGGAAGATGACTGTCCCTATGGTCATTTCTATTGTTCCTCCTGCATTCCCAGAGCCGCTGACCCAACAATCACTATATGTATTTTGCCTCCCGTAATATAATATTAATGTTTATTCTATACCATAGAGTTTCTTTGCTACAGACGTGTAAGCATTCTTTTATTGCTGGGTACTTTCATTGTTTCTGAGGTTTTATATATAACTGATGGTAAAGAACATCTTTAGCCATCATAGTATTTTGATTTGTTTTGATTATTTCCTCAAAATAAATGTATTTATTTTAGCGTACATGAGTACTTTAGGTCAAATAATAAATACAGTCAATGTCCAATAATGTGATCATGATATTAATTAATTTCTTGATCTTATTTCATTTTTGTTTTTATTCTTTTTTAAACTTTTTTGTCCTTTTGACTTTTAAAAATTTTTGTTGTTTAGCCTTTTTCTGTCCTTTTTTCTTTTATTTTTGATAATGTGATTATTAAATGGGCTTCTTGATACTTAACACCTTCATTAGCAAATTTCAATATACATAACAATTTCCCTGGAAACTGTTGGGCTGGCAGGAAGGGCTACTCAAGATGGCGAAAGTTCCCGCCACAAGACCTGAACTCGGCCAGGAGAACAAAGGCCCAAGCAGGAATCTGAGACCCCCGCCCCAGGCTCCAGTGGACCAATGGGACCCCGACGATCAGGCAAGATATCCTAATAAGGGAAACTTGCCAAAAGACCCCTGAGCTCCCCTAGAGACCCCTTAAAAGCCCCCTCCTCCCTGCCTTGGGCGCGACTTCTGCCACTCTGCTTTCCAGAGTTGTGGAACCTCACCCGAGGGTGCCCACCCCCTCAGGTTCTCTGAGTTTTACCTGGAGACCTGCAGACACAGGATGAGCTATGTTCCTGAATTGTAAGCATCATCTTAGGTTATTCTGATATAGATAATCCACATTATCAAATATAGGATCAGAAACAGATATAAAGAAGTAAGGAAGGCCTAGTTTTATCTTGCCTCAGTTGCCCAACTAAAATAGTGTTCTAAACATATTGAAGAAATTTAGGTTAGCACAACATCAAGAACAATTATGTTTTTTTGTATTTTTAAAATGTTGCTGGCTGTTCCTAGTAAATGCATTTTCATCCTATGATAACTTACTTTATTTAAGTATTAATTTATTTAAAAAGAGAGGCTAAAACACTAGAAAGAAAATAGTATTATTTCATAGACATTCCATTTGCAAACAGACACAAGATAAAGGCAGTTCTCAGGATGTGATAGGACTCTTTGCAGACACGGGCGCCTTTGTAAATAACGCACCACAGAAACTTCACTGCCATGTAGAGTTTTTCCAAAGCTTAAGAGGGTCACATTCTTTATACGTTTCTTATTATGCTCACATAACAATGTACAAAACTTTATTACCGCTGTGGGTTAGAATAACAAGTCCGAGACATTCTTTCCTTGAGCCATGTTCACCCCCCATCTTTGGGCAGAGGGGAGATGATTTAACCAACTGGAGGCGGGAGGGGGTGCATTTGAGTTGGGTGCCAGAGAAAGTAGATATTTAAAAGGTAGATTCACAAAAAGAGGGAACCGGACAGGATGATAAAGTCTCCTTGACCCCATGAGTGATGGCTCTTTCTCCAGAGAGCCCCAAGTGAGAGCTGGAAAGACTCACAGACTTCTCCTAAAATGCGTCCCTCCGTTCACAGAACGCAGATGGAACTACAGAAACCTTACTGACTGGGGTTATCTGATCGTAACCTCTGCCTAAATCCTTGGTTAAAAATTAAACTAAACTATATTGTACACCTGTAACTAATAGCACATTTCATGTTAACTAACTGGAATTAAAATTAAAACCTTAAAAAAAAAAAAAAAAGGAAAGAAACTAAACAGGACCCAGGGAGACACCCAGATAGGCAGGCTGAAGAACAAAAACAAACAAACACACAAACAAACAAATAAAACAGAAAAGTCTGTGACTACACTAGGAGCTGAGAGGAAGACAGAGTGTAAGTCTGTGCAAGGGCTCTGGAATTACCTAGTAAGACAAAACAAAGAATCCTGTCCCCCAAGAATAAAACCTCACAGCCCTCTGCACAGAAGAAACAGAATCCAGATTTATTTCAATGTATTATCTTTGACGTTCTATTTCCAAACCAAAATTATTAGAGATACAAATAAAAAGGAGAATATTACCCAAACTAAGGAAATGTTATCCTGAAGTTACGTTAATGTTGGATTTTGTAATCAGTAACTTAGATGCAATTATTACAAATATGTTCAAATAGTTAAAGAAAAATATCATCAAATAATTGAGTGAAAATATGCTATTAATGAGTGAATAGTTAGGAGATCTTAATGGAGAAATAAAAACCACACCAAAAACAAAAATAAAAACAAAACAAACAAACAAACAAAAAAAAACAGATGGAAATTCTAGAGCTGGGATGTTCAATACATGTCATAAAAATTCACTAAATGGTTTTATCAGCAGCTTTGAGATGGCAGAAGAATCAACCTAAAAGAAGATAGACCAATAAAAATTATCCAATTTAAAGAGCACAGAGAGGGCGCCTGGGTGGCTCAGTGGGTTAAGCCGCTGCCTTCGGCTCAGGTCATGATCTCAGAGTCCTGGGATCGAGTCCCGCATCGGGCTCTCTGCTCAGCGGAGAGCCTGCTTCCCTCTCTCTCTCTCTCTGCCTGCCTCTCCATCTACTTGTGATTTCTCTCTGTCAAATAAATAAAACCTTTAAAAAAAAAAAAAAAAGAAAAAAGAAAAAAAAAAATAAAGAGCACAGAGAGAGAAGATTGAATAAAAATGAGGAGAGACTCATCAAGCTTTCCAACAGATGTATAATTGGAGTTCCAAAAGGAGCAAAGAAAATACATATCACACAGAAAATAAAGAGACAATGTCTAAAAGTTTGCTAAATTTGATAAAAACATTGATTTATAAATTTACAAACTCAAAATGCCCCAAGTAAGATATTCACAAAAACAAATGCATCTAGACATCATATTCAAACCTCTAAAAACCTAAACCAAAAGCAAGAATCTTGAAAGTATCAGAGAAAAATGACAATTTGCATATGAAAATACAATGATATACTTAATAGTTGACTACTCATTCAAAACAACGAAATCTATAGAAATTGGAACATGTTCAAGTATTGGAAGAAAAGAAACATCTTCTATATCTAATGAAACCATTCTTTAAAAACAAAGGCAAAACTAAGACTTTTAAAAATTTTTACAGAGAAAGAGTACTGGAGCCAGGGGTGGGGCAGAGGGAATGAGAGAAAGTCCCGAGCAGACTCCCCACTGAGCAGGAGCCTGAAGCAGGACTAGATCTCATGACCCTGAGATCATGACCTGAGCCAATATCCAGAGTTAGATGTTCAGCTGACTGAGCCACTCAGACACGCCAAAACTAAGACACTTTTGATGTACACTGATGGCATTCTATTGTTATCAGATCTGTCTTATAAAAAATACTAAAGGAAGCCTTTCACATGGAAGGTACATGACAACAGATAAAACTTAAGGTCCTTATCCACCAAGAAGATCTAACAATTATAAATATTTATGCCCCCAACATGGGAGCAGCCAATTACATAATAAAGTTGTTAATCAAGATAAGGAGTCATATTGATATGAATACATTAGTAGTACGAGATCTTAACATGTCACTATCAGTAATAGATCATCCAAGCATAAAATCAATAAAGAAACAAGAGCATTGAATCACACATTGGACCAGATGGACCTCATGGATATATATAGAATATACTACCCTAAAACAATAGAATACTCATTCTTCTTAAGTGCACATGGAATAGAATAGACCACATACTGGGTCACAAATCAGGGCTCAACCAATACCAAAAGATTGAGATTATTCCCTGCATATTCTCAGATCACAATGCTTTGATCTGAGAATCAAACCACAAGGATAAGGTTGGAAGGAACTCAGACACCTGGAAGCTAAAGACCACCTTGCTTAAGAATGCGTGGATCAACCAGGAGATAAAAGAAGAACTGAAACAATTCATGGAAACCAATGAGAACGAAGACACTTCAGTCCAAAACCTATGGGATACAGCAAATATGGTCCTAAGGGGGAAATACATAGCCATCCAAGCCTCCCTCAAAAAAATTGAAAAATCCAGAGTACACCAGCTGTCTCTACACCTTAAAGAACTGGAGAATCAACAACAAATTAAGCCAACTCCACACACAAGAAGGGAAATAATCAAGATTAGAGCAGAGATCAATGAGATAGAAACTAGAGATACAGTAGAACACATCAATGAAACTAGAAGCTGGTTTTTTCAAAGAATCAATAAGATCGATAAACCATTCGCCAAACTAGTCCAAAAGAAAAGAGAGAGGCCTAAATTAATAGAATTATAAATGAAAAGGGAGAGATCACAACTAACACCAAGGAAATAGAAACAATCATCAGAAATTATTATCAGGGGCACCTGGGTGGCTCAGAGGGTTAAGCCTCTGCCTTCGGCTCAGGTCGTGATCTCAGGGTCCTGGGATCGAGCTCCGCATCAGGCTCTCTGCTCAGCAGAGAGCCTGCTTCCTCCTCTCTCTCTCTGCCTGCCTCTCTGCCTACTTGTGATCTCTGTCTGTCAAATACATAAATAAAATGTTAAGAAAAAAAAAGAAATTATTATCAAGAGTTATATGCCAATAAGTTAAGATTTCACCTAGATGAAATGGATACATTCCTGGAAAACTATAAACTTCCAAAATTGAACCAGGAAGAAATTGACCACCTGAATAGACTGATATCTAGTAACAAGATTGAAGCAGTGACAAAAATCTCCCCAAAAACAAGATCCCAGGATCTGACAGATTCCCTGGGGAATTCTACCAAACTTTCAAAGAAGAAATAATACCTATTCTCCTGAAACTGTTTCAAAAAATTGAAGCAGAAGGAAAACTTCCAGACGTTTTTTATTAAGCCAGCATTAACCTGATCATCAAACCAGGCAAAGACCCCACCAAAAAGGAGAATTTCAGACCAATATCCCTGATGAATATGGATGTTAAGATTCTCAACAAGATCCTAGCTAATAGGATCCAACAGCACATTAAAAAGATTATCCACCATGACCAAGTGGGATTCATCCCTGGGTTGCAAGGATGGTTCAACATTCACAAATCAATGTGATAGGACAAATCAATAAGAGAAGAGAGAAGAACCACATGGTCCCCTCAATTGATGCAGAAAAAGCATTTGACAAAACCCAGCATCCATTCCTGACTAAAATGCTTCAAAGTATAGGGATAGAGGAAACATTCCTCAACGTCATAAAATCTATCTATGAAAAACCCACAGCAAATATCATCCTCAATGGGAAAAAGCTGACAGCCTTCTTTTTGAGATCAGAAAATGACAAGGATGTCCACTCTCACCATTCCTATTCAACATAGTATTAGAAGTCCTACCAATAGCAATCAGACAACAAAGAGAAATAAAAGGTATTCAAATTGGCAATGAAGAAGTCAAACTCTCTTTCTTCACAATGACATGATTCTTTATAAGGAAAACCCAAAAGATTCCACCCCCAAACTACTAGAACTCATACAGCAATTCAGTAATGTGGCAGGATAGAAATTCAATGTACAGAAATCAGTTGCTTTCTTATACACTAACAATGAAATACAGAAAAGGAAATTAGAGAATTGATGCCATTTACTGTAGCACCAAGAACCATAAGATACCTGGGAATAAACCTAACCAAAGAGTTAAAGGATCTGTACTCAAGGAACTACAGAACACTCATGAAAGAGACTGAAGAAGAAACAAAAAGATGGAAGACTGTTCCATGATCATGGACCAGAAAAATAAACATTGTTAAAATGTCTATACTGCCTAGAGCAATCTATGCTTTCAATGCCATTTTGATCAAAATTCCACTGGCATTTATCAAAGAGGTGGAGCAAACAATCCTAACATTTGTATGGTAGCAGAAGAGACGCCAAATTTGTTAAGGAAATGTTGAAAAAGAAAAACAAAACTGAGAGCTTCATGTTGCCTGATTTAAGCTTTACTACAAAGCTGTGATCACCAAGACAGCATGGTACTGGCATAAAAACAGACACATAGACCAGTGGAACAGAGTAGAGAGCCCAGATATGGACCCACAACTCTATGGTCAAATAATCTTTGACAAAGCAGGAAAAAATATACAGTGGGAAAAAAAAGTCTCTTCAATAAATGATGCTGGGAAAATTGGACAGCTATGTGTAAAAGAATGAAACTCGACCATTCTCTTACACCATACACAAAGATAAACTGGAAATGGATAAAAGATCTCAACATGAGGTAGGAATCCATCAGAATCACAGAGGAGAACATAGGCAGTAACCATTTCAACATCAGCCACAGCAACTTCTTTCAAGACATGTCTCCAAAGGCAAAGGAAACAAAAGCGAAAATGAACTACTGGGACTTCATCAAGATCAAAAGCTTCTTCACAGCAAAGGAAATAGTCAACAAAACAAAGAGGCAATCCACGGAATGGGAGAAGATATCCGCAAATAACACTACAGACAAAAGGCTGATATCCAGGATCTATAAAGAACTTCTCAAACTCAATACACACAAAACAGATAATCATATCAAAAAATGGGCAGAAGATATGAACAGACACTTCTCCAATCAAGACATCCAAATGGCTATCAGACACATGAAAAGGTGTTTATCAACATTAGCCATCAGGGAGATTCAAATTAAAACCACATTGAGATACCACCTTACACCAGTTAGAATGTCCAAAATTAACAAGACAGTAGATAACGTGTGTTGGAGAGGATGTGGAGAAAGGGGAGTCCTCTTAACACTGTTGGTGGGAATGCAAGTTGGTGCAGCCACTCTGGAAAACACTGTGGAGATTTCTTAAGAAATTAAAAATAGAGCTTCCCTATGACCCTGCAATTGCACTACTGGGTATTTGCCCCAAAGATACAGATGTCGTGAAAAGAAGGGCCATCTGTACCCCAATGTCCATAGCAGCAATGGCCACAGTCACCAAACTGTGGAAAGAACCAAGATGCCCTTCAACGGATGAATGGATAAGGAAGATGTGGTCCATATAAACTATGGAGTATGATGCCTCCATCAGAAAGGATGAATACCCAACTCTTGTATCAACATGGACGGGAATGGAGGAGATTATGCTGAGTGAAATAAGTCAAGCAGAGAAAGTCATTTATCATATGGTTTCACTTATTGTGGAGCATAACAAATAGCATGGAGGACATAGGGAGATGGAGAGGACAAGGGAGTTGAGGAAATTGGAAGGGGAGATGAACCATGAGAGACTATGGACTCTGAAAAACAATCTGAGGGGTTTGAAGGGGTGGGGGGTAGAAGGTTGGGTGATCTGGTGGTTGGCATTATGGAGGAATGCATGGAGCACTGGGTGTGGTGCATAAACAATGAATTCTGAAAAGAAATTAAAAAAAAAAACCAAAACAGAAAAATAAGACTTAAGGTCCCTGGGAAGAATACAGAGCACAATAAATAATAAGTATGTGGGTAGATATGTAAGATCACATTTCTGTGATTTTATTTATTTATTTTTTTAATTTTAATTTTTATTTTTTTTAAGATTTTTATTTATTTGTTAGAGAGAGAGAGATACAGAGCGTAAGCACAGGCAGACAGAGTGGCAGGCTAGAGGCAGAGGGAGAAGCAGGTTCCCGCCGAGCAAGGAGCCCGATGTGGGACTTGATCCCAGGAAGCTGGGATCATGACCTGAGCCGAAGGCAGCTGCTTAACCAACTGAGCCACCCAGGCGTCCCATATTTCTGTGATTTTAAAAAGAAATATTGTTTTTATTATAAATATATTTATGATATATTTTATTATATTTATTAAAACAATATTAAAACTATATAAAACATATATTAATATAAAATATATATTATTTTAATATTTTATATATATATATGTTCTGTTCTCTTGATTTTCTTAAAGACATATGACTGTAAAGCTAAATTTATAAAGCTATATTTTGTGTTATAATACAATTATAATGCATAGTACTATAATACATATGATAAACAAACAAAGGTATGGAAGGGAATGGAGATATACTGGCATAAAATTTTTACATTATATTGGATGTATGTTTGAAACATGTGTTAAACATACTTTTAAGCTCTTTTTCACTTAAAACTTTCAAATACCAGACTGATGAAGTTTTTCCTGGACGCCTGCATGTCCTATCATCAGCCCATGGACTCGTCAGAACATCTAACATTGCACGAGATTATCAGAGGCGTGATCAGCTTTTATGAGAAACTTATCATCGAGCAGCAAAATGACGAGCATTCATAGGCAACTGGAAATACATAGAACATGTGGCTACTTCATGGAGAGCCTGTGGGAGAAGGCGAGCCCTTCCGCATGCTTGTACTGGGTGCATGTGGAGAAGGGGTGGATGTTCCTGATGGGACTGGGGGAAGGTCACCCCCTTGTTGTCTCATCAGTGCTGCTCCCGAGCTCTTGAACATGCCTTCTCCTAGGATACAGGGCCAGCTTCAAAGTCTACCTCGGAGGATCCTATTGATTTAGACAGTATCCCTCTAGTGAGGACTTCCCATCTGGGAAAAGCAACTCATCGGGATGATGATGGAGATGGCAGGAAAGTTCCAGGGTCCTGGTGAGGTGAGAATGGATTATTTATTAGTAAGATAGAAATTCTGAGAAATCCCCAGTGGAGAATGGGGGAAATTCCCCGGGACCGTCTCTCCTAGCGGCTCTTTGGATCACTGAAGTGATTTGTTTTGCTTTTTCCAAGAGTGGGAATAAACCCCCTGAGGTTGCCAAGATCCCACTGCTCCATTCCTTTCTAGAAACAGTTCCTGGGAATCCTGCGTGGTCCATCCCAGGAGTGCAGCCCGGGCCCATTAAGTGTTACACCAGTTCCCAAAGTCAGAGTTCCGAGGCACGCCTACGCACGCATATGTATATTTGTTCACTGAACAAACGTGCCAAATACTTTCCCTTGTCCTGATTCCAAGCTCCTGTGGAGGTTACACTGGCGGATAAACACTGAGATTGTTTCTTGTAGAATCTAGTAGAAGAACATCAGCGTAGGGCACTTCATGATAAATGCCATCTGAGCACTTTGTACAAATCGAGCACCAAATGGTGACCTAGTTTGGCTCTGTGCTCTGAGCCCACAGAAGGCAGAGGACGTGTGCTTGGGCTAGAATGATCAGGGTAATCTTCCTTGAGAAAGTTCAACCTGAACTGATGTAAGACAGTATTGACTTAGAGAAGAGAGACAGTTCTCCAGTTTGAGGTGAAAATTCAGAGTCACGGTTCAGGGGTAGTGAGGCCTCAGGAAGAATGAAGAAGCCTGACTGACCGGGGGATAGGGGCGGAATGTTCCAGGAAAGTAGACAGAAGCCAGGAGAACATGCAGCCGGGCTGCAGACCCAAGACTTTGCCCTGAACAAAATGATGGATGTTATATATGGAAAGTGATAGCTTAGGAATATGATCTGGGAGCTCTGTGGACAGAAGACGGGAGTTAAACACAGAAGTAGAGAACGAATTCGGGCCCTAAGTCAGATAGGAACAGAAGAAAAAGTAGTAGAAATGGAAGAAAGGGATAGATAGATATAAAGATTCTTTGCTTTGCTTTTAAAATAATTACAGGTTTGAGGGGCGCCTGGGTGGCTCAGTGGTTTGGGCTGCTGCCTTCGGCTCAGGTCGTGATCTCAGGGTCCTGGGATCGAGTCCCGCATCGGGCTCTCTGCTCAGCTGCTCGGCGGGGAGCCTGCTTCCCTCTCTCTCTCTCTCTGCCTGCCTCTCTATCTACCTGTGATCTCTCTCTGTCAAATAAATAAATAAAATCTTTAAAAAAAACAATAATTACAGGTTTGAGTGGTAGATTGAGTTGGTGGATGAAGCAAAGAAGGCCAGAGAATCGGGGGCGTTCTCCCCGGACTGTCCAGAGGGCTGAGTGAACGTCAAAGCCACAGGGGCACGGAGGAGGCTCTGTGGACTGTGGGCGTGCTCGGAGAGCAGGTGTCAGCTTCTCTGAGGCTGAAACACGGGATGCACAAGCGGAAATGATGGCAGGAAACTGCATGTGCGTGATCAGAACTTCCAGGACAAGATAGTGAGTTACCTTCTGGGGTGATTGATACAGAAATGATATGGGAAACCCGGGAACTGCTGAGGTCTCTGAGAAGGAACTGTTTTAAAGAGCATGTCTCACAAGTACCTTGGCATCTGCAAGTCTGTGCAGAGCAGGTTAACCTTGCGCTGGCCCCCTGTGCCTGCTGCCCTCTGCAGAGTTTAGATACTGCATTGATCGCAGTATGGACCTCAATAGCAGCCATGGATGCCAAGTCAAATGGACTGTCATTTATTTATGACTTTCTCTGTACATTTGAAAATTCTGTGAGACCTGCCCTAGATGTAAGTTTCCATTCTTTCCGATTTATTGCCGCTCTGCCAATTGATATCTCATCCTTGGGATGCAGAGGCTATCAAAGCTTATTTATTGATTTCTGACCATGAGCCAAGCACTGTGCTAGGCACTGGGGATACACAATAAATAAGTCATGGTCCATGCTTAGAATTGATGAAGGGGAAGGCCACACAGACAGTTACCCGTTGTAAAAGGACATAACGAGTACTCTAATAGGATATAATCAATAACAGAGCTATAATAGAGCTATCAATCAATACATCACCATAGAGGTGTGGATGGCAGGAAGGGAAAGCCTCTCCCCAGATGTGACCTGTGATCTGGGCCTTAAAGAATGAGTAAGAGTCTGGGCACGACCTTCCTGGGGGGCAGAACCACAAGAACAAGGAGTGTGAGGGCGTGAAATCACATGCAATGTTGGTGTTTGTGTTGTTATTCATGTTAAAAAATGTCCACGGCTGGTTCTCGCAGGAATCGAATACCTTGAAGGATACGTGTGCGTCCACATGACGTGTGCATGGTCATTTCTGAAACCAGGACAACGCAAGCGTCACCTTAGTCCTCCAAGCTACCAAGGGCATCGATCGATCCAGCATCTCGAGAGTGAGCTGTGAGTGCGCTGGCATTCAAATCACGCTTCACTCCCGAAAGCCCTTCGACCCGAGTTTCCTTTGTGTAGGAGAAGGTCAGGCAGTGAGCGTACAGGGAGGCGGCAGGGACACGGACCCACCCTGAAGCTCTCTCCGTCTCACGTTCCCTGGACACCGGAGCACCTTCTTTGCCCCCAGCGAGCAGGCACCTGAAAGACCGGCGTTGCACGCTTCCACTGAATTGAATACCGACAAGAATGAGTGCGTTCATCGTGATCTCTTAATAGCAGAGTAAATGTTGAACCAGCTTTTGTGTCTCTTAATTTCTTGACTTGCCAAAATTTTCCAGTTCATTTCATGCAAGTAATTGAGGCTACTGAGCCTGGTGCTGGTGTTTTCCCCCAGCACTGTGACTCTTTGAACATGAGATCAATCTGTCTTTCTTGACTTCGTTGTGGCTCCGGTTGCACGAGACATGAAGGTGATTTGGGAGCTGCAGCTGTCAACCTATTGTTTGAACTCATGGCCCACGTGGCTCTTTTAGGGACACAGAGAGAATGGGGCTTCTGCTGCAGCTGGCAGCCTCGCCCCCACCTTGACATCTGGCTGAATTCCTGCTCCGTTTAAAGCAGCCGCAGCTCTTCCCCGGTTCTAATGACTTTCCTTAGTACCTGACAATCTATCTGAACTATCGACTCATTTCCGACCTGCCAGTTCTCTCAAAAGTTATGGAAACGGTCTGCAAACTGCAGCTTCAGCACCTCGTCCTCCGCGCACTGTCTGTGCATCGACAGATCCACCGTAGACAAAGGAGAGAAGCTGCATGTGCCGCGGACTCCCAGGCGCTGAGCGCAGGGGGCTCCGCCGTCCCTGGCCAGCGGGACTGCTGCCTGGCCGCGAGGGCGAAGGTTGAGAGCGTTGGCCATTGGCCGGCATCGTGCTCTCTGGCGCTGGGCTGGAAAGGGCAGGGAGAACCGACCTCGGCGTTTCCGTGTGCTCTCCGTATCCTGCCTTCCTTTCTACTCGTGCTTCTCAAGAACCACTCAGGTCACACTTTTGAAAGAGACTGTCAGTGCGCTCAAATTCTTTACCATCTCTTTCCTTCATTTAGAGAAATGAGGAGTTTTCCCTGAGAGACGGCTGGGCTCGGGATGTACGGACAGCTCCGTCAAGCCAAGGACACGCGTTCACGTGAACCCATTAAATCGCACCGAGCCCGGGTTGCTGCAGAAGGGGTGGGGTAGGAGAGAGAGAACACCGGACGAAGGAGGGGGACTTGGTGCCCACGACTCTCGCCCCCCCCGGGCAAGCTGAGAGGTCACCCACATCCGTCTCTCCTTACTGTAAAAAAACTATAGGAAGGCTTTTCACCCTACACACCTAGCTTCTGAATTAAAGTAGACAATATAAGTGAAAATGTGTTGAAAATTACGAAATGAATATGCTAACTATCTGTCGTTATAATTATTGGTAATGTGCTATTAGAGGCCTGCTCTTTGCCTTCGGGGACTTAGCCTAGTGAAGGGAAAAAGCAAGCATAACACAAATAATTTGCGTACACTTAATTCTCTGCCTAGAACGACTTATGAGTGCGTGAGGTATTCAGCAAAGGGAGACCTAAACATTCAATGTCATATTTTGCTTCTTTTGGGGACCTGGTTTAAAAATTTTGTCCTTAGATTGCTACTAGCACAAAAACGGGAGCTGGTTCCAAAGGAGATCAAAACAATGACACGAGCTCGCAGCGCGGGAGCTGGGTTTGCTCCTGGACTCGCTCTGTCCGTCAGAAAGCCCTCATGCCCCGGAACATCAGCTTCCTGTGGTGGCAGCCTCCGTCGCGGCTCGACACCGAGCAGCCCACAGAAGTTGGGCAAGAAGGCAGGACCCAGGACCCCGGCTCCACTGGCTTTCCGTCAGCTTCTCCTTCGAGCGCCCGTGGCGACCCGTAGCTTTCCTGACGGTTCTTATGTTGGATGGTGGCTGTTGGCTTGTTCACTCACAGACCCGCCTCCCCGGTGGAACTTACTCGAGGTCAAGAAAAACACGTATTTTCTACAATCCTCAACACCGTGCCAAGTCTGTGTTTTGCCCATAACGGCACCTAATAAATGCCCCGGAAAGAGGGCAGGGCCGAGAAGGGGGCGCCGAGCCGAAGAAGCGACACGGACAAGAGGGACGTGTGCGTCGGGACCCGGGGTGCCGCGGAGAGCGAGGAGCTCGTTCGGGCTCAAAGACTCGGGAGGCTCGCCGCTGTGTTCACGGGGAGACCATAGTCTACTGCCGATTGTCGATCCAGACCTAAAATCTAATCAATTATTATTATTTTTTAATTTAATCAAATATGTATTTACTTGTTCATTTATTGAAGTGTGGCTGACCACGTTCCATTAGTTTCAGGTGTACGAAAGTTAATTTTTAAGTTTTCATTTTGAAATACTTTCAGACTTCAACGTCACAGCACCGGTCCACTGTGGAAATTAGACTTATTCACCCTTGATTTTAGAAAAAGTGGGCTTGAGTTTTTCAAAATATGAGCTCATATCATCAGCAGAGCTTACTTTTAGTTCCTCAATTAAGCATAAAACTATCTACCTACTTCCTACTTCCCATGAGTAGGAAAATATTCCTACTTCCCATGAGTATTTTTCTATCGAGCAAGCAATCAAAATCACAGGCAAATAAATAAAATCTAAGTTGCTCCAAAATGGTAATGGCCTGCTGCAAACGTGTTCCCTGCATCCGTGGCTGTCCCCTGCCCATCCCTGTCGCGTTTCCCTTGCAAGGGGCAGCCTCAGATGTTTCCTTCTCTTCCTGTATTCCTCAAGCGAGCAAGACAGTTCAAGCAATCCAAGTTTTACCAAGCCAGATTTTGAATAATTTCTAAGAAGCCTTTTAAACATTCCACAAATACTTCAGACTCATGGTATACAAGGTCTACTTTCTTCTCCGTTTCCTACACTAACTCATTCATTCATTTATTCATTCATTTCTAGAAACATCTGAACGCATCCTAGGTGCTGAAGCCATAGCAGTGTTAGAGAGGGACGGTCCTTCCGTCGCAGCTGACTTCCCAACGGAGGGGTATGAAATTAAGTATCAAATTGCCGTTTTAGTGAATAATTAAAATAATTAATCAATCACTGATAATAATAACTAAATTGATTATCTAATAACTAAATTAATGATCATTAACCATGGATATCCTACAAAGAAGGGGCTCAGGGCGCTATGGGAGTATTTTAATCGTGAACCTTACCTGGTCTATCAGAAATGGGAAAGCTTCAAAAGTTACGTCCGCGTTGAGCGTGAAGGGCCAGCAGCCGTCGCGTGAGCGGTGGACGGAGAGCAGGGGACAGCGTACCAGACAAGAAGCCACCGAGTGTGAAGGCCCCGAAGCAAGGCCTGGCCTGGCACATTCAAGGCGCAGGTAGGAGCAGCTGCCAACCTGTTCTGCGAACCGGTCAAACCACTTCATGCTCCTGCCCGTGTTCTGAAAGGACAGCTGCTGTCTGCGTTCGCCTCTCTCGGTGCACATTCTCCGGTTCGGGACGTCGTGGTAGGTGCAGAGCTGTCTCTCCTTATGGTTTTCATCGGCCTTGGTCCAGCGATCAATGTGGTTGAGCATTTTTGATAAACTCGGTTGCTATTTGCGCACGTATTTTGGTGTCAGTTGCTCTGACGTGGGTGGAAGGAGGAATGCGGAACCCCCGGAACCCCCGGAACCCCCGGAACCCCCGGCGGCTGATAACCCCAGTTCTCCGGCAGCCATTCCCCAAGTCCTGTCCGTTTTTCCTTCCCACCACTCCGCACACCTCTCTCCCACTCTGCCTCCCTGGATCGAGCGATGGGCATCTCCCGTCGGGACACTCTGCCTCCCTGCACCGAGCGATGGGCATCTCCCGTCGGGACACTTCGCTGCGGCTGCCTTTCGTCTCCGCCCATCAGTAGGCCTCTGACTGCAGCGGGAGCCATCCGCGTGAGCAGTTCTTACCGGCCCCCGCCTCAAACTCTCCGAGCTCTGGGCTCCTCCCGGGGGCAGACGGACGTCATCTGTTCGTCCGGGGCAGCCAAGCAGAGCACGTGCTTCCCTCCGCGTCAGCCTCACCTGGCACCACACGGCACCTTGTCTGGGCAGCCGGCTCGCCGGCCTTTCTTGTCCCCAGACGGGCCTCTCACAGACTCCCAGGCTCCCGCGCTCTTCCTCAGTCTGGTTTTCCTCCTCTCCCCGCTCCTTCCCCTTGTTAGCCTTCCTTGTTCTCCAGGCATGACTCTGCCTTATCGCCACACCTCAGGCAATTCGTCCTGGAGCTTCCGAACAAGTGCAACGCTCCTGTCTTGTTTCACGATCCGATGCACCCATCACCTGCTGGACGTGCAGCCAGAGTCTCACCCTTTGATTCACGTATATTGTCTCCACTAAGTCATGATCTGTTCTCTCGGCCCACGAGCGCAGGGAGCCTGTTCTCCCTCACTCGGATCTGTAGCACCCAGTAGGGTGTCTGGCTCTCAGTAGGTCCTCAGTAAACCTCTGCTCATTGAGTAAACAAGTGGATAAATAAACGGATACGTATCTGAAATCTGGAGCTCGGGGTTTTGGTAGGGAGTAGAAAACCCTGGACTGCTTTTACAACAAAGTGTTTGTTGTTTGTTGTTGTTGAAGCTGCCAGGAGCAGGCGCAGGTGGGAGCAGTGAAGAGGTGTGCGTCGTGGGGGCTGGACCAGGCATTTGCCAGAAGTGTCAAGGGACTTAAAATCAGGTCTCTGATGTGTTTACACTTTTAATGCCAGTTCACACCCTCTTTCTAAGTCTTGGTAAGGTGTGCTACCATGGAAAGGTCCGTGTGTGTGAGTGCACATTTGTGCATGTGCGTGCACATGTGAGTGCGCCCGAGTGTGGGAGTAGATACATGAGAGTGTACCTGTGAGTGTGAGAGCCCTTGAGTGTGCATGTGTGTGCACAGGTGTGCGTCTGTGCGGGTTAAGTATGCATACAGCTGAGTGTGCGTGTGTGTGTGCACGGGTGTGCGTCTGTGCAGGTTAAGTATGCATACAGCTGAGTGTGCGTGTGTATGTGCACGGGTGTGCATCAGTGCGAAGTATGCGTATGGCTGAGTGTGCATGTGTGTGTGCACGGGTGTGCGTCTGTGCGAAGTATGCGTACGGCTGAGTGTGCGTGTGTGTGCACGGGAGGGGACTGAGAAGGGAATCGGGTTCCACCCATCCGTGGTCCAGAAGAGCCCAGTAACCGGAGTGAACCTGTGAATAAAATCCCTTCCTCTCCTCCCATTCCGGGTTTGCAAACCGTGGAGGAGACCTTAGGTCTTCCTTACTGACGTGGAATGGAGACTTGAGACAACTTTGTGCGCCATCGAAGGGTAGGGCGTTCCCCCATGACAGCTCCCACTAGACCACGGGGTCCCGGGCAGCAGAGACCCGCCCGCACTCACGCTCATCGGCTGCCTGTAGCGGACGCGATACTTGGCTTGTACGTGTGTCCGACTGAATTGAACCCTTTAATTTATGTCCTTGATGTCATTGGCATCGAGGATTTCTGGTTTCGCCTTTTCAAAATGGAAATAAGGGAGAAATGGGTATTACTTTTTGATTAGTTTTCTGTGGGGAAATACCAGGTTTTATTTTGAAATTGCTAGAAGCTAACTTTCCAGACATGAAAGCAGTTTCCCTAGAGCGAGGAGGAATCACAGCTTCTCGTACTTGGCCCGTGGTACCCAGGGGGCAGTGGGCTGGAACAATGAAGCACGCTCTTTGACCCCAGCCCATGTCCCTTCTAGTGGAGTGACCCCATGACCCAGCTGGGGCCAGCGGGGCCCGACGGGAGCCCTCTGGGAGCCGTGTGCATTCAGGGATTTGCAGACGCATGGCCACCCGCGGCCACTTGCCCGTCTGCCTGTGTAGGAAGATGCACTCCCGGTGGCAGGTGGCTGCGTGCAGAGCGAGAGCCATGTGCCGGGAATGACGAGAGGACTCGGCCAGCCTGGACAGGTGGAGACGTGCGGGGTCCTGTGCGGGGTCCTGCGCCGGGCTGTGCTCCTCTCTGGGGACACCTGGGGGGAGAAACAGTGAGCGCCTTGGTTGGTTACCCTTCGGAGGCTACAGAGCACTTTCAACATGCAGTTGAAAGAAAATCTACATGAAAAATAATCTTGGATCTTTCTCAAGTATCCTGGCCCCTCCCTAAGGCATCCTGTACTCTGGGACGACCCCCAGCACCAGCAATGAGCTGTCTGTGGTCAGGAATGGGAATCAAACAGCCCAACCCAGGGAAGTTCAGGAACTTGCTTGGCTAAAAAGGGAAGAAGCTTGGGGTCGCCGCGCTGAGCAGGACGGGGCGGGGGCAAGTTGGCCTCGCTGGGACACCAGCCTGCTGTTCTGCCAGCAGGAGGGTCGCTGCCTTCTGAAGGGGCTGACCCTGGAGAGGCTCCCAGAGGGCCGCCTTCTTTGAAACATTAAGCCTGCCAGCGACGCAACCCCAAAGACTCCTGCTATTGGTTTTATTTTCAATTCTGTGGGACAATACATCAAATTGAAGCTGGATTTGCTATTATGTGTTGTGTGGGTGATGACGGGAGGCGGCTGCCCTCACCGGTCCCACCCCAAACGCGGGGTGTGGTGCTCTGAGACAGCCGTGCTGTGTGCATATGGGAGGCGCGGCCGGGACTCAGTAGCCGTAGCTCTGAAGCAAATGAAAAGTGAAGTAAGTGAGCTGGTGGAGAGTTCGGGGACATCGTCAGGTAATTCAGTTCCACGCAGGACACGGAGAAAAGATGGCAAGGAGTTTGTTTCATCGTAGTTACTGGGAGAGCTGACAGACTAAATGGTACTGTGTTTTCACGCAGGAAAAGGATCCCTCTACTCTGGTGCCACCGTGGGAAGGAAAGGCTGGGGGTTCAAGAGTGACCTGCACAGGGGGAGGGCAGCACACGGGTTTGACGACCCTCCTTCTCTGAAGACAGAACTCCCGGGAAATCCCTCTCCGGGCAGGGGTTAGCACAGGTCTTCACCTGGCTAGGAGAGCAACCCAGACCAGGGAAAGCTTTCCGCCTGAGCCCAAGGGGATGCTGAAGGTGGCCCGACGGCCAGATCTCAAGCAGAGCCAGTACTGTTGGGTTCTCTGTGGGGGAGAGTCCCCCTGGGTCTCAGATGCAGAGACACCGGAGGCGCAGACCAGAGAGAAGCCCAGCCTGGGGGTCACGGAGCAGGAGCGTGGGCGTGGAGGCTGTCCCCAGTGGCACCCTGCCCAGGAGATGGGACTGTGCCAGGCTTGGACGTGGGGCCGAGGGCTCTAATTCCAGATGCCGGGAGCTGGTGACGCACTCAACACACAAACACTGGAATTCGGAGGTGGGGTGTGAACACGTGGGATTTGGACCACAGGGACTTGCCGGTGTCTTTGAGACGTTCTGGTAAATAATGTGTCCTGGAGAGCACCTGGTCGTGGACTTGGGTATCAGATGCAGGGCAGGTCGATGTAACTGAAGTTACGACAGTGAGTGAGGCTGTTCGGTCAACATTTATCTAGCAGGGTCTGCGCGTGAGGCACCTGGGCTTTCCTGCAGCCTGAGGTGCAGAACGATCGGACGCCTAGTCCAGATGTATCATCCACACCCTCAAGGGCTCACGGTCGAGTGGGGTCCCAGGGATGACGCTGCGGGGGTCATCCCCCAAACTGGACCGGTAAAGGCAGGCTGTCCGTTCACTGAGGCCACTGGCAGGAAGAGTAAAGACGGGTTCTCGGTCGCCGAGGAGTCCGGAGAACAGAAACCAGGAGTGCGGCAAGGCCAGGAGGGACCTATCGGGGAGGAGAAGCGAGGGCGGCGGCCGGGTCGGGGCGGGTACGCTGGGCGAGCCTGGGCTCGGGGGACTGAGGGGTCACCGGGTGGCATCTTGGTGAGACTGCACGGTCCTCCGGCAGGAGCTCTGAAGACCACACGGCCTGCTGTCCGGTGGGGAGACCCGGGGTCTGCCTCCGGGGCTGCAAATAGCCTGTGTCCAGTGGAGCAAGAAAAGAAAACAAAACGCGTCTCCTCCGCGCCCTAGTGCTTGTCCGAGACCCCGTCCAGGACCTGAGGAGAAGCCACCCGGCAGGAGCGAGCGGGCCAGGGCCCGAGTGCACGCGGCAGCCCGGCTGTCAGCCTCGTCGCCCTCCTCCCGTGGAGGCGCTCCCACGCCCTGCCAAGCGGGCACCTGCTGCTTTCATCTGCCCTTCTCAGGGAGTCTCGGGGACCCCGACTCCCACCTGCCGCCACCCCCATCCTGGGTGGCATGAATTCTGTAACAGTGGGTAAATATAACACACAGACTGGGGAGCAAACTTCGGAAGTGGTGGAAGCTTTGACGGGGAATTCTCTCTGACCCCAAGCTGCAGTCGTCCAACTGCCCAGCTCCTTGCGCGTCCGTGACCGCCGTGAAGTGGTTTACAAGAAGGAAAGCAAAGAAGACAAGATGCGTGTTCTCTACCCTAAAGGCTAAATTGTAAAGTCAGCCAAATCCGACCCCCTCAGATAAAATCACGTAAACGTAAATATGTATTGTGTGTTTGTCTATTTCTGGAAAGAAAACAAAGGAGAGGCGCATGTGGATGCTACCCTCTCGTTTCTTGTTTCTTAAGTGGTCTTGCCGCTGGAGGTTGCAATTACGTATTTACAAGTTCTCCCATTCCTCGTGCAATTATCCTGCTTGGGGGAGTTGCAGGACTTACTGTTGAGTGGTTTGGGTCGCTAGCAGGCTTGCTGTTGTTGAACTGGAGTGTTTATCTACTCACGTTTACGGAACATGGTGGAGACGCTCTCGAGCCTGTCTGTGATCTAGAGTTCGGTCTCCTCGTGGAGCCACAGCTCCGTTTCCCCTCAGTGGCTTGGAGAACTCACGTCCGGCGGTGCTGTGACTCCTTTCTCTGCCGGATGCGCCACTCAGGAGGGGCTCTGAGCGACGATGGGGCCGAGTCAGCTTCCACGTTAAGGAACCCATTGTTGTTTCCACTAGGTTTCACTTTAGAGGATTAAAAATTCAGACTGGGACAAACTAGAGATCCAGAGACACACAACAAAATGTTTCCAGTGGGCTCTTAGCCGCAGTCAGTGGAGGAATCGGTCCCCCC
Organism: Mustela erminea; assembly: GCF_009829155.1. Classification (NCBI taxonomy): domain Eukaryota; kingdom Metazoa; phylum Chordata; class Mammalia; order Carnivora; family Mustelidae; genus Mustela; species Mustela erminea. The sequence continues at coordinate 140,352,170 of NC_045620.1, forward strand.
TGCTTCCCGTCCTGGACTCTAGGATCCCGGCTCTCGGGAGGCTGTTGGCTGCGGGCTCCAGGCGCGCACCCCAGCCTGCAGGGCAGCGCCGTCGTCCCGCAGACAGTGGTCTCCTCGCGTGTGTGTTTCGGTCCTCCGCGAGGGCTCCTGGGCGCAGAGTGTGCGGCGGGGCTGGGAGGGAGCGCGTACCTGCTGTCTCCCGACGGCGCAGACCGCCACGTCCTTGGTCAGAAGTGGCATCCAGCGGGTTGGCACGCAAGACCCACGACTGGTGGGGCCGGCAGAATGGTTTTGGGTGAATCCCAATGCAGAGAGAGGGCTGCCTCCTGATGGCAACGCTGCCACGCGAGCAGCCTGCCGCTGGGTGGCTGCTCGGACCGCTGGCCGGTCGGACGCGGGGCTGCGTCAGGGGCTCTGCATGGAGTCGTTGCTCCTCAGGGGCAGTGCTATGGGTTTAATCACATGCCCCCAAACGACTGTTCATGTCTTAACCCCAGGAACCTGTGTTCAAACAAGACATATCAGAGTTAGGACGAGGTGGCCCAGCCTCCAGTGACTGGTGTCCTTGGATGAGGGAAATGTGGGCGCACAGACGTGCCCAGAGGGAAGGACGCCACCGGACAGGGCTGCTGCCAGCCAAGGCGTGCACGATGGCCAGCCTGTCCCAGGGGCTGCAGGAGGCAAGGAAGAACCTGCTTGCGGAAGGAGGGAATGTGGTTCTGCCTCCGCGCCTTGAATCCACCCTTCTGGCCCCGGATCGTGCGAGAACAGCTTTCTCTTACATTCAGTGCCCAGTTTGTGCTATTTTGTTCCAGGGGCCCTGGCAGGTAACGCAGACAGCGGCCAGATCAAGCGTGGGCCAGAGTCCATTCTGTGGAGCCCAGGCACAGCCTCGTCCCCGCCGTGGTCACTCTGCGGGTGTCCCCGCCTCGTAAGCACCAGGGGTCTGGGGAAGGTAGAGAAGCGACCAGAGGGCCGCCTGGTTCATGGTGGGGCTCCTCCTCAGTGGGTCTTCAGCGAGCGCTCGCATGAACTGGACCCTCCCGCCCCCCCCCGCCTCCCCGCCTGGATGGTCACCTGCAAGCTTTCCCACAGACCTTGTTACCCGTCCTGCATGCCTGTTCTGCTCACACTCTGACCACGAGGCTGAACGGTAGCCACTGCTGGCACGTCCGCACGTCCATACTCCTCCTGGACGACTGTCCCTCCTGAAAATGTAGATAAGCAGGGGATGGGTTTAGTTCTGGCCCTTGGGAGGACGCCTTCCCCTGTGCTCGTCGGGAACAGCCCTGCAAGGATCGGCAGGACCAACTCTGCCTGCGGTGAGCTCATCACCCAGGTGCGCCCGTAAGCCACGTGTTCTCACAGAATCAGCTTATTACAGGGACCCCCTGCCCTCATGAGGCCATGGCCATGGGCGAGGGGAGGGAACACCGTGCCTCAATTCCGCTGCCATCTGGGCCACAAACTAATGAACCGACCGGTACTTGCCCACGTTCTCACACACGGTACATAATGCGTTGTGTTCAGAGGCTACTCAGGGCCTCGTGGTCGGTTATGCATCACGGCCAGGAAGGAAGCCAGCGGCACTCACAGGACAGTAAGTATTTGCGGGGGAGAAAGCCTGGTTTGGCTCACACAGCAAGGGTCTATGATGTGAGCTCGGTGGAGAGGGGTGTTGGGGGAGGAGTATCAGAGGCTCCACCCCGGCCTACTGGGTGTCCAAGCTCGTCAGAGCTCTGCTAGACCCCCCAGGCCACATAGGGCCGAACAACGTGTCAGCTGGCCTTATGGCTTGGATCTGCTACACCCTGACGTGAGTCCAGCTGGAAATGGGTAGCTTTATGGGTTACTCGGTAAATGGATCAGGCACAGACTTGAATGTGGCATATTTTGTGTCCAGACTCCACAGAGGCCCTAAAAACTTCATCTTCCTTTGTGGTGAGTGGTAGTGTGCTTTCTTCAGTCAGGGGATATGGCGGCACGTCTCTGAGCACTAGGACATAGAAACGTAGGTAAGGCCCAAGCCCCTGTCTCATGGGCTTATCTCCCATCCCCTGTCTTGGTCTATTTGGGTACCTTGTAAGTAATTCAGTACTGCTGAAGAGGACAATTTGCTCGGGATACAGGGAGTAATTTATACCTCTAGCAATGTATATATAGCTCCACAGATAAGTGGAATAGAAACCATACAAAGTATTGCATATATCCTAAAGGGTTTGGAATATATTTTGAGTGTAGTGGGGGTAGCTGTTAGAAATTCTAAAAGGAATTTACAGGACCAGGCTTGTGCCTGGTAGGACTTCTCTGGCCGCAGTGGTAAGGGACAGCGGTGCCAAGGCCAGGAGGTTGGCTAGTGGCTGGTTTGGTCATCTCTTTGGGAGTGGAGCACCTGGGTCCGCGGGAGGAATAGACGCGGCCTGACTCAGGAGATACCAATTGTCATTAATTCCCCGCCAGGACCCGAAGTGCCTGGGTAGCATGCTGAAGAGCATAGCATACTGTGAGCTTCTCAGTAGTGAGAGAGACATGGGTCAAAGGATCACACCGATCACCGCAAAGTTACAAATACAGAAGGAGCTGGAGAAGAGGGAACACCACGCTTCAGAAGCACAAGGAGAAACGGGTCTCTCTCAGGGAGGTAGCAGGAGGCCGGCAGCCAGGGCTGCGTCTGAGGCCAGGCAAGGAGCTAGAAGGTGGCGGTGCTGGGCAGCCGAGGGGGGCGGGGAGCCGTGTTGCTCAGGCTGGGAGGGCAGCCACGCCAGGTGGACTCAGGCCTTTGCTCTTTGTCTTAGTACCGGCTGCTAAGTAGAGCTATGTCTCTGCTTGCACTGGAGAAGGTTTGCTTTACTCTCATGCAGAGTGAGTCACCAGGATGGACATCAGGAGAGCAGCAGGTGGGTTGGGGTCCAGGAGCCGTGGCTGTCACCTTGGGGACAGGGTCAGGCGGCCAGCCCCAGGGAGGTGTGCATGCTCAGGGCAGCCAGCGGAAGAGCAGAGCTTCTTTATAAGGAACAGAGAAACTGCGGTGGCTGATGTAGCAAGTAGGGGTAACACACTTTCAGGGCTCGGTCCCCAGAAGGCAGCCTTCCAGGGGAACCCTCCCTGGCAGGGAGCCAGTGTGAACACCTGCCCGGCGCCCTGGGATGTCCTCTTCAGATGGGCAGAGACAAATCCTTCTAGGCTTCCCATCTCAGTGGGCTTCATTTAGAAACTAGTTTGTCAACTCTTCAATGATATTAATATCAGCAACAAATATCTCCAAGTGAATGAACTGTACCATGTAGAAAACATTAGCGAATGAAGGCCACGCATGTGGCGGAGATGCGATCAAGCCACTGAACAGCCTGACGAAGAAACCTTATTTCTTTACCCTGTGTTATGAGAAAGAACATCACAGGTTTGAGGAAGTTGTGCTATTTTGAAGGAGTCGCTCTATTTCTAACATGCTGATGTTTAAGACAAATTAATAGTCTTTGACATCATAATTATATTGTTTATTTCATTTTCAATTAATATGCTTTATTTTTAGAGCCTTTTTAAGTTTACAGAAAAATGAGCAGAAAGTACAGAGGATTCCCATCTAAATCCCTCTCCCCACCCCCACAGCTTCCCTGGTTATTAACAGTTTGAATTAGTGTGGCACATTGTTAACATTGAGGAGGCGATACTGAAATATTGTTTACTCAAGCCCATACTTTATGTTAGGGTTTCCTCTGTGCAGTTCTGTGGGTCCAGACAAATCCAATAATATCCACCATTAAAATGTCACACAGAACAATTTCATTGCCCTAAAATCCCCCCCGTGCCCCCCCCCCCGTTTACCCCTCCCGGCCGCCCCCCTGCCCGAAGCCCCGTCGACCACCTGTCTGTCCACTCTCTCTGTAGTTCTGCCTTTTCCAGAATGTCACCGAGCTGGAATCACAGAATGGAGCCTTCTCAGACTGGCTTCCTTTTTTTTTACTTAGTAACATGCATTTGAGTTTCCCCCATGTCTTTTTATGGCTTGGTAGCTCATCACTTTTTAGTGCTGAGTAATATTCTGTTGTCTGGATGGACCAGAGTTTATCCGCTCACCGACTGAAGGACGTCTTGGTTGCTTCCAGGTGGTAGGCGTTATGAATAAAACTGTTCTAAACATCCACGTGCAGGTTTTTCTGCAGACCTAAGTTTTTAACTCAACTCATTTGGGTAAATACCAAGGATCATGACTGCTGGCTCATAAGGTAGGAGTACTTTTGTTTTGGAAGAAACCACCAAACTGTCCTCCAAGGTAGCCAGTTTTGTGTTCCCAGCAGCGAGTGAGTGTTCCCGCTGTCCCACATCCTCACCAGCCCCGGATGCTGTCAGCACTCTGGACCGTGGCTGTCCCCATAGCCGTGCAGTGGCATCTCACGGTTGTTCTAATTGGCTTTTCCCGATGACCTACGCTGTTGGGTATCTTCTCACCTGCTGTGTGTCATCTTTGGGGAGGAGTCTATTCAGATCTTTTACCCACTTTTTAAAAAAATTTTTTTCAAGAATTTATTTATTTATTTGACAGACAGAGATCACAAGTAACAGAGAGGTAGGCAGAGAGAGAGGAGGAAGCAGGCTCCCCACTGAGCAAAGAGCCTGATGCAGGGCTCGATCCGAGGACCCTGAGATCATGACCTGAGCTGAAGGCAGAGGCTTAACCCACTGAGCCACCCAGGCGCCCCTTTTACCCACTTTTTAATTGAGTTGTTTTACTTTTGAGTTCTGTAAGTTCTTTGTATATTTGGGATACTAGTATTTTATTAGATAGGTTTTTGGCAGAAATTTTCTCCCTGTGGCTTGACTTTTCATTCATTTAAGTGTCTTTAGCAGAGCAGAAATTTTTAGTTATAATGAAGTCCAACTGGCAATTTTTTTTCTTCCATGGATCATGCATTCAGTATTGTAACTGCATTTTTAAATGCCTTTTTTAATCTTTACTTGCAGCAGGAATTACTACCAAACTCCACTCATTGGGCCAGAGACCCCAGTGGTGGTGGTGGTAGAGTTAGGCCTCATGTAGCATACTGCCTGCCCTTGCGAGTTCATCAGCCAGCCATAAATGTATTCTAAGTCCTTTGGTTAGAAAAGTTGTTTTTCCACTGTTATCTTAATTTACATTAATTTGGCAACAAACAATTTTGTGTGTGATTGCTAAAGATGTATTTATTTTGGAGAAGGAGAAAGAAACTCGAACAGACTCCCCACTTAGCACAGAGCCCGATGTGGGGCTGGGTCTCATCACCCTGAGATGAAACCAAGAGTCTGATGCTCAACTGACCGAGCCACCCAGGGACCCCTCGTGTGGATTTTTTTTTTTTTTAAGATTTTATTTATTTATTTGTCAAAGAGAGATCACAAGTAGATGGAGAGACAGGCAGAGAGAGAGAGGGAAGCAGGCTCCCTGCTGAGCAGAGAGCCCGACTTGGGACTCGATCCCAGGACCCTGAGACCATGACCTGAGCCGAAGGCAGTGGCTTAACCCACTGAGCCACCCAGGCGCCCGCCCCTTGTGTGGATTTTAAAGTGATGAAGTCAACACCAGTCATGACGTCCGTGGTTGTGGATTGGTGAATTACTAGTGTGTCTGGTTTTGTTGTATGGAATGGGTCTTTTGACAAAGGCGTAAGTCACGATAAGTCACAATCTCCTTTTGCCTTTGATCTTCAATGCCTCAAATCCTTGTGAGCTAAAGGGAAGCCATTTGTGTATATAAATTATTGATTTGCATCAGTTTTCTGCATTAGCTCAGTCCATCGGTCAAGGATTTCCTCAGTAATAATATGCCAGCTATAAGGCCTTCATGAAAACTCCTATTTTTATCCACTCAGTTTAAAGTTGGATTATATTGCTATCTTACATCTTGAACTAGGCCCACTGCATATTAGGCATTACTTAATCTTTGATTATTTATAATCCTATTTCGCTTCGGGGCTGCTGCAATAGCCAGTCTCCCCACGTAGAGGTGGGCGTGCTCTGCACTTCACATGGGGCTCCTCATTCTGGGTCTGCTAGGAGTTCATAAGACACTATTTCCTTAAAGGGTTCCCAGACAATCATGTAAAATATGTACATGTACTTCATCACTCCTACCCTTTTGTTTCTTGCTGCCTATGAGACTCAGAATCATGTTGTGTTTCTGCCTGCTTGCTGTCTGCCTTCCCCAGGATGGCTGGGTGTTCTCTGCCTCAAAGCACTTGACCAATGTTTGTCCAATAAATCTGAGTAAGCTGGGGACTAAATATGGCAAATTCCTTCTAGTGACTCACTGAACATCTATGGGACACAGGTTATTTCTGCGTGCTTACCTTGGAGATGGTTATGGTAATAATGGCACTTTTGCATTAGATTCTGCCATCAATTCTGCAACTGTCAGGGCACAGGCTTTGTCCATCTGATGGAAAAAGAAAGCGTAGCTTGGAAGGACTTTTTTTGGAGGGTGGGCGGGGTGGTGGCTTGGAGTAGTTTCCTAATACTATGTTACCTCTGCTCTGATGTGAATGTGAAAAAAAAAAAAAAAAAGAAAAGAAAAAAGAAAGCAGTCAAGGAAAACCTACACCACTGCTTGGTACAACGTGTGGCGTGCCTGGAGCAGAACGTGCTGTTACTTGCTCCAAGAAGCCTGGCACACTGGCTGTGACTGGTCAGTTCCTGGGCTGACCCAGGTCACTTTCAAAGTAGCTGCTACCATAAAGGCTCTGAAAAGCCTGGCAGAGGCAAAAAAACAGAACAAAACAACAACCAAGTAAAAGACCAAAACCAGTTTAATTGTATAGAGCGGTTTTCATGCATTTCTGTGATCTCTGTTTTACCTAAAACATATCATTCCTTGGATCTAGAGTTCCCAAGAATACCCTTTGGAAAATGTTGCCTTTTGCATCTTTTGTTAATTTGGAGAAGAAATGGAGGAGGTCAGTATCAGTTCAAATCCTTTCTTAGGCTGAAAGCAATTAACGGTATAGGTAGAACTCTTTTGTTACTCACTGTTGTTAGCGAGAGTTTACTATAAAATCTCTCTCTTTTTTTTTTCCAATTTATTTATTTTCAGAAAAACAGTTTTCATTATTTTTGCACCACACCCAGTGCCCCATGCAATCCGTGCCCTCTATAATACCCACCACCTGGTACCCCAACCTCCCCCCCCCCCCCCCTTCAAACCCCTCAGGTTGTTTTTCAGAGTCCATAGTCTCTCATGGTTCACCTCCCCTTCCAATTTCCCCCAACCCCTTCTCCACTCTAACTCCCTTGTCCTCCATGCTATTTGTTATGCTCCACAAATAAGTGAAACCATATTATAAAATTTCTGATTATAGCTCATTGACAAGAAAGCTTCTTTATTAGCACATTAAACAAAAGCCAAAAAGTTAGAACGTAATATAAATTATTAACTATCCTTATGATTTCCGCCATCAGAATGTGAACAGCAGTGCATCTTAATCAGCTGTAGTATTAACTGGGAATCTATTCTGGAAAGCACAGAGAATGACTAAAGAGCTTTATCTATCATGTAAAAAGATCACCTATTCAGAGAGGCCTCCTCTTATCTCTGGGTCTTAAATAAACCCCTCCAAGGCACTTTCTAAAATTAATTAATCAGTTAATTTAGTATTGGTAGAATTCAAGAGTTTCTCCTACAATCCCATCTCTACTGCTTCTCTGAGCTCTTCCACTTCCACAAAATTTCCCGAGTGTGAGCACATCTATAAGGGTGGGGCATGTGTTGGGCAGTAGGTTCATGGAACATTCTTTTCTTCAAAATCAGCATTTTAGAGATGTAGTTCACAAACCATACAATTTACCCACTTAGCGAATTAAGCCCATGGATTTTTAGTATATTCACAGACATGTGCAGCCAGCACAGTCCATTTTAGAACACTCCCCTCCCCCCATTAGCTGTCATTTGCCTACCCACCCATGTCCACCCTGCCCCAACCCCAAGTGACCGTGAAACTGCTGCATCCACTGTTCAACTCTGGAGTGCCTGCTCCTGACATTTCTGATCTAGAGCCCCACAATACTGTTATGACAGGCTGCTTTCACTTAACATAACTATTCAAGGTCCATCCATGCTGAAGCATGCACAGCCCTCTCATTGCCTTTTTTACGGTCAAGTAATATTCCATTGTGTAGGTATACTGTGTTTTGTCAATTGATGAGCTCTGGGCTGTCTCTGCTTCTTGATCGTTGTGAACAATGCTGGTATAAATATTTGTGAAGGAGCTTATGTGTGGATGTAAGTTTTCATTTCTCTTGGGTATATACCTAAAAGTGGAAATACTGGGGCATGTGGAAATTATATTTCACGCTTTGAAGAATCGTCATTTATTGAGCAGCAGTTTTCTGAACAGTGACACCATTTTCCATTCCCACTGGTGACGTATGATTGTTCTGATTTTCCACATACTTGCCAAAATAGTTTTTATTTTCTAACTTTGATTCTTGCCATCCTACTGGATAGCGATGGTATCTCATTATGGTTTTGATTTAATTTGATGTCTAAAAATGCAGAACATCTTTGTATATGCATATTGGTCATTTATATATCTTCTTTGGAGAAATGACTATTCAGATCCTTTGCCAATGTTTTATTTGGATTGGTGGTCTTTTTTATCATTGAGTTACAAGTGTTCTTCATAAATTTTTTGTAAATGTGATTTTCTCCCATTCTGTGGGTCTTTTTACTTCTTTGATGATGTTCTTTCCAGAACAGATTTTAATTTTGATAAAGTCCAACGAATTTTTTTTTTAATTGTTTGTACTTCTGGTGTCCTGCGTAAGAATCCTTTCTCAAATCCCAAATCATGAAGATTTACTCCTATGTTTCCTTCTAAGAATTTTATAGTTACTACATTTAGGTCTTTGATCCTTTGAGTTAACTTTTATGCATGGTGTGAGGTAAGTGTTCAGATCCATTCTTTTGCATGTGGCCATCCAATTGTCCCAGCACCATTTGTTGAAAAGACTATTCTTTTCTGGTTGGATGATCTTGACTTGCTGGTTGAAGATCAGTTGACCGTTGATGTTCGGGTTTATTTCTGGACTCTTGATTCTACTTCATTGATCTATATGGCTATTCTTGTGCAGAAGAGCATTCTCTTGATTACTATTGCTCTGTAGTAAGTTTTCAAACCATGAAGGGTGAGTCTTCCCCCTTTATTCTTCTTTTTAAAGATTGCCTTGACTATCCTGGGTCTCTTGCAAATTTGAATGAGTTGTAGATTCAGGGTGTCAATTTCTACAAAGTCAACTGTGATTCAGATGGGAATTGTGTTTCTGTTGAATATACTACAGCTCAGAGATTCCTTCCTCAGTTGTGTCCAATTTACTACTCAGTCCATCAGGAACATTCCTCATTTTATTGCACTGTTTTTGATTGTTATCATTTTTGATTATTTCTCAGAATCCCGTGTCTGTTTACATTGCCCATCTGTTCTTGCATATCCTCTACTTTTTCATTAAGGAATTTTAATCATAGTAACTTTAAGTTCGTGGTATTGATGAGGGAGCACGAGGCTGGCTGAAGACAAAGCAAAAGCTGGCGCCTTGTACCCGCCCCCCATCCGCTCCCCCTCAGTCCTATGTGTAGCATCCCTCAGGCAGCCCTGACTGCCATGAGCAATAAGCAAATAGTTAACTTGCAGAGCTCACAGTCCTGCTAGACAGGAGTCTCCCTTGACTTACAAATGTCCTAAATCTCACTAACAAAGACGATTGATAGCAGGATTGTGACATCCCATCAAAAAGTCTCCCAACTATCTTAATGTTAATGGCTGGTCTAAAGAGGACATTGATCAAGCCCCAAGGGCAAGGCCTCGGGTAGGCCTCTGACCTCCTGGCACCTTGGAGGCCCTCTTTAGCATATGAAAACTCCGTTGAAACCTCCCTTCCCCTCACCTTCCCCCAACCACAGGGTATGTAACCTGCCACCCCTCACTACCCAGGGCAGCCACTCTTTCTGCCCACGGGTCCTGTCCCCGTGCTTTAATAAACCACCATTTTGCGCCAAAGATGTCTCAAGAATTCTTTCCTGGTCATCGGCTCCGGACCTCAGCCCACCGAACCTCACTTAAGTTCTGGAACTTCATCAGTATGATCATTTCAACTTTCCTACCATATCTGTCTTTGTTCTGATGCTTGCTCTATCTCTTCCAACTGCATTTTTTAAAATCCTTTTACAATGCTTTACAGTTCTGTGTTGAAAGCTAGGCATGACCTCCTGGGTAAAAGGAGGCACGGTAAATAAGCCTGTGGAGGGTGGGGAGAAGTGCTGTGGTTCTCATCCGGTTGTAGACCACTGGACTGCAAGTTGAGGAGTGCTTCTAAGTTCTGCCTCTATGCCTTAGGCAGGACAGAATGGCTGGGACTTGGGAGGAGGCTGGAGTGGGGTCTTTTCCTTTCTCCAGGGCTGCCAGGCTTTGATAAAAAACCTCACAGGTTAGGCTGAGACAAAATAGTTTTTCTGAAGGCAGGCGGTGTCCGCAACAGAATATGCTGGGACATTTTATTTTATTTATTTTTTAAAGTGGTTTTTTTTTTTTTTTTAAGATTTTATTTATTTATCAGAGAGAGAGAGGGGAGAGAGCGAGCACAGGCAGACAGAATGGCAGGCAGAGGCAGAGGGAGAAGCAGGCTCCCCACCAAGCAAGGAGCCTGATGTGGGACTCGATCCCAGGACGCTGGGATTATGACCTGAGCCAAAAGCAGCTGCTTAACCAACTGAGCCACCCAGGCGTCCCGGCTGGGACATTTTAAAAGGGCTGCTTCTCCCCTCCCCCTGCCCGAGCCGAGCCCCCCCACCCCCCACCCCGGGGTTTCCTCCTGTTTTCTTGAACACCCGGTAGGGCTTCTGTAGGCAAAATCCACAAAGGTGCGGGGAGCACCACCCCCACCCCCACCCTCCCACCTGGAGTCTGTCTCTCAGAGCTGTCCACCAGGAGCCTCCAAATATTTGTTATTTGTGTTTAATTACAGGTTGGGCTTTCCTGCTGGGCTCTCCTCCCTGGAAGGTTTCTGCTTCAGTAAGTTGTGATTTCCTGTGTTTGCCAGTCTCTCTAATTTTGGGGGTGGTGACCTCAGAATTTTTGCCTGTGATCTCAGCACTTTTATTTTGTTAACCGCTGACTAAAATAATGGGTACAAAAAAGAGTAAGTTATGTGTTTAAGCCAAAGAGAGTTATAGGAACAGATATGAATACTGAAGTAGGTTATACGTGATCACACACCTCAGCTTCTCTCAGAACAGATAAGTCCCCACATCAGACTCTGGAATTTTCAGAAGAAAAAAACCAGCCCACCATAGTGTGCTCCCTTGTTCTCTCTCTCAGTTGGCTCAGCCACATAGGCTTATGGAGAGCAAGGCTCTCCACTAAGGGCTCTGGGACTCCAGTGATGACTACGGTAAGCTGCCTTCCTGCTCCTCATGAATAGATCCCACGAAACCCTTCAACACAAATTGTAAGTATAATCAAAATTATCTTAAATAAAACCCTAGACTTGACTGACTACCTGGAGGACCACACCTGCAAAGGCAAGGATCTTGAGCTAGCCTAGCTCTGACAGCATGGCCAGCATTTGACCTCCTAGGCTGATGTGTGCAGCCCAGCCTCAGCCCTAGGTTAGCTTTTTCTCATTTGAAGGTTATGATCATAAGAACTACGAGAGGATTACAGTTTGAGAAAATCATGGGGAAAAGTAAGGGTAAATGCCATTTCATTGAGAGGTTGTGGATGGTCTTGAGCAATCAGAAGCCAGAAAATGTTTAAATGGTCTGTGCTGAAACTAGCTGCTAATAAAAGGCTTAACAAGAGATGTGAAAGATGAAAACTCAAATTGTGTGGAAATGTACATTCTGACCCCAATTTGGAAGGCCAGAGGCAGAAAGCGCTTTCCCTGGGAGTAATGAGCCCGCTATGCGGACAGGCCGGCATCGCCCTGAGACCTCAGGAAGCCAAAGGTGGTGGCTCAGCACTAAGCCTTCTGCTCTTTTCTTAATCAGACAGATATACAGTACAACGTAATTAGTAATAACCTCTTGGTGTTTATGTTTGTCAGCTTTTCCAGTTAAATTAAAATTATTGAGAAACTTATTTTTAACTATTCTAAATGTTTTGTTTTGAATCATAAAATATTACAACACAGGGAATAGGAACCACTTTTTCTTGAAAATTGAGGACATGTGCCAATTATTTTTATACCTTATTACAATATTATTGACTATATTCCCTATGCTGAACTTTTCATCTCTGTTACTTAATTTTATAATTTGAAATTTGTGCCTCTTACCCCTCTGTTTTGCCCGTCCCCCACCCCCCCTCTGGCAACCACCATTTTGTTCTCTGTATTTAAAAGCATTTAATTTTTTTAAGATTCCACATATGAGTGAGTTCATATGGTTTCTTTCTCTGACCGACTTATTTCACTTAGCATAATACCCTCTAGTTCCATCCACATTGTTGTCAATGGCAAGATTTCATTCTTTTTGATGGCTGAGTAGTATTTCATTGAGTATATACGCCACATCTTTATCCATTCATCTGTCGATGGACACTGGCTTGATTCCATGTCTTGACTATTGTAGATGAAACTGGAATAAACATAAAGTTACATATATTAATTTCCATTTTTATACATTATAACTATTTTGGGGAAAAATTATAATAACTGAAACACTCAAAAGTGCTGGTGAGAGTGCAACCACATTGAAAATTCATTCAGCATTGTGCATTCCTGTGTTGATGTGTAAATGTCCTTCCCTAGGTCTCTTCTCAACAGATATCTGAAGACACACACAGAAATGTCCACAGATTCATCATTAAAACCCAAACTGGAAATAATTCTAGTGTCCATCAATGCTAAAATGGGGAAGTCCCTCACCATATATTCACATATATGACATGACCTGATATGGCATGGTGTGACGTGGTTTGACATTATGTGATATGACATCACATGACATGGTGAAACCTGACATGCATGATGTGCTATGATGTGATATGACATGACACGGTGTGGGCTGATATGACACGATGCAAACTGATGGTGTATGATAAGTAATACCCTACTGTAGGAAGGACAGGCAAACTACAGCTCCCCAGAACATGAAAGAATCTCACAAACATAATGTTGAGTAAGAGAAGCCAGACACTATGGAGTGCATATTGTTCTATCCACACAAAGCTCAAGAACAGGCTCTATGAACCTGTGCAATGAAAAGTCTGCACAGTGATTTCCTGGGCAGTGGTCAGGCAGGGACACAGAGGTGCCTGTTGACGCTGGTCACGTTCAAATTCATGACTTGGGTGGTGGCTACATATAGTGTTTATTTAGGGATTAGTGGTATAATTCACCACTATAAATTATATGATTTTTTCACTTTATATTATACTTTGGATTTTCAAAAAAATATTTGATAAATTATTAAGATAGTCCTGCAAGTATGGGAAAGTCTCTAAATGGGGAGGTCACAGGAGTCCAGAAAAATCTGGATCAAAGTGAGCCATCTGAAGAACTTTCATTTTGTTCTGAGAGGAATGAGGGCCACTGGAGATCACTGAACAGAGGAGCAGTCTGTCTTATTTTGGAGCAGTGTCTCTTATTTTGGAGTGAGCATTCTGGTACTATGAGAAAAGTATACAGTGGGCTGGGGCCAGAGGATGGGAACAAGTTCAAGACTGTGCCTTTCAGATTGAGATGTACTTTGGTAAATCACTATCCTGCTTGTAGAGTCTGCAGAATTTACAGTCACACTGGCACTCTCCTGCTTCATCCCTGCGTGGTGGATTTAAAACACTGGGTATCTGTACCTTTGATGGGGAAAACGGTGTCTTAGAATAATTGTAATTTCCATGTCTCGTATCATGGGTGAGGTTGATCTTTTCGTGGATTTGAGAGCCGCTTGTTGCTCCTTCTCTATCAAGTGTGTTTGCATTTTCCTCCCACCTTGCTGTCATTCTAGCACTTTGCACATGTCCACTGCATATTAACAAAATTGAATGTCTGTAATTTGAGCTCCACTATGTATTTTAACTGATAAGTTTTTAAATTAAAAGCCCTTTCTCACCTAAAAATCATGATTAAATATGATAGTAATAAAAACTTAAAATTCACATTTTGTTCCAGTATTTTTGGGATTTCTTTTTTTCTTAAAGCTTAGATCATCATTCCATTTAGAATTTATTTCGGTATACAGTATGAGAAAATAATCCATTTCTTCCGAAGTGCACATATCATGGACATAGATTGTTTGGTTTGAATTCTGCCTCTGCCAATTACTAGCTCTATAACTCTGTGCAGCCACAACTCCATCACGACACCATTAATCTGTCCACCTGGAGTAGAAAACAGGATTGTCCAGGGTGAGCCACTCAGGCTCATCACCATCTTTCAAGGCTATCCATGAGTGAGCTACATCCCAAGCTGACTCATCTGTAAACCAAGCCTGGGCTTTTGCTTCCACCATCAATAGCTCCCACAACCACGGGTATGGGTTGAGGAGAGCTAATGACATGATACTGAGGGAGAGTCATGGAGATACCATTAGAGTCAAGGAGACTTACTCATACAGCTTCCTTGTGTCTAATAGCCTCACTTATGCTTGTTCCCATCAAACCACTTCATCACACCGTGGCTGGTTGCCAGCCTGTTTACATGGCCTAGTTACTCTGTCAGAATGCAGGTCATAATGGGCAATTCCAGATCCAAGGCCACTTGGAGCTCCATGGCCAGGCATTCTGGTACTATGTCTTTACCAATAGGGTACCACGTATTATTTTTCAAAAGGTGATAATGGTCACTGCAGATGAGCTGATCTTGCTTTGGAAATCCAGAGGCTTACATTTGTCATTTCAACCATGGTGTTGGTACATATAACATCTGTTTCCACTACTGATATCTCTGACGTCATATGATCTCCTGGGTCATAGGGCCTGAGCCTTGGCTATACCATAGCCTGGACCTGCTACAGTGCCATTCCTCACTTGGGCTCCACGAGAATCCTTCTGTATTACTGTGTATGGCCTGAAGCAGCATTCTTAAGGATCAAGCGTGCTGCTCCAAAATCCAAAGAGAGCTACCAAGTGGTGTGCTTTCTTGTGGTGGGGGCCAAGATGCTTTAACTTGTCCTGTATTTTGGAAGAGATGCCCTGACAGCTGGGCCCCTAAAAGTTTCACGGAGGCGCATGCTCTTGAATTTAAGGTTTATCTGTTACACTCTAGAGTGTGTGGATTACCAGAGCCAAGGTAATGTCCAGTGGCTCACCCTGGACAAGCAGCCTCCAGCTTCTTCTTGAGGTCAGGTGAGCATGATGTCACAGAGAGTTGGTCACTGTAACATTCAGATGCTACAGATCTTTTGGACCACTTCATGGCAGAGGGCATAAAAGAACATAGCTCAGGAAGAAAATCTAAATATATGCTATTGCCAGTTTTATGTGAATGGAACTTTCTGGTTTGCTTTCCCGATAGTGGTGGGGAAGAGCACATTCATTACATCAACATCTTCGTGTGCTGTGCTTCCTTCATGTTAACTTGCTCTGCCACTGGCCCTGGGCTGTCAGTGCAGCTCGTACTTCATTAAGCTTGTGAGGGACTCTGTCCTCTTCCACGATCAATCTCATTTTTCCAGAGGGCCAGGGGGTAGAATTAAATGGACACCTGGGCTAGTGGGACAACTATTCTGGGCTCCCTGAGCTCCCTGACCATGGCACTAATCCTACCCATTACCTTTGGAATGAGGTATTGGTTTTTATTTCCTATCTTGCCTGGGTTGGGGGTGGGACACAGTTTCAGAGGCTTCCATTTGGCACTCTTGCTATGATGTCTCCAACCCTACACTCCAAAGCCTGAACGTGGAGTTTGCACCATCTGCCCAGTATATCGTTCCCAAATGACAGCCTGATGAATATGCAGAACTGAAGGACCCACTGCAAGCTGGACAGTGGTCTAGGTTTCATTTATTACCTGACCCAGACACTCAACTCTAACAGAGAGGTAGTAATGACCCTGCAGGTCTTCAGGTATTACCCTCAACTCTGAACCCGTTCTAATGACCCTGAAAGTGTTTGTGTACTCCCCTTTGCCTGGTGTATTGTTGTCAAGAAAATGGCATGCATCCCTTCATGGGGGGCTGGGGGTATGACTTGTAGATTTGCCATGGTGCTTCAAGATCTTTCGTCCTGGGATCATGGCCTCCTCTTCAATCATTGGGTCTTGGGTCCAAATCTGGCTCAGGTCTGGAGACTGCACAAAGGGGTGTTGCTCTCAGTTTCCCACTCATCCATCCTTGATTTCTTCTGATGAAGCGAGCAGTTGTCTGACGGGCTATCTGTCTATTTTGCCCCCGGGGATGCGGTATTCTATAAACCCTCTTCATAATTCTGAAGGCCAGGCCTCATTGGCTGCAACTCCAACATTGCCAGTCATGATGATAATTGTATCCACTGGCTTCTGATCCTGATGCACTGCCACCTGGCCTCTATTGCTGCAGAGTCCTGCATCCCCGTCGTTAGAGGGAGCCTAACTCCAGGACAGCATCACCCACCCCCAGTCCTGGCCCACACAGGACAGCACTGTTGAGAGCCTTTGTGGTGCTGGTGACTTTCTTCCTCCACATTCCTTCTTACTTTGGTAAGAGGGGCTCTTCCATCCAGCAGGTGATCTGGCCACCCAGAGTCCATCCACCTCAGCGGGCTTAGTCCCTTGCCATTCAATCTCTCTCTCCACAGTCTGCCATAGAATTCTGCATTTCAGCTCACTTAGAATGGCCCATCGGTTTTTCCATGATCCCAGAAAATACCCCAGTAGCGATTTCACACCATCTCTTGAGGCTTTGCCAAGATGCTGAATCCTGTATCTCAGAACTGCTTCCACGTCAGTACTCTCCCTTGTAAAAGCTTCTGTCCAGGGCTCTTGTTCAAATGTTCCTCAGAATCCAGTCCTGCACATTCTCCTGCCAATTCATGTTATCTGAATCTTACAACTCCTTATCAGACCCAGGTCATTCTAGTCATGGCACAACCCTAATTATGTATGATCTAATGGCCAAAAAAGGTGGGGGAGAATGCAGGACTTTGCATTCTCCTTAGGAGAGAGTCTTTGCTCTTAATAGGAAGGAGTGGACAATTCTGCAAGATAAGCCTTCAAGGGAACAGGAGAATTCACCAGGCCAGACATCCAACAACCAAATGTCAGGGTCTCATTCTTTCTCAACCAGAATCCTGAGCTGCTCTGGTTGGGATCTTCACTTTGATCTCCTTTGGGATTCATCTACTCTAAAGATTAAGTGCAGTGCCTGTGTGGTATACTGAAATAGACCCCTGCTTTTTATCCTGCTGGGCTCCACGGCAAAGGAAAATTAGGGCTGAGATGGAATTAAAGTCGCCAGTCAACTGATGTCAAAATAGGGAGATTATCTAGATTTTCTGGGTGGTCCCAATATCACCCCTTCTGACTTTACCCTACCTCCATGGCATTGACCTTGGTCAGCATTGCTTTTTGCAGCAGAGGTAAGGGCCATAGGTGAGCTGGTCTGGAGGGGACATCTACTGCCAGCATTTTCGGCAGGGACATAGGAAACATATCTGTATGTCCATCACACTGTGAGAAGGATGTTTATTGCTTCCCCTACAGAACTATAAGGGATTTTCTATCAATTATTATTTGATATTATTCACTTGTGAGCACTGAGGATAAACATTTTCAGTGAGGTTATACAAAAATCTTTTTATTGACCTCAACTGCAAAAAGCATATACCTGAATAGAGTGCAAGAATATCTTCAAAATACTGAGGAAAAATCACTGTCTACTTAGAATTTTGTTTTGTTCAGAAGTGCAGCTGCATTAAAGACTTCATGTAAATACTGAGAGAAACATCTCAAGAATCCACTCTGATGGGGAGTTTAAAGACCACGACGAAGGATGCACTGGGGGCAAGGAACAGAGAAATCGTGAAGTAGTGACTGATGCTAGAGGAGAAGACAAATGCTTAGAAGTCTGAAAACTCTGAAAGTTAACGAATAACACGGATGACACACAAACAGGATTACATTCAAATGGTTTAAGAGTACCGTTGCTCCTTAATAAAAAGATAGAAAAAGGGGCATCTGCGTGGCTCAGTGGGTTAAAGCCTCTACCTTCAGCTCTGGTCATGATCTCGGGGCCCTGGATTGAGCCCCACATCGGGCTCCCTGCTTGGCGGGGGAGCCTGCTTCCCTCTCTCTCTGCCTGCCTCTCTGCCTACTTGTGATCTCTGTCTGTCAAAGAAATAAATAAAATCTTTTTTTTTTTTTTAAAGGAAAAAAAGGAAAAGGGGCGCATGGGTGGCTCAGTGGGTTGAGCATCTGCCTTTGGCTCAGGTCATGATCTCAGGGTCCTGGGATGGAGCCCAGTGTCAGGCTCCCTGCTCAGCAGCGAGTCTGCTTCTCCCTCTCCCTTTGCCCCTGCCCCCACTCGTTCTCTCACTCACTCTCTCTTTCTCTCAAATAAATAAATAAAATCTTAAAAAAAAAGAAATGTTTGCTACATTTTGATATTCTTAAGTATGTAATTAATATTTAGTGGGAATAACCAGAAAGTGTAGAAATAGAATGTTTAACAAACCAGTGACATAAAAATAAGTTGGTGAAAATAAATAAAAATTTATCAATAACCACTATAAATGTAAATATTTTAGAGTTTTCTGTTAACCAGGGAGGCCAGAATAAATTTTTAAGATAATGTTTGCCATATGCATTTTATAAGAGACGCACATAAAACATGACAGAAATGTTAAAGGAGACAGATAAAGATACGCCATGCAAATATAAATAAGAAAAGAAAGCAATAGTAATATTAATGTCAGAAACACAGAATCAAGGAGACAAAGCCAAAGATCTCTCTTAGGCATGAGGGAGTCCTAAAAAGTCACAGAACACTCAATCTTCTATTTTCCTAACAATATAATCTCAAAAATATAAAATAAAAATGGACAAAACTACATAAGTAAATGGAAAAGCTAGAACCTTACTTAAATATTTTTAATATAGTACTCTCAGAAATGAATAGATTAGCAAACTAGAAAAAAAAATTTTACACAAACTTGACAGGCTTGATCTGATATTGATCTACATCCAACAATGAAAGAACATACACTTTTTAAAAGCGTACACGGAAATTTCATTTAAAAGTAAACACAGGGGCACCTGGTGGCTCAGCCAGTTAAGCGTCTACCTTCAGCTCACTTCATGATCTCAGGGTCCAGGGTTTAAGCCCCATGTCTGGCTCCCTGCTGAGCAGAGACCATACTTCCTCTCCCTCCGCGGCTTTCCCTGCTTCTGCGCACTCTCTCTCTCTGCCAAATGAATAAAATCTTTAAAAATAAAAGAAAAGAAAAAGAAAATACATTTAATCACAAGGGAATTCTCAAGATACCCCCCAAATTATCATTCAGACTATATACTTGGAGTACCATTTAGTAAAATTAAAAATCAACTACAAAAAATAGTTTTAAAAAATTCCTCCCACAAATTTGTAAATGTTAAAACCCATGTGAAAGTATTCCTGAATCAAAGAAGAAATTACAACTGAAAGAAGTAAGTGCTACGCATTCGTCCGTTGTACAGAGAAACCATATTCAGAGAAGGAGAACTGGTGGTGAGGACCAGATTGTTGATGGCGGAGGGTCCAGTCTGGGTCTGAAGGCTGAGAACCAGAAGAGCAGAGGCCAGGAGACCCATGTCCGGCGCAGACAGGACACGTTCACCTTCTTCTGCCTTGTGGTCCTATCAGGTCCTCACTGGATTGGATGAGTGGATCTTCTCCCCTATCAGGGAGGTGGATCTTCTTTGCTGCGCCCACCATTCCCACGCTGATCTCTTCACTGATGTGGTATCTGTATATACGCTTACATTTCTCATTGCCTAGAGTGGAAATATTAGTCAACCGAGGTGTCAACTAGCTGAGTATACATTCTTAAACAAGGGCATGTTAACCGTGTACCTCACATTGCTGTTTGACTTGTGGGGAAACACTTGGAGTTACCTTTGGGGAAAGCATAGTATAAGGTTCTTTCTGTTTGTAAATATTTACTTAACACCTGATATGTTCCAGACCTCGGATCATTGACAGATCATGTCATTATCATAACAAAGGCATTTGTTACTGAGATATTCATCTGTTCACAGAGAAACACTTGTAAGAAAAGTCTCTTTCCTTCTTTCCTCCTGTGTGCAGAGTCTTCCCTGCCCAGCACTCCACCCATACGCTCTTTAGTCTCTGGTGACAGTCACATCTCCAGACTTAATGGTCATGTCTCTGTTTTCATCGCTTGATCTTTAGTCTCATCTGACAGAACTGAAATGTCTTGAAACGAATTTTTCTTTTTTGACACCAAATTCTCTTGGACGTCTTTTTACCTAATGGGCTAATCTTTTTCTTCATTGATGGCTCTTCCTCTCTGCCCAAATCCTCATCTTGAAATCACTCAGTGGCCAAACTTGAGGTTAATTTTCACCTGTACATATACTCTTCTTCTCGGTATTTCATCCATTCCAAGAACTTTCTGACACCATTTTTATGCTGATAACTTGCAAATTTATATGGTCCACCCAGATGTCTCCTTTGAGATTCAGATTTATATATATCCGACTGTTTACCTGACATTTCACCTTTAATTCCCCACATATGTCTCAATTTAAGCAAGTTCAAAATGGTTTTCTTGATGTGCTCTGGAAATCTGCGCCCTCCCCAGCTTCTTCCTGACACTACCATTTACCAAGTTGCTCAGACCAGAGCCTGTGTACTTCACCTGTTTAGGCATCAATTTGCACATCCTGTGCTATAGTGAGCACTGTGAATTATGTAAGACTGATGAATCACAGACCTATACCCCTGAAGTAAGTAATACCTTACAGGTTAATAAAAAATAAATAAATAAAATAAGTAAAATAAAAACCATGAGAAAAAAAATACATCTTAAACTCTCACTGCCATCAACTCAATGTTCTATCACCTCTTCTTCAAATTTCTACATCAGGCTTCTATTCACTCTTCATACTTCCAGTTTTTATCGGTAATCGGTAATGTCTACAAGCCATGAACCCACTGACCCAATGCCAGACCTTGTAAGTGTGGACACACCAGGCAACCCTGCCCTAGACTGCCATGCCCTAGCCCTGCAGAATCAGCTCCATCCTCAGTCGTATCCTTCCTATACTTTTAAACAGTTTTATGACCTATGTAATATGCCTCAACTGTGTAGTTTAATCTTCACTGATTCTGTAGACAGTTGATGGAGTCATGACACACATCAGAAAAGACTGTTAGAATCTTGAGTGGACAGTAGAATCAGAAATCAGAGGTGCACAGCTCAGTAAACTTTAACAAATGAGAACAGCTGTGTAATGAGAACACAGTCGAATCAACGAGCAAGCCACTGGTGGCCCTCAGAAGTCCCTGCCGGCCTCTCTTCCTGCCCTACTCCCTGACTAACCACCATCTGGACCTGTAACACCACAAATCACTTCCTTTGCTTTTCGGTTTTATATGAATGAAATTATGCAGTGTGTATGCCTTGTGCCTCATCTGTGCCACTCCACACTGTGAGCTGTATCCACGTATTTCCACGTGTGTGGTTCACAGAGTCTCAGTGTCATACAGGATTCCATTTTGGATGCTTCCTCCACCCTGTGCTGGTCTGGTGTGTGGTGGCGATCAATGGAATAGCTTCAGGGTGCGACTGTGGGGGAATACCTCGGTTATGAATATATTGGTGCGTGTTTCTGGTGAGCTCACAGGTGCACTCTGCTCTTGGATATGTACCTGGAGAGTAATTCTGCGTTGCTATGGAATTTCTGGGAAAGAACTGCTTACCTTTGGGGAATGCTACTGGTGCCTCTGCATACATCATTCCCACTGGCGGAGTGGAGGAGCTCAACTCCTCCGCATCAGCACAGACGCTTTAAACGTCAGCCTCCCTCTCTCTAACCCATTTGAGGAAAGAATGGCAGTGGTACCAAAACTTTTGATTTAGTTTGCATCTCCCCAACAAAAAACTACATTGAAAACCTTCCAAAATGTACCGAGTCATCTTCTGTCCATTTTTCTAACTGAATTATTTGGTTTTTAAAATTTGATTGTTTCAGAATTTTTAATGTTACAAAAGAGCTTTCAGTCAGAGGGAAAATCATAAGCAGTATGTATGTATATGTATACACGTACATAGGATTTCATGATCAGAAGCTCTTTGTAAATTTCAACTGACCCATTTTCTCTTTACGGTTAGCACTTGTGAATTTGTCTATTTTTCTCACTTTCATTTGTTAGTATTTATTTCCCTATTTTAAAGTGCTATGTATACATACATATATACACATTTATGTATACATATATGTAAAATTTAACTACTGAGATCTACTTCACATACTATGCAGTTTACTCATTTAAATTGTACAGCTCAGTATTTTTTAGCACATACACAGAAGTGCACAACCATCACACAATTAATGCTGACATTGATGTGCTCTGGAAATCTGCGCCCTCCCCAGCTTCTTCCTGACACTACCATTTACCAAGTTGCTCAGAGCCTGTGTACTTCACCTGTTTAGGCATCAAGCCTAAGGCATTTGTTACTGAGATATTCATCATTTCTATTACCTCCAGATTCCTGTATCTTACCTATTTCTCCTCAGCCTTCTAAGCCCTGGTCAGGTACTTTTGTGAATTGGTTCTTTCTTTTTGCATAATGTCTCCAAGGCACATTTCAATATATCATATGGTAATTGTACAATGTAATAGTTGTACAATGTATCATATAATAATTTTGTTATTTGGCCAACTTTTTATTGCCAAGTAATATTCCATTTGGAATGAAACGGATGCACCACATTTTACCTATCCATCCAATAATCAATGAGCATTGAGGTTGTTTCCATTTACTGGTTCTGGTGATAAACTAACCTGCTACAGACCTTCATGTATAGTTATTATGAGGATGTGTGTTTGTATTTCTCTTCGGTGTGTACTGAAAGTGAAATTGCCGGTTCATGTGGTAACTCCATGTTTAACGTTTTGAGGAACTGCCAGGTAGTTTTGTTAAGAGACTGTAACATTTTCTATTTCTACTAATAGTGTATACAGGTTCCAATTTCTCCCTATTTTTGTTAACATTTCTTGTTGTCTTTTTGATCATGGTTACAGATGTGAGGTTTTATCTTATTGTGATTTTGATTCATATTTCCCAGATGACTAACGATGTTAAGCATCTTTTCATGTCCTTGTTGACTATTTGTATATCTTCTTTGTAAAAAATGCCTATTCCGATCTACTATCCACTTTTTTTTTTAAGATTTTATTTATTTATTTGTCAGAGAGAGATCACAAGTAGGCAGAGAGGCAGGCAGAGAGAGAGGAGGAAGCAGGCTCCCTGCTGAGCAGAGAGCCCGATGCGGGACTCGATCCCAGGACCCTGAGATCATGACCTGAGCCGAAGGCAGCGGCGCAACCCACTGAGCCACCCAGGCGCCCCTACTATCCACTTTTAATTAGGTTATTTTTATTTGTATTATTGAGTTCTTAATATATTAGTCCTTCATAAGATATGTGATTTGTTTAAATTTCCTTCCATTCTGTGGACTTTCACTTTCTTAATGATATCTTTGAAGCACAAATTTTTTTAATTTTGAGGAAATAAACTTTATCTACTCTTTTGTTGTTTGTGCTTCTGATGTTGTATTTAAGAAACAAATGCCTAATCCAAAGTCACAAAGATACATATTTGTTTTCTTCTAAGACTTCTATAATTTTAACTCAGTCTTTTACTACATTTTTAGCTCATTTTTAAAAACTTTATTTTTGGTGGGGAGGGGTCAAGGCAGAGGGAGAGAGAGAATATTCAGCAGGCTTCATGCCAGAGCAGAACCTGATGTGGGGCTTGATCAGGATCCTGAGATCAGGACTTGAGAGCCAAAATGAAGAGTTGGACACTTAACAGACTGACCATCCAGGAGCCCCTCATTAACATTTTACATACGGTTTCAGGTGGTTGCCCAGTTGTTCTGGCATCATTTGTTGAAAGGACTATTCTTTCCCTCATGTAATTGTTTTGGAATCCATGTCAAAATCAACTGACCATAAATGTGAGAATTTATTTCTAGACTTTCAGTTCTCTTCTGTTAATCTATACGTCTATTCTTGTGCTGGTGCTTCATGCCAGAATCACAATTACTAATTTCCGTAGCTTGTAGTAAGTTTAGAAGTCAGGACTTGAGCACGCATCTTTATTCTTCTGTTTAGGGACTGTTTTGGGTATTCTGGTTCTCTTGCATTTCCATGTGAATGCTAGGATCAGCCTGCAGGTGCATTTTATGGTAAGATCAGCTTGTCAGGTGCTGAGAAAAAATGGCACCTGGGATTATCATGGGTACTGTGTTGAGTCTGCAGATGAATTTGGGAATTATTCCATTTTACCAACATTAAATCTTCTGATCCATGGTCATGAGCTGTTTTTTCACTTATTCAGATCACTTCCATTTTCTTTTAACAATGGTTTATAATTGTCAGAGTTTAAGTTTTGAATTTATTTTGTTCATTTTATTTGTAATTATTTTTTTGATGCTATTATAAATGAAACTGCTTAATTTCATTTTTGGATTTTTCATTACTAGCATATAAAAATAAAATTGATTAGTTCTTATACTTTGCAGTGGGTTTCCTGGGGTTTTATATATTTGCAAGATCATGTTGTCTGCAAACTGAGGTGATTTTACTTCTTTCTTTCCAATCAGAATGCCTTTTATTTCTGTGTCTTGCCTCATTGCCTCAGCCAGAACTTCCAGTGCAATGTCCACTAGAAGTGGTCAGAGCACACATGACAGCTTGGTTCCTTATGTTAGTGGGAAAGTATTTAGTCTTTTACAACCAGGTTCCATGGCAGCTGTGGGGTTCTATATTTTCTTTATCAAGTTGGGCAGTCTCCCTTCTACTTTTAGTTTAGTGTCCTTTTACTATGAAGGGGTGGTGGATTTTGACTGTTTAATCTGTTGAGGTAATTGTGTTTTCTGTTTTCTGTTCTAGTAAGACAACATTGTATCACTGGATTTTCACATGTCAAACTAACCTTGCATTCCTGGGCAAGACCACACGTGGTCATTGTGTAAAGTATTTTTTATGTCACTAATTTAGTTTGCTATTATTCTGTTGAAGATTTTCACATCTAGAGTGTGGCTAGTATTTGTTTTAATTTTATAAATGAGAAAAGTAAGACTGCTGGAATTTTAGCACATACTCTATAATCACACATCTGGGACACTGGAGAGATTAAGATTGAAGCATAAGATCTGCCTCGTTTCGAAGTTTATGTTTTTTTTTTTGTTTTGTTTTTTGTTTT
The DNA here is from genome assembly GCF_009829155.1 of Mustela erminea. NCBI lineage: Eukaryota > Metazoa > Chordata > Mammalia > Carnivora > Mustelidae > Mustela > Mustela erminea. The sequence goes on from NC_045620.1 coordinate 140,377,543, forward strand.
TTTTTTTTTTTTACTTTTAATAAGGACTTTGAGTTTAGGTGGCATTCTTGACTTCTGCGATGGAAAATTCTGGATCAGAACAACTATATTGTCTATCATCATGAGACCTCACAGGGACTTATTTTACCTTTAAGAAAGACTACTTTCTCTACTACTTCCTTTTTTAAAAAGATGTCATGCTGTCTAAAAAAAAAAAATACTAAAAATATCAATCAAGCTTTCTGACTAGCTCTCCATGGATAAAAATACAAATTATATATAGATATACATATAAATAGTAATTTCTATACTGTGATGAAGAAAAATATACTATGTTGCATTATAGTTAATTCTCCTGGTATTTTCCAGATTTCCTTCAAATGGAAAATTAATACATATATTTTTTAATCCCCATCATTTATTTCCCCTATCTCCCCACCCACCTCCCACCTGGTAATCATCAGCTTGTTCTCTACAGTTAAGTGTCTGTTTCTTGGTTTGTCTCTTTCATTTGTTTGTTTCCTAAATTCCACATATGAGTGAAATAGTATGGTATTTGTCTTTCTCTGGTTGACTTATTTCACTTGGCCTTATACTCTCCGGCTCCATCCATGTTGTTTCAGGTGGCAAGATTTCATTCTTTCTTATGGCTGAACAATATTCCATTGCATACACATATCAGATCGTCTTTATCCATTCATCTATCAGCAGACACTTGGGCTGCTCTCACAGTTTGGCTATTGTAAATAATGTTCCAATAAACATAAGATGCATGCATCCCTTTGAATTAGTGTTCTTGTGTTTTGGGGATAAATACCCAGGAATGCAATTTCTGGATAATAGGGTAGTCTTATTTTTTGAGGGATCTCCATACTATTTTTGAATGGTTATACCAGTTTGCATTCCCACCAACTGCGCAAGAGGGGGTTTCCCTTTCTCTACATCCTCACCAACACCTGTTGTTCCCTGGGTTGTTGATTTTAGTCATTCTAATGAGACAATCTCTCATTGTAATTTTGATTTGCATTTCCCTGATGATGAGTGATATTGAGGATCTTTTCATGTGTCTGTTAGCTATCTGGATGTCTTCTTTGGAGAAATGTTTGTTCATGTCTTCTGCCCATTTTTAATTGTATTATTATTATTATTTTGGTATTGTGTTGTATCAGTTCTTTATATTATTTTGGATACTAACCCTTTATCGGTATGTCATTCGCAAATATCTTCTCCCTTCAAGTAGGTTGGTTTATAGTTCTGTTGATTGTTTCCTTTGCTGTGCAGAAACTTTTTTTATTTTGAGGTAGTCCCAATAGTTTATTTTCACTTTTATTTCCCTTGCCTCAGGAGACCTATCTAGAATGTCACTATAGCCAATGTCAGAGAGATTACTACCTATGCTCCCTTAAAGGATTTTTATGGTTTCAGATCTGATATTTAGGTCTTTAACCCATTTTGTTTATTTTTTTGTGTGTATGGTGAAAGAAAATGGTCCAGTTTCATTCTTTTGTTCATTGCTGTCCAGTTTCCCCAATACGATTTGTTGAAGAGACTGTCTTTTTCCCATTGCATATTCTTGCCTCCTTTGTCAAAGGTTAATTGACCATATAACTGTGGGTTTATTTCTGGTTTTCTGTTCTATTCTGTTGATCTGTGTCTATTTTTATGCTAGTACCATATTGTCTTAATTACTACTACTTCATAGTGACTTGCAATCTAGAATTATGATACCTCCAGGTTTTCCTTTTTCATGATTTCTTTAGCTACCTGGGGTCTTTTGTGGTTCCATATACATTTTAGGATTGTTTGTTCCAGTTCTGAAAAATTAGCCTTTTAAGATGTATAATTTCCATAGGAATGGCAACATTCTTTGTTAAGACAGACTGATTGATAGATGATAGGTGAATAGTTTTTTAAATGAATTTTCCTGTCACTTTTGGGCTTAGAATTGTGCCATGGAGTCAATAAGTAAAATATTTTTTGTCATATTACTGTCACATACCTACATTTCTGGTGGCTATCATCATGTCACTGAAATAATTTCTTTTGGGTTCCTATGATTCATTGCAAAATTCCAGATCCAATACCCCTTTTCAAATTCACTAATACTTGGTTTTAAGTAAAACTTCTCTTTTTAAAAAATTTTTTTTTAAATTTTAAAGATTTTATTTATTTATTTGACAGACAGAGATCACAGTCAGGCAGAGAGGCAGGCAGAGAGAGAGGAAGGGAACCAGGCTCCCTGCTGAGCAGAGAGCCCGATGTGGGGCTCGATCCCAGGACCCTGGGATCATGACCTGAGCCGAAGGCAAAGGGTTAACCCAGTGAGCCACCCAGGCGCCCCTAAGTAAAACTTTTCAATAAAGCTTTTGTTCGGTTTTATTCAGTTAGCCAAACCAGTTTGTATTTTTCTTAAATTCCCTCATCATCTGGTACAGCTCTGGGTGTGTGTTAATGATTAAAATAAAAACATATAAAATTACTTTATAATTTCCAAAATACTATATGAATATGAGATGTCAATAATGACAAAAATAGTAGTAGCCATTCACTAAATATATGTTACATTTGATGTCTTTCTTCGTAATGCTCTTTGACTTTGCCAGCTCTTAAAATCTGAGTCATGTTTGTACATGTAACAGAATATAAAATTGGGTCCTTAATCAATTACTGAGTATCATGACGGATTTTAAAGAGGACATCTAGATGTCTACTTATCTGGAAATACGAGTTACATGCAAAAAAAAAAAATCAGGTTTATAAAGAATAGTAGGAGCAAAGAATACTGATATTTACCATGATCTATTTCATGTGTATGTTTTGAGGATGTAAACATAGTCGGTCCCGCTCATGATGGCTCTAGAATGAATTGTTAAATGGACACATAATACTACTTATGTGAAATATATAGAACAATGCATCTGTGGCTCAGAGAATTGATGACACTGAGGCAAGTTGTTTAAAGACACCAGTCAGAAGTGTGAAGATAAAACCAGAGTTGGGTGGCCTTCTCCCGAATGAAATTTTCTCTCTGGTCTACAAAGAACAATAGCTCGCAATTTTTCTGACTCACTAATACACAGCTGGTAAACCCAGTATTTCTTCTGAAAAAGAGGATGATACAACTTCTGTGACAAATTTAAAGTTATTTCATTAGCTATTTTCTTCGAAAGTAAATATAAAGCCCAACTCAAAATCATCTCAAATGTTATTCTCCTAAGCAAGAGGTCCAGAAGTAGGCTGGCTTAGCAGTTGGTTAATAAAATATTGCAACCGTATAACTGCGAACCCAGTTGCTTCCTCAAGACTTCTCAGTGTTCCTCAGGCTGCTAGTTTATCACTCCGCTGAACCATGTTCATGGTTATAAGACAGCTATCATTCCAGACATTATATCCACACAGGAAAGTGTTTACTAAAGGATTAAGAGCCAACTCTCCCTTGTGTCTTTTAGCTAAAGCAAAGCCAGATTTCCTTTTAGAAACCCATCAGACTCTTCTCGGATTTGATTGGCCAGAGTTGTGTCAGGTGCTCATGTCCAAGCCCCTTCCTGGCTAGGAGACTGAGAACACCATAGCTGGCTTAGGTGAAGGAGGTAGCTGGGTACCAAGCAAAATTGGGTTCTCTCTACCAGCAAGAAAAAAGAGAGGAAGGATGCTGGGTAGACAATCAACAGTAACTGTTAGTAATAGTTCTCTACTTTAATGTATGCATTCTTATAGAGTCAGAGCTCTGTATCTCCCCCCAGATAAATACTGATATAGTATTTTAAATGTATTTGCTTCCTGGAAGTTTAACCTTGATTTATGCTTTTTCTGACCCTTAAAAATAAAGGTAGTGAAAATCTTTGGGAAAAATAATGCAAGTATCATAACAGACTGGAGCCTTGTAATAAGAGTGATTTCATCTGTGGGCTAGATCCTCAGTTAACACATACTATTGCTATCTAAAATCCTCTTTTCACATGTCTCTCCCTGGGGGTTTTTCTGATTGCAGCAGTTGTTTTTCATATTATGTCTGCATTAAACATGAAATTTCAGCTGCCAGAATTGAGCCTTCCTTCTCCTGACAAGATTGCAAACAGCTTAGCTGCAACCATTAGGATCAACATAAACAGTCTCCCGAAATGAGTAAATGAGTTCAAGTGCACAGGGCAGAAACCTCATAAAATCTGGAGGCCACTAAGAGGCAAAATTACTAGAGAGTCATTGTCAGATACAAAGAAGAATGAAAAGAAAGATCTTCCTCAGAAGGGCCAGGGAAGCCCATCCGTAATGGATCATATCACTAGGTTCCCGTGGGCTCCTCAAGGGCTAAGAAGGGCTCTACAGAGTGTCGAGAAGTAGAAATCGTGTGGGTGACCCCACAAATAAAGCCTTTCTGATCTTCTCTGCAAGTTTATCTCAAATGGTGTCACACCCGAAAGAAACTCAAATTTGACTCCAAAATCTTGAAAGTAAGATGTCTTAACCAGTGAAGAATTGGCAGAGAAAATAACATTGAATAACATGAGGAGCTTCTTCAAGATTTTCTTTTGACACCTCTGTCTGTTCCTTTCTACTTGGCAGTGACTCCAATCCTGTTCTTCTGGCAATTAAAACCTAAAGACCTGTCCAGCCACCTGCTTTCTTTTTAAAAGCTCACAATTTCCCTGCTATTCCCTCCCCCAACTGGAAATTCCTGTCAGGGTTTCTCAACCTTAGCACTGTGGACATTTGAGGCCAGATAATTCTTCACTGTTAGAGGCTTTCCTGTGTGCTGTAAATGTCCATCAGCATCCATGACCTCTACTGATCTGAAGCCAGTTGCACTGTCCTCCTATGAGCACCAAAAGTGAGTACAGACATTGCCACATTTCCCTGTGGGGACGCAATTGCCCTTGTTAAGAACTACTGCTGTTGGGGCACCCGGGTGGCTCAGTGGGTTAAAGCCGCTGCCTTCGGCTCAGGTCATGATCTCAGGGTCCTGGGATCGAGCCCCGCATCGGGCTCTCTGCTCAGCGGGGAGCCTGCCTCCCCCACCCCCACTCTCTGCCTGCCTCTCTGCCTACTTGTGATCTACGTCAAATAAATAAATAAAATCTTAAGAAAAAAAAAAGAACAACTACTGTAGGTAATTCACACACTTCTTGGGTTTCTGGACCTATCCTTCCCCTAACGTAGCCCCACTGACATTCCAATCTCTCACTCCTCTGGGCAAAGCACAGCACTTTTATCAGAACCCATGCTTCTAAGAAGGTCAGGGGTGGGGCATCATTTTTCTCCCCATCACATGGAAAGCCAGGTGGAAACTAAGACTAAAAGAAAGCCCGGGATTGATATTAGAGGACCAGAATGTTTGCGCACTCAAAACATGGAGCTAGAGTAGGAGCATCAGATGTAAAACAAGAGGTTAAAAAGTCTGGGAAACTATGAAAAATGGGAGTAGAAAGCAAGATGGAATCCACCCAAAAGATGTAGGTCTAGGTTCTGACAAAGAAAAACAAAACAGAGCCCGTTGCTTACTCTTGTTGAGCACCAACCATAAGCAATACGCACCAGCTGGTCACTTTGTAAGATACTGGATGGGACCACAAGGAGGAATGACGGAAAAGGAGAGGGTAAGGAAAATAGTCTCAGGAAAGACAGGCTGGACTGGACTCCTCAGTAAGGTCTGCATCAGGTGCCATCAAAGTACTAGACATTCATGCTAACAGTCCTCTATATTTGGTATGTCTTATACCTGAAGGGTAAAATATGGTTAAAACTACTAGCATTAATCTCATTTTGGAGGAAAAGAAAACTTACAGTCACAGGAGTAGCACACCTTCTAGCCTCCAGGAGCTTAACTGCTAATTCACTTGGAAAAAGCAAATGAAAACCTAAGAAAAACATTTTTAAAATAAGTATGGAATATCACAAAACAATGAATGTCGTCTACAGCAACAGCATAAGAAGAGGGGCATCATTTTGAAGCAAGAAATAAATGGTGGTCACCACTTGTCTTAGAATAGAGATTGCCTGGAGAAGAAGGGAGACACCAGTTGTAATCTCATTCAATACTTACAAAACCCCCATGAGTTGTCACCTTCTCCCACCGCACACACACTGTAATGAGAGTGATCAAGTAGCTGGGGTGAAACAAGTAAGACACAGCTGAGCCACGGTAAAAATCTGTCCCTGCCTCTATCCTTTATCAGGCTCACTCATTTCAAGAGGTTTTGTTGTTTATAACTTTATATTCTTACATTGGGTAAAACTCTACTCCCGAAGGTCGCAGGGAAGATGTATTTGCTATTAATTTAAAATTTCATTTGAACATGCATATACAATGTACACAAATCATAAGTACACAGTTCAATGAGTAATGCCCATATGATTACACTCAGGTGGGTACCACTGAGGTAAAGACATGGAACGTTCCTGACACATCTGACCCCATCTCTGCCCCCTTTTTCCTATGACGTCCCTTTTCTTGGGAGGTAGACAGCAGTCTGACTCCTAAAATCATGGGAAGGTTTTTTTAAAATTTTACAGCTGGGGGAAACTGGAGGGTGAGACAAACCATGAGAGACTGTGGACTCTGAAAAACAATTTGAGGGTTTTGGAGGAGTGGGGAATGGGAGGTCGGGTGAGCCTGGTGGTGGGTATTAAGGAGGGCACGTATTGCATGGAGCACTGGGTGTGGTGCATAAACACTGAATTCTGGAACACTGAAAAGAAATTTTAAAAATAAGTAAAAATTTAAAAAACAAACAAAAAACAAAACACAAGTTTAGAGAAAACTGACCATTAACTAACCATCTATTCTTTTTGCCTGGCTTTTGCCTGTTCAGTATTTTGTGAGATTCATCCATGTTGTGGTTATAGGACTCCACAGTATTGTGTTGTCTGAATATACCTCAATTTATGTGTCTATTCTAGTTTGGGAAGACATTTGGAGAATGCAGATCAGGGCTAACACTTACCGTTCTATGAGCATTCTTAATCCTTCTTTTTTGGGGGTGAACATCTGTCCCTGTCTGGTTAGGAAGTGGAATTGCTGAGTGGGTATGTGCACAGTTCAAGGTAGATTCTGCTAGTTTTTCAAGGTATGCCACCATGACTGTGGTTCACTTATTTTATTTGCTGTATAGCTTTCCATTTTGTGATATGCCACAGTATATTTATCCATTCCACTCCTCACATCTTTTGGTGTCCAGGCATGACATTTCCATCGTGTATGTGTGTATGCATATTTATATAGATGTGACTAGAACTGCATTAGGAGATCTAACTGACATGCCAACAGTAGCTGCACCACCATCAACAGATGAGAGTTAACTTGTATCTTTATCCAGCGTCTTAGAAGCAATTTATTGCCACTTATTGCTTTATTCCTCACCAGTTGTCTTAGATGCAATCTCTTGTGGTTACGGCATAGACTCTGACCCCATGTTTGGGTTGAATCTGAGTGTTACCACTTACTTAGTTTCTTAATGCTTCTTGGTTTCTCCACATAAAAATTGAAATGATGATACTAAAAATACCTTACAGAGTTACCAAAGTGACCAATGAATTCATATATATAAACACCCAGTACCCTACCCAGTACATAATAAATTATATGTAAAATTTTCACTTATGCTTATTACTATTCTGATACTAACTCCATTTAAATACAGTAGATATTATATAGCAAGTGTTCAATTAATGTATACTTAATTATAATGCTTTTTAAGTTATCAAAGTCATTATCTATAAAATGTGTTTTATAATTAATAAGAATGTTAGCAGCTTTACATCACTATCCTTCATCTGCCAACAGTTACATAATAATTTTTGTTAAATTAGCAAATATTGATTATGTTATGTGTATTGATCACATTGTTGGTTACATTATGTGTCCTAGTTTCCTGGGGCTGCCACATTGAATTACCACAAACTGGGTTGCTTTAAAAAATAGGAATTTATTGTCTCGTAGTTCTGGAAGCCAGAAGTCCTAAATCAAGGTGTTGGCAGGCTCATCCTCCCACTGAAACCTGGGGAAGAGTCCCTTTTTGCCTCTCCCAAGGTTCTAGTAGTTTGCCAGCAGTTTTTGGCATTCCTTGTGTTGTAACTACGGAAGTCCAAGCCCACATGATGTTCTGTCTGCCTCTCTCTCTGTCTTGTCCTCTTATAAGGACACCAGTCATATTGGATTAGGGCCCACCCTAATGACCTCATCTTAACCTGCCTACATTTCCAAAGATTCTATTTTCAAATAAAGTCACATTCACATGTACCAGGTTGGGGCTTAATGTATCTTTGTGAGGGACACAATTCAAACCCTAACACATAATTATATAAATATTTTATAGCAACTCCAGTAGAAATGTACACCTGCACTATTTCTTCTATAAATTTTTCCTGATGGTTCTCCCAGTGATCCACCGGTTGTGCGATATCTGTAATCATTTCATGAAAAGTGATCTGCTACAGCAAATAATGGTTCCTTCATTTTCCTGTTATGTCCTTTTAGAGCCTTCTAGTCTTTTCTTCCAGTTTATGCTGCTTTTGTTTAGACCTACTACATCTCTGTCCTATATTCCTCCTGTATTAGGGTTAGTGCTTTCTGCATTCTAGATTTACTTTTTCTTGACTTTCTCCTAGCTCTCATTGAAATATATTCCCCCATTGTCTTCCAAAGGAAGAACACATCATCTATTTTCTGAATCCCTGAATTTAAGGAAAAAAAATTTTTTTTGATTCTATCTTATAGTTATCTGATAACTTGGCTAGGTATAAAATTCTACATGGCACTATTTTTTCCCTTCCAGTTGTGAAGGGAAGCCTTCGCTCTTGTATAGAATAAAATGTCTTTCTTAATAGGCCATTGCTGTTTAAGTTTTGATCTCTTATATGTAATTGCATCTTTTTCATTTCTCTGTGCAAGGCTTATGAATTTTTTTCTAATTTTTCCCACTCACAGACATATATAGAGTATAATTTAACTTGTCTTTTCATATTACTAATTTTATTTTTTATTTATTTATTTATTTTTTTAAAAGATTTTATTTATTTATCGGGGGGGGTAGAGAGTGAGCACAGGCAGACAGAATGGCAGGCAGAGGCAGAGGGAGAAGCAGGCTCCCTGCCGAGCAAGGAGCCCGATGTGGGACTCGATCCCAAGATGCTGGGATCATGACCTGAGCCGAAGGCAGCTGCTTAACCAACTGAGCCACCCAGGCGTCCCCATATTACTAATTTTAATGGCTCCCCCTTATCCTCTATTTGCTTTTCACAGTATGCTGCTCTTACTTTATAGATGCAATGTCTTTTCTTATCACTCTAAGGGTTAGAATGTTTAAGTTTATTTTCCTTCCTGCATTATCTCTTTTTCCTCTACACTCATTTTGGTTCAATTGCATATTTTTTTTCTTTCTGTCATTGAAATCTACTTGCAGATATTAAGAGGTAGCTGAATCTTCATCTGTGAATAATGTACTAATGAATTAACTAGAAGTTCAGAATGCATGGGTAGTTAAAACTTGCAGACTGGCTGAGGTCATCATGAAGTGGTCAGGCTGGTGGTTGGATAGCCATTTCATTTTAGGGTCCCAAATGTCTGTTGATGGAAATGATACTATTTGGTTTCTCCAGAGAACAATCCTCTACTCTCTTGCCATAAATATATGTCTGTTGGTATAGATTCTAGTAGCTGAATAGCTTATTGTAGGTTGTCTTTAATATAGTATTAAAAATACTACCACGTTCCAGTCTACTTCCTTGTCTTCTTATAAAATAAAGCATTCTGTTTTCTAGAGATGTAGGCGGAACACTGAGGAGGCCGATTAGTATCATGCTGAATGCACAGGGTAGGGAGATGTAACGAAGGGAGGGCAGGCGCTACACACAGGTGCTCAGTCAAATCACCTGTTTGGTCTTCCATGCCTCACTGTCTCACTTCTGTGCAACGGATGACCAAAGTTCCTGAGATCTCAGATGTTTTGTTTGACAGATTCACTTGCTTCTCTTTGATATCATCCTGTACATGTATATATTTGTAACTTCCTCCTCTCTGCCAAGTAAATAACTTTTTCTACTTTCCATTAATCCTTTTGGTTGCTTCAGATTTTTTTTTTCCCTAACTTACCGTTATTTGGGGAAGAAAGAAAAGGGTATGTAAATACATGTGGCCAATCTGCCATCATTAACCAGAGGACTCAACTAAAGCTTTCCATGTTTATTTTTTTAATACATAATTTTTAATATGGCTAGGGTGTGTTTTTACATTATGGTGTAAGGAAGGGCCTACACTTCACTTGTTTGTTTAATTTCAAATAGCTATCCATTTGTACCACTATCAACTGCTGAATAATGCTTTATTTTCCCAGTGAAATGTGAGGCTTCCTTAACATTTTTTGTATGTCTTAAATCATGTGAGACAGGAATCCATCAAAATCCTAGAGAACATAAGCAATACCTTTTTGACATCGGCCACAGCAACTTCTTTCAATACACATCTACAAAAGCAAAAATGAACTTTCAGGACTTCAGCAAGATAAAAACCTTCTGCACAGCAAAGGAAACAGCCAAAAAAACAAAGAGACAACCCATGGAATGGGAGAGGATATTTGCAAATGACACCACAGATAAAGGGCTGATATCCAAGATCTATAAAGAACTTCTCAAACTCAACATCCAAAAAAAAAAAAAAAAAAAACAAATAAGCAAGTAAAAAATGGGCAGAAAACATGAACAGACATTTCTCCAAAGACATACAAATGGCTAACAGACACCTGAAAAAAATGTTCATTATCATTAGTCATCAAAGGGATTCAAATCAAAGCCACATAGAGATACCACCTTATACAAGCAAAAATTGACAAGACAAGAAACAAGTGTTGGAGAGGTGATACATCACTACTGGTGGGAATGCAAGCTGGTGCAGTCACTTTGGAAAACATGTGGAGGTTTCTCAAAAAATTAAAAATAGAGCTACAATATGACCCTGCAATTACACTACTGGGTATTTACCTCAAAGATACATATGTAGTGAAAAAGGCTATATGCACCCCAATGTTCATAGCAGCAATGTCCACAATAGCCAAACGTGGAAGGAGCTGAGATCCCCTTCAACAGAGGAATGCATGAAGAAGATGTGCTCCATATACATAATGGAATATTACTCAGCCATCAGAAAGGATGAATACTCAATATTTGCATCAACATGGATGGAACTGGAGGAGATTATACTGAGAGAAATAAGTCAGAGAAAGACAATTATCATCTGGTTTCACTTATTTGTGGAACATAAAGCATAGCATGGAGGACGTTAGAAGAAGGAGAGGAGAAGTGAAGGGGGCAGGAATCAGAGGGGGAGATGAAGCATGGGAGACTCCGGACTCCAGGCATCCATCAAGCTTAGGATTTTAGAGGGGAGGGGAGGAGGGGGTATGGGTTAGCCCAGTGATGGGTATTTATGAGGGCACAGATTGCATGGAGTACTGCATACTATACACAATGAATCATGAAACACTACACCAAATACTAATGATATACTATATAGTGACTAACAATAAAAAAATTATAATAAAACATTTAAAAATGCTTTAAAAATATTGTTTCAGAGGGTTTTTTTCCCCCAAGATTTTCTTTATTTATTTGAGAAAGAGAGTGAGAGAGAGCATGAGAGGGGGGAAGGTCAGAGGGAGAAGCCGACTCCCAATGGAGCTGGGAGTCTGATGCAGGACTCTGGATCCCGGGACTCCAGAATCATGACCTGAGCCGAAGGCAGTCGCTCAACCAACTGAGGCACCCAGGTGCCCCAGAGCTTTCTCTTTTTAAGAGCATTGTTTTCTTTCTTGATATTAAAATGTTATTCATTGTAGAAAACTTGCAAAATATAGAAAATCGCAACAAAGAATGTGAAAACTGCCCTCTCCCCACCCCACTGTATTTGTTTCTCCCAGGGCTCCACTGCACACATGCAATGGAAACATAAACTCAGAGCTTGTTGCATCTGTTATTGAGTAATCTCTAGTCACTTAACATTAGATACTAAACACTTTCTCATCACATTAATTATTCTTTACCAACATGATTTATAACTGCTTAAGAGTATTTTATCTTATAGATACACCATACATCGTTTCTTTAAGTAGTCTGCCAACACTAGGTATTATGCAAATTTAAGTTGTCACTTGAAGTTCAAAACAGATTTGTCCTCTTATCATGTGATCCTAGATGGTTAGCTGTTTTCTCAGTTTACTGAACACACGGTTTTTCTCAAAAGCTCTGAAATCTCTTCAAGTGACGGACCTGTTTGATGTGGGAGACACAGAGACTCCACCAGGGAGCTTTGCAGGACATCTGTCTGTGTCCACGCTAGTGTCCTTGCTGTGTGACCAGCAGTCTGTAGACCTCAGCCTCTGCAGGTCAGTTTCTACAGCTCACTCGTCACCCACCTGACCATTCCAGTTTATACACACTTTTCTCTCTGGATATTCATTATTGTCTTTGCCATGGCAGACTTTCTGTTTTTAATTCCCATAGCAGTTATCACTTTCAAACATATAATTTGATTTTATTAAACCTATTTCTCTGCACAGGAGACTGTAACCTTCATGACCAGCATCTTTGTTTCCATCAGTGATACACCTGAGCACTAGAACAGTGTCTGGTCCATAATGGTAACTTGGTAGGTATTCTTGAATAAATACACTTTATTGTTTATTTTTATTCTTTCATTCAATAAGCATTTATTGAACACCTAGGGTTAGGCCTTATTGTGGAAATGAATTTGTGTTTCCTTCCTCCCTGAGACCATCCCTTTGGGTAGGGCAGAAGCAAGAGAACCAGCAGCTGCAGTGGGGTGTACAGGGCCTCACGATTCAAGTACACAGGATTTTAAGGGATCCAGATGGGAAGGTTCAAGGGGAGAAAATGCTTGGTGTGTGTGCACAAGGGAGTGTTTGAATGACACTGCTTGTCATTAGAAGTCAGGAGCCTCACTGGAGGAGAGTCTGGTGCTTTGCTGGAGAGGAGCAGGGCAGGAAGCACACGCCAAATCTGGAAGCCTCTTGACAAAGGAGTTTCTATCTCCTCTTGGGGTAGTTGGGGAAGGTTGAGAAATTTGAAGCTACATGATTAAATATGCATTTAAAAAGGTCACTTTGAATTGTGTGAAGGATGAATTGGAAAGGAGGCAGACTGGACACAAGAGATCACTTTCTAAGGGATGGCTGCGGTCAAGGTGAGAGACAAGAGGGCAGGCAGATGCCACTGAAGTGAGGGTTGAAAGCAAGGGAAGTACTTCTTGAACAGTTTACGTGATACAGCTGACAGGATTTGGTGGTCAGGGACTAGAAAATAGACTGTAAAAATGAGAAGGGGAAATTCCAGTGTATACAGCTGGGGTCTTTGTTTTTCTGATCATTTAGTGATGCTTCTATTTACATGTGAGAGATTAGGGATAGGAAAATAATAATTAACACACTAATCTGCTTATTTTAATGTGTACGGTATCTATCAGGGAAAAGTATCTTGTAGGCAGCGCTAAGAGGGTGGGTCTAAACTTTAATGTAGTGAACCTGCGCATAAGTAAATATATGGGATTTGTAGCCTGTAGGTGGTAATTGATATAATTACCCAAGATGTATATAAACTGTCAGAAAATATAAAAAACTCAGAAGAAATCTTGAGAACATCAGTAATTAATCAGTGAGGGGTGGGTACAGAGAGAAAAAGAGACATCTTACGAAAACGAGAGACCAAGAAAGAGGGCAGCACAGCAGCATCAGGAAGAAAGGGTGCGTGCTCACCCCTGGAGAGTAGTCGCCCTCACGTCACCTGTGACCTTGGGCAGGACACATTCCCCGAAAGGACAGAGAAGATGTCATGGGTACATCGGTGTTCTTGTTTTGTTTTAGCTGTAAGTGGGTTGAGGGTTTTTAAAAAAGAGAAAGAGCAAATTAGAGCAGGGTCAGCAGGGGGGTTTATGACCATCTTGCCTGCATCTAAAAGAAAGAATACGTTGCAGAGGTGTGAAGTGATATGTCGGAGACCACGCGGTCAGGCTCCGCTGTGCGCCATCCACCTGCCCACCTGCAGCTGGGTTTGCTCATCTGCTCAGGGTTCTGAGAACAGAAGGCAACTTCCTGAGATTCCTTGCATATTCACTTGTTTCCACTGTACTTCAGAAGCAAACCATGTCTCATTTAGAGCAATCGTACATTATGGGGAAGCACAGTCCTGGTCCTAGACATCTTCTGTAGGATACTAACATTTCTGGATCAGTCATGTAACGGTGACACCTAGACATGAAGCAGGTGGCAAAGACACACAGACACTCCACCCAATCTGTCTTTGGGAGATCAGCTGTTTCAGACTGCCGAGCAGCACGGAAGCGAGGGAGAAGGACTCGGCGTGTGGTTGCTGCCAGGCATGACCTAAATCCAGTAGGGGAGAAGTTTAAAACAAAGCTACTTTTCTGAAGTTCTTGACAAGCTCACAGAATATTCACCAGCCCTTTCCTTACGGATCAATGTCACCGTAATGATCCCTTTGACAGCATTGGTATCAGCCGCCTGAAGAGACAGCGCCAACTCTGAGTGTTCTGTTTTCAGTAAGTGAGGAGTCTCCCCCACCTCTGCGGAGCCCCATTATCCGTAGTCTGAGTGGCTCTCTGTTGCTTCTCTCACTTGTTTCCTGCCCTTCCCTGCGCTGCCACGGGCATCCCTCTGGCTTGCTAACCTGTGAACCTGGAATGCAAGTGGTCCTGGAGGGGCTAAGGATAAAGCACTTAGATGTGCACCTGCAAGCAGGGTATGACCCAGGCCTCCACGAAGGGCGGAGTGACACGAAGTCTGACAATAACCTACCAGTGCCAGGCTCCGTTCTACGTGAGTTACAAGTACCAGCTCATCTAATTCTCGGACACACCAGAATCGATGCTGTCATCCCTGACTGACACAAGGGAAAAACAGCGCCAGGACAGAAGACCGTAGCCACACGCATGACGAGTGGAGGGAGCCCTGCGGGCGCCTGCTGTCTGGTCTGGCTCTGTCCTCTATAGGCCTGCCTGAAGTTTAGCATCAGAAAGAGCGTGAGTGGGCGAGGGCTGGAAGAGTCTTTAAATTACTTCTGCAAACCTTGCCCAGGTCATCACCTTTTTGCCCTCCTGCTTCTTTGCAACACGACACTCTAGGTTCCCCCACCCCAGTAGATTTTGACGAAAGGATCTCTTTAAGAATTTCCACATGGTGGGTGCCGTTAATAGCATTTTAGTGACGGATCTTAGAGCACGATTAACAAAAGATTCAGAGAATGCAGCACTCATTTGAACAATGCAGAAGGTGTGAGGAATTTCAAATTCAAAATGACAAACCATCCTGCATGCTTAGGCGCTCCTGTATTTTTACTACATGACTGGAGTGTCAAAATTCCAGCTTCTTGTCTGAATATTAATCAGTATTTAAGACTCATTAAGCTGGTTTTAGTGATTTATTTCATTCTGTAATTAGATATTATAATTAGATTATCTCTATCAGATTTTCAACTTTTCCTTTAATAAGAAAATGTTCAATAAATACAGATAAAAATTTATCACATTATAACACATCATTTGACCTAGGTTATAAATCTTGTTTTGAAATAATGGAACAATAACCTAATGATGGCATGGTATTTTTGTTTTTATACGAATACATATTTTCTAGGTGGTCAATGTGTCCCAGTGGTATTTTGGGACCTTTGTTAAGTGACGTAACTGCCTCACAGTATTAAATGTGACCTTCAGAATTCAGAGGAGAATTTATGGAGTGGTACCATATACTCCTGTGTTATGTCATTTATAGCCATTCTAAAGAATGGTTCCTTCCTGTAAGGAAGTAACTCCTGACAGCAGAGAGCATAAAATAAGACATAAGTAATAAACTGCACTGAGGACTGAGTAATTATTCCTTGTTGTCTAGTTTTGCTACCTACAGCGATGTGTACATGTGTGTTGTGTAAAAGCCAACCCAAAAGTCGAGAAAGGGTGCGGGCATTGCACCATTTAGAGGAGATATTCAGATAATCCTGCTTCAAAAGAGGTTGAATTTGTCTACTTCGCTATAGATTGAACAAAATTTCAGGGTTGCTTTCGTGGATCATTTGAAATAAAAATCAGGAAATGAAGAAGCCATCAGAATTATTTTGGTCTGCTTCCCAGGACGGCCAGTACGCGGTGGTTTCACTCCCACGCTGGCGCCTGGGCCTGAGTTCAGCCTCAGTCTGACTCTGATGCCCGACCCGTAAGTGCTGCTCCCAGAGCCGGTCCTGAGGGATGCTGAGCATTTGCATCTGATCTTCAGCGTGGAGACAGAGGTAGAATTTAGATTCAGGAGTGGTTCCCCATGATTTGGGTCTACTTTCTTGTTAAAGAAATGAATACCATATTTTCTTAAACATAAATGTGGACATATGGTCTGACACATGCTCTGAAAATGGGACAGAATATTTGAAATCAGGTCTGTCCCAGTCAATCCGGGACATATGGGCACTGTTCAAAGTGATTCTGAATCTGAATTTCTTATTCTATTCTGAAGCCCAATAGCCACTGCGTCTGGGGCTGTTTGTCACTTGATGGCAGACTCACTGCCGCTCTGCTTGGTGAGAGTTATTCTAAGCGTCAGGATCCCAGCATAAGCAGAGTCAACAAAAGCCCCTGCCCTGTGTATTCCTGCCCAGACTCTTCTGCAATGTGAAAATATATTGAATTTGATTATTATTTTTGTCCCTGAACACAACCACCCTCCTCCTCAGAGATGCCAGGTAGGCACAAACAGGTTCCTCACGTACCTCAGCCAGGTCCCCCGCACTGCACATCCTGCACATGGCCCCGGTCACCTCACTTCACAGATACAGAAACAGAGAGAGTTAAGCATCTGTACAAAGGTCCTA
Organism: Mustela erminea; assembly: GCF_009829155.1. Classification (NCBI taxonomy): domain Eukaryota; kingdom Metazoa; phylum Chordata; class Mammalia; order Carnivora; family Mustelidae; genus Mustela; species Mustela erminea. The sequence continues at coordinate 140,394,400 of NC_045620.1, forward strand.
GGAAGTAGCAGAGATGTACATCCAACTGAGGGTTCCGGTTCTGGTCCCCACGAGCCAACCCCATTCTTTCTGCATTCTGAATTGTATATCGGCTCATTAGTACAGCGGGGTTTTAACAATTACGATTTCTTCTCACTCAGTATTATGTTTGTAAGAACGGTCCATGGTTTTATATAGTGGTATAATTTATTTTTCATTTTCCTCTTGGACATTTGGGTTGTTTCCAGTGTTTGGAGAATGCTGCTGTGAACATTCTGTGAATGTACCTGATGTGCAGAGCACGGGGTTCTCTAAAGTTTTCACCCAGGGCTGAGTTTGCTGTGTCACAGAAAATACCTATCTATCCGTCTGTCTGTCCGTCCATCTTCTTCTTCCTCTTCATCATCTATCAAGAGAATGAAGGAATTCCAGAGTGTATTTTAATGATACCTACTCACATTCACACTAATGATACATAAGAATGTCAACTTCTTTATTTCCTTGACAACATCTGGAATTACTAGATTCACAAATCTGTTTTTAGCATGTTTGGTATAGAAAAGATATCCTATTTTGGTTCTAATTGTCCATGATCACTCATAAGATTAATGTCTGTTTTATGTATTTATTAATCACCGAATATCCTCTTTTCCCTTTTTTATTTACTTTACTTTTGTATCTTTATGAAATTATGGCATTTAACTAAACTTACTCTGTTAATTGTTCCATAATATCTGAAAGTAAAATCATTGTGCTGTGCACCTTAAACATACACAGTGTTCTATGTCAATTATATTAATAAAACTGGCCCCAAAATTATTTTATTTATTCATTTATTTCTTATGGATCACAGGGTTGCTTTATTTCTTTTAAATTCAATTAGCCAAAGTATAGTATGTCATTGGTTGGAATAGCCTTTTTCTTAAGTTCCCATTCAACTTTTTTTTTCTTTTCCTTTTTTTTTTCTGATTTACAGAATTCTCTTATGTTTTCTGAAGAGTATCACCTCATTAGTTATAGGTATTGCAAGTGTCTTCTCTCATTCCATGGTTTATCCTTTTATACTGTGAAGAGTGTCTTTTGGTCAGTTGAAGTTCCTTATTCTAATGCAGGTGAATTTGTCTGTGCTCTCCTGTGCAGCCGGTGTTCCTTCTGACGTCTTGAAGACAGCCTTGCTCACCCGGCGTGAGGAGCACATTCTTCAGTGCGCACTTGTAGCCCTCATTTACCCCGAAATGTGGTGTTTGTGTGTGTGGACGTGTGCGTGTTAATTTTTATATATTTTTGAAATTGTCCTGTAAATGTTTTAAGAAAGACTACTCTTCCTACACTGAATTTAAGTGTAATCTCTGTCATAAATAAATGTTCCTATTTGCCTCCGTTTGTTTCAGAACTTTGTATTCTGTTCTGTCTCTGCATCTATGCCTGCGCCACTTTTACCCTTTTACGGTTATTGTAGCTTTTCAATCAGCCCTTCAATGTGTAGAGCTCTCTAGTCTCTTCCCGACCTTCTGACACGCCACAGAAGTGCCGCATCAAGCTCCTGAACAGGTCGAGTTCGTACGGAGACGTTAAATAGCTAATAAACTTGTAAAGTTATTATCTTAGCTGCACTGGAGCTTTCAGTTCATAACTACGATTTATCCTCGTATAATTAGGTTTTTAAAAATACCTACAAATCAATTTTATAATTTTATCTGCAGATTGTACATCTCTCACTAGATTGTCCTAAAAAACATAGTGTTTCTGTTGCTATTTTACTTTTATTTATTTATTTTTGTTTTGTTGCTATTTTAGACACTATTCTCATCTTCAAGTTTACTTCTGCCCTAATTTAATGAACTTTTGATACGGAATTTCATTTTGGCTACTTAATAGCGTAACTATTCATTTTTTAAAGATTTTATTTATTTGACAAGCAGACACAGCGAGAGGCGAGCCCGAGCAGCAGCGCCCGACGCGGCGCCCCAGAAGCGGGACGTTTAAGCGCTGCAGGCGACGAGCGCGACCTCGGGAGCCTCCGCGCGCGCGGTCCACCCCGCACCGCTACCTTCCCTCAGCGTCTCGCGGCTGAGCCCCGCCGCGCCTCCCGCAGGACTCGGAACGGGAAGCGGAGACGGGCGGGAAGCGCACCTCGTCCTCGAGCTCAGTTTTGCGCGTTCGCGGAGTCACCACGCGGGGCTGCTGACCGCGGCTCCGCAGACACTTCCGCCTCCCGCCGCGCACGGAACCGCACGGACCGCGGATGAAAGAGAAGAGACGCACCGGACCGCGACCGGACCGCGACCGGACCGCATCCCGGACCGCATCCCGGACCGCAACCGGACCGCAACCGGACCGCATCCCGGACCGCAACCGGACCGCGACCGGACCGCGACCGGACCGCATCCCGGACCGCATCCCGGACCGCGACCGGACCGCATCCCGGACCGCATCCCGGACCGCGACCAGACCGCATCCCGGACCGCATCCCGGACCGCAACCGGACCGCATCCCGGACCGCAACCGGACCGCATCCCGGACCGCGACCGGACCGCATCCCGGACCGCATCCCGGACCGCGACCGGACCGCATCCCGGACCGCATCCCGGACCGCGACCGGACCGCATCCCGGACCGCGACCGGACCGCATCCCGGACCGCATCCCGGACCGCGACCGGACCGCAACCGGACCGCATCCCGGACCGCAACCGGACCGCAACCGGACCGCGACCGGACCCGCATCCCGGACCGCGACCGGACCCGCATCCCGGACCGCGACCGGACCGCATCCCGGACCGCAACCGGACCGCAACCGGACCGCATCCTGGACCGCATCCCGGACCGCAACCGGACCGCGACCGGACCGCATCCCGGACCGCAACCGGACCGCAACCGGACCGCATCCCGGACCGCATCCGGACCGCATCCCGGACCGCAACCGGACCGCATCCCGGACCGCAACCGGACCGCATCCCGGACCACATCCCGGACCGCAACCGGACCGCATCCCGGACCGCATCCCGGACCCGCATCCCGGACCCGCATCCCGGACCGCAGGAGCCTGCGCTCCCCGCATCCCGGACTGCATCCCGGACCGCATCCCGGACCCGCATCCCGGACCGCATCCCGGACCCGCATCCCGGACCGCAACCGGACCGCATCCCGGACCGCAACCGGACCGCATCCCGGACCGCAACCGGACCGCATCCCGGACCGCAACCGGACCGCATCCCGGACCGCATCCCGGACCGCAACCGGACCGCATCCCGGACCCGCATCCCGGACCGCATCCCGGACCGCAGGAGCCCGCGCTCCCCGCATCCCGGACCGCATCCCGGACCCGCATCCCGGACCCGCAGCCGCTCACCGCCGCCGCCGCGCGCTGTCCTCGCGGACCGCTGGAGAGCACGTGCGTGACGGAGTTCCCGGCGTCACGTCCGCCTCGCACGTCACCGCGTCCTCCCGACCGCGTGCGCCGGAGGGCGTTTCCCGCCGGGCACGCCCCCTCCCCCACGCGCGTCCAAGTCTTCGCGGGTTTCCGCCCCCGCTCCGGGGAGCGCTGCGTGGCGGTGTGTGCGGGTCGCTGGGCCGCGGCGCTCGGGGCTCCCCCGTTCCCGCCCGCAGCCTCGCCGCCGGCCGGGCCTTCCGTCAGCGCAGCCGCGCTCTCGGCCCGGGAGGCCGCCGGCCCCGCCCCCACCGCCGCGCCTCTCGGACGCCCCGACCCGCCCGGGCCGTGCAGCGGGGCGGCGGCTGGGAGCGCGGGGACCACGGCTGCTGCTCGGCTCGGGGACGCCCGGGCGGAATCCCCAGGGCCGCGGAACCCCCAGGGCCGCGGAACCCCGAGCCTCCCGACGGCGGCGCGTCCCCACAGGACGGACGGGCGCGAGGAGGCGGTGGCGCCGGCGGCCTGTGGGTCGCTCCGCCCCCGCCCGCCCCGCCGCGGCCCGGAGAAGGCGGCGTCTGACGCGGGGGCGGGCGTCGGTCCGGACAGGCGCGCGGTCTCCGCGGGACGGACGCCGGCCGGTCCCCCTGCGGCGGGAGCGCCTGGCGGAGAGGCCTGTCGGGGCCGCGGACCGTGTTCCCATCCAGCAGCGCCGACGCCCCGGAACCGGCCCCGCGGCGGGCCTGGCCACGTCCGCCCGCAGCCGGGACAGCGGCCGCGTCCAGCTCTCAGGAAGCCCCGCCGCTCGGCGCTCCTCTGCGGGCCGCGTTCCTGCGGGAGGTGGACAGCGGCCTGGGCGGGCGGCGCTCCGGCCCTGTCCGACCCCCGCCGGCCTGCAGGGCTCTGCTCGGCGGACACGGACGCCCCGCGGACGCGCGGAGACGACGGCCGCAGACGGCCGGACGCGCTGATGAGCCGTGTGTCCGAGGCAAGTCGCTGGTCGTCGGGGGGCTCGGTCCGCGCGGCCGGAGGATACCAGGACCCCTGGCGCGGTTTGTCCGTCTGAGAGCTCCGGATGGACAGCCGAACCAGGGCGGGCCGGCCACCGCGGCGGGTGCCCCGGGGCTCCGCGGACGCCCCTCTCACGCATCACCCGGGGAGCTCCAGGGCCGGGAGAGACGGTGTCGTTCTGTCCGAGCCTCTTCGCCTTTGGAAGACACGTGTTCTTCGAGCGGCCAGGAGCACGGGAAGCCCCGAGGCCCAGAGCCGCTTTACGGGTGGACACGCTGGGCTGCGGGCGGAGAGTCCAGCGTCCGCCCTGCTGCGCTCAGCGGAGGCCGGGAGAGCCGCCTGAGGACTCGGCTCGTCGCCCACTGGTGCGTCCATCCCACACGTGGCTGTGGGGCCAGCATGGGGGAGCGCACGGCACGGTCTTGGGGAAGCTGATGGCCGGGAACCTGGGCAGGTCGTCCCTGACGAGCGCGATGTCACAGACGGCGAAGACGTTCCTGAGTGTCTCAACAAAATCTCCTTTCGTCTGAAATGTGGGACAGGGGAGCCGCGATGCTTTCGTGCAGGGCGGTCCTGCCTGGCAAAGGTCTTCTGCGGTGAGCACATTATGCTGAAAATAGGTTTTCCAGATACTTGAAAACTTATTATTTTAATTCTAAAAAAGATGTTCAGATTTCTTTGATTGCAGGGAGATGGCCTGCGCTCCTTGCTCCTGCTCAAGCCGCCCTGCTGCGGGGATGGGAGAGGCTGCCCCGAGGTCACCTCCCGGCATGGAGGGCAGAAGCAAACCCAGGTACAGGATGTGTCAGAAGGAGAAGGTGTGGTGAGGTGGGACGCAGCAGAGCGGCAGACACTGGCCACGGAGAGACAGGTGACCTCACAGAAGCCAGGAGGAGCCGCATCGTGCAGGGCTCTGTCAACCAACCTGAGAACTTTGCCCTTTACTTACAGTGAAAGGAGCCATTGCGCGGTTTTGAACAGAGCTGGAACAGGTGCAGACGTTAGTTTCTAAGGGGATCACTCCGAACGTGTGTTGAGAGAAGACTTTTCAGAAAAACACACAAAAAAAGTAGGTGGTTGGCTATTCACAAAACTTTGGGATCATCAGGTGAGACCCCCTGGTGGCTTTTCTAGACCAGTAGCAGCAACTGTGGAAAGAGGGATTGCATCCTGGATGTGTTCTGAAACTGTTTATGGACATGGGCTGCAGGCTACGGACTGATGACTGATAGGGTCAGTCTCTGCAGTAGGGAAAATGCCCTTGATGGCCACAGGGCCACGGACGCAGCCCAGCTGGGGTGGGAGGGGACGCGCACGCTTCTGGACGTGCTGGTCTGAAAATGCCCGTTGGAGATCCATGGGAGACACTGTGCTGGCCGTTTGAAAATGTGGATGGTAAATGTAACAAATTAGTACGAAACTCTTTCCTACCTGCTGTGGATAATCCACTGTCTCTAAACCGTGTATTCTGGAGATGTCGGGACTTCATGCGGTGGCGCAGGTGAGCATTCCTGCACCTGTGTGACGCCGGGCAACTTCACGTTCTCCCCGACGTCGAGGGCTTCTCCTTCTAAAGATGATGCGCTCGTCAGCTTTTGAAAACTTGTCTTAATAGTTACTTCTACTGTTCTTTGCTATTTATTGTCACATTTTGGTGCTACCAAAGCATTTCCCACTGGAAGTCCAGAGCAGTATTTCAGAGTAAGAAAAGAGCAGGTCTTAAGGCACAGAAATATTTTGGGTTTGGAAAAACAACAGTTTTCCCACAAGAGACTGAAAAGAATGGGCAGGGATTAAGGAGAAGGGTGTGTCGTGACAGAATTTGGAGGAAGAAGTGTCCCCAGCTGGAAGTGTTAGAAGGGGGAACTTCTGTGGGGGTAGATGGAGAAGGGAATGCACTCACCAGGTTTGGGGGAAGGGGAGGAGGTCCGAGTGGGATTTCCCCGGGACACATGAGTGGTTTCCTTGGATGTGACTTTGCTAACAATGAGGTGCCCTAGGACTGCAAGTTGAGAGAGAAAAGAGACCTGACCGGTACCAGCGTTCTGTCATCAAAAATCTTCCCATATCCACACCACCCAAGATTTTGATGGATGCGAGCTGGAGGCTCCGGGAGAGTGGGAGTTTGAGGTGCATGGACAGCGAGGAGGGCCTGATACGCCTGCCTCCTACCTTGAAGACCATCGCAGTCTTGGACGCCAGGCAGGGTCCTGAGCTGCTCTCTGGCCTCTTCCCTGGGTGTCTCAGATCCTCCTGGCATGGGCCGGTGGGTGCCACACTAACAATAACAACATGGGAAGTAATCACTTGGGCTGCGTCAATGACTTCAAGTGTAAATTAATGTTCACATCTCCTGGAGGCAGGTCAGCGTTATCAGCTCTGTGTAACAGATTAGAACATTAGGGGAAATTAAGTGACTTGCTGAAAACCTCTATGCCAGATCGCTTATCTAAAGGCCGGCTACCCCTGCGTTGGCTCCTTTGGGCCGCGTCGCTTCTCCTAGGCCCCTTACTCTCTGCATCGAGCCGTTTTTCTGTGGAATGACTTGACCCGCTGGAGACGGGGTACAACGTGAGCCATCCTTGTTGGCACAACGTGTAGTCAACTCAGTGTTGTCTACCAGATGTCCAAGTGTGGGAGCCTTCAGCTCTGTTCTCTGTTCTCCGTCTGACCCAACGCCCAGTCGGCGGCTCCATGCAGGTGGCTCAGAGTGGCTTTAAACAGTGTCCCTAACAGAACTCTGTGTGCCTCTTGAGCCATTCTTTCTGTCCCAGCGTGAGGCACCACTGCCCTGGGGGCTTTTCCTCTCTGCCCGCGTCATGTACTCAGTCTTCAGAGTCTTCTCTGCCACTCCCTGTCCAGGCTGCTGTCACCCCCCACCGGGCTGACACCGTGTCCTCCGAGCCCTCCCGCTCAGTCTCCTGCGGAAGTGGAGCTCTGCTGGTAAGGCAAGACCCTGATGGTGGGTGCCTCCTTGCACACACTCAGAGCTGCTCTTCGCTCTTCCCTGAAGGCCACGGCTCTCACTAAGGCCGTGATGGGGGCCTGCAGGCTGAGCGCGGCCGCCTGCGCTTCCACGCCCCAGGTGAGGATGTCAGCCGGGGAGCTGGCTTCAGTTTGGTGAGCCCGAGCTAGGGTGCTCCTGGTCTCCTGATCCGCAGAAGCGGGTAGAGAATCCGTCCGAGTTGTTTGAAGGTGCTAAGTGTGTCGTCTGTGTGCAGAGTGGAGACTGGATACACGGAGCACCTCCGGTGGCTCTTTGCAGTTCTGATTTCCAGTCTTTGCCGGGGTTGGAGGGAGCGGGGTTGGGGAGGGATTCTGGGGGGGGCGCTGGTGAGGAGAGGGGGTGGTCTGCCGGGTCGTTCTGGAGAGTTCGCTCATCACAGACACGTGCTCCGAAGGATTTACTGAGCCATCGCGAAGCATCAGGCGTTCCTCCGGGCTCGGGGTGCAGCAGTGAGTCCCAGCGTCCCGGGGATTGCAGAGCCGTCAGAGGAGACAGATGACCGGATGTCCACGGAGTAATGATGGTTACAGAACTTCATGAAAGTTATGTAACGAGGCAGCAGGTCTGAGTTCAAGGACAACAGAGGGCAGCAGGCGTGTGGGTGGAATAACTAGAAGCGATTTTAGGTCATGAAGCAGGAGTGGGGCTTTCCGAGGGGCGGCCTCTGCCCGGACACTGGAGGCCGTTAGGGTAGCAGGAGGCTCGTCACAGACTGAGCATCCCCAGCAGAGAGAACAGCGGGCGTGTGTCTGGGGTGCCCGCAAGAGGCCGCGCCGTTGGCAGGAGGGTACGCAGGTTACAGGAGGTGAGCCCCTGTGCGCATGTGCGGGGACTGTGAGCGTGTGCGCGCGCGGGGGGTGGTGAGAGCGTGCGTGCGCGTGGGGGGTGAGAGCGCGCGCGTGGGGGGGAGCGTGCGCGCACGTGGGGGGAGAGTGTGCGCGCGCGTGCGCGGGGGTGGCCCCCGTAGCATGTCACCGGAGGTTTTCGGTCCGCCACGACAGACAGAGTTCTGGCAGGTTCTAGGAAGAGGCTTCCCGCGGCTTCACGTCGGTTGTGTGAGTGCCGCATCCGGGCGCCGCACCCATCCGGGCCCAGGCCTTACTGGGTGTGAGCGGGCCGTCGGCTGCTCCCAGACGCGGGCGACGGTCGCCGGCCTCCGTCTGCGTCTGCGTCTGCGTCTGCCGTCCCGTGCGTGTCCCGTGCGTGCCCCGTGCGTGCCCCGTGCGTGCCCCGTGCGTGCCCCGTGCGTGCCCCGTGCGTGCCGCGTGCCTGCCCCGTGCGTGCCCCGTGCATGTCCCGTGCCTGCCCCGTGCGTGCCCCGTGCGTGTCCCGTGCGTGCCCCGTGCGTGCCCCGTGCGTGCCCCGTGCCTGCCCCGTGCGTGCCCCGTGCGTGTCCGTGCGTGTCCCGTGCGTGCCCCGTGCGTGCCCGTGCGTGTCCGTGCGTGCCCCGTGCGTGCCCCGTGCGTGCCCCGTGCCTGCCTCGTGCGTGCCCCGTGCGTGCCCGTGCGGTGTCCCGTGCGTGCCCCGTGCCTGCCCCGTGCCTGCCCCGTGCCTGCCTCGTGCGTGCCCCGTGCGTGCCCGTGCGGTGTCCCGTGCGTGCCCCGTGCGTGTCCGTGCGTGCCCCGTGCGTGTCCCGTGCGTGTCCGTGCGTGCCCCGTGCGTGTCCGTGCGTGCCCCGTGCGTGTCCGTGCGTGTCCGTGCGTGCCCCGTGCGTGCCCCGTGCGTGTCCGTGCGTGTCCGTGCGTGCCCCGTGCGTGTCCGTGCGTGCCCGTGCGTGCCCGTGCGTGCCCCGTGCGTGTCCGTGCGTGTCCGTGCGTGCCCCGTGCGTGTCCGTGCGTGTCCGTGCGTGCCCGTGCGTGCCCGTGCGTGCCCCGTGCGTGTCCGTGCGTGTCCGTGCGTGCCCCGTGCGTGTCCGTGCGTGTCCGTGCGTGCCCCGTGCGTGTCCGTGCGTGCCCCGTGCGTGCCCGTGCGTGTCCGTGCGTGTCCGTGCGTGTCCGTGCGGTGCCCCGTGCGTGTCCGTGCGTGCCCCGTGCGTGTCCCGTGCGTGCCCGTGCGTGCCCCGTGCGTGCCCGTGCGTGCCCGTGCGTGCCCGTGCGTGCCCCGTGCGTGTCCGTGCGTGCCCCGTGCGTGTCCGTGCGTGTCCGTGCGTGTCCCGTGCGTGTCCGTGCGTGCCCGTGCGTGTCCGTGCGTGCCCCGTGCGTGTCCGTGCGTGCCCGTGCGTGCCCCGTGCGTGCCCGTGCGTGCCCGTGCGGCGCGGTAACAGACGGGCGAGACGACACACACGCGCCCGTCCGGCTGGCGCGCGCCGCGCTGAGAGGCTTTCGTGGTCGGTTTTGCCCAACGAACTGTCCTGTCGCGTGAAGACGGTCGCGACTTCCCGGACTTAAGTCATCGTTTTGGTGGATCGTTTCCTTTGATTTTCTAAGTGTCCGAGCAGTGTCGCAGCCCTAGGAAAAACGCAGCTCGGTGCGTTCTGACCCGTAAACGCGCGCGTGTTTGCTAGCGTTTCGTTCCCGTCTCGCGTCGACGCCTCGTACCGCGGCGGCGTTTCACACCCGCGCCACCGCGTCGGCTAACCGCGTGAAGCGGCGGGGCTCGTTCGCACACTCGGGACCGCTCGGCGCCGCTGTCACGCTGGTCGCCGCCGGCCGGCCGGGGGGACGCGCCCGCAGGTGACCTGCTGTCGGAGCTGTGGGGCACGGTCTTGCGTCCTTGTCTGTGGCCGCGGCTTTACCGATCTGGAGGCCTCGCGGCGGGCCTGAAGCCTCCCTCCTTCCGCAGCCCAGCTCCCCGCGGAGGCGCCGCCCGCCCCCCGGCCTCGGACAGCCCCGCGCGTGGGCCTGATCTCTGAGCCCCCGGAGGCCGAGAGAGCCCGAACACGAGGCCTCCGGTTCAGCCGGTGAGGAGGAGGCCCGTTTCAGAGTCCGAGGTTCCTGCGCTCGCCTGGCTCTTGGTTTCGGACGGTGTCTTCATTTCCAGCTCCACGGCGATGGGAAACAGGCATTTTAAAAAGCATTTCTCTTTCTGGCGGGTTTCAGTGAGAGTCGACTTGGTCAGTTGGGAGCCTGCTGAGAATCGTCTGGCCTGTGCCTTGGCTGTTCAGGGCACTCGAGGCCGCTTGGCTTCCCGCTCCCACGTGAGTAGGACAATGGCTCTTTCCTCCTTTGTAGGCTCTTCTAAGGAGACTTCACAGCCCAAGTTTGTTCAGTCCGTGATGTCACTTCATTCATTCGGAACGTGGCTTCTGGGTGTTCGGGCCATTGTCCCTGGGCCAGTTACCAAACTCTGGCTCTCAGAACCTGTCATCAAATCAAAATTCAACCACAAGCTGGCCAACAGGTCAATAAAGGCTTCTTTAACCTTGCTACGTGTACCCAGCAGGATGTAACTTGATATAATAAAGACACCAAAGGAGGTGAGGTTTGCCTTCTCACCCATCAGAGGACTCCTTCACCCTCCGTGAATCTGCGGATGCAAACAGATGTGGGCAGATGCGGGCAAGGCAGAAGCAAGGATGGAACCTCATGCTGGTTTCATTCCAATGTTTGCAAAGCTGCGATTCCATCCGGCCAAGATGACGTCACAAAGCAGCAGCAAAGGCCTCGCAAACAGTAGCGATTTCCCTGGGTGCCAGACCTGATGGAGCCCACGATGAGGTGTCTGGCCCAGTGCAGCTACTTTTCACAACAGAAGAGAGAGACGCACTTGGCTTTTGGCAGGGGAGCCCAGAGAGTTTATGGAGCACTTGACAGTTTTTAATGTGCTTTCTTAAGTCTTGCTTCATCTTTAGAACAACTCTGTGTGGCAATTTAGGATGAATGTTATTGACTCGATAAAATGGGAAAACCAAAGTTTGAGCCATGAAATGACAAGTCCAAGGTCCCACAGCTACTACATGGCAAAGCTGACTCTCCGAGATCCTGAATCTTGTTCACTTTCCTATATAACAGGTCACCTGAGACCTTTCCATATCAAGGTTTGGCGTTTGTGATTTCCACTTGTCTGTGGTCACAACAGTAGACACCCAGTCTCACTACTAAGTTTATGCTTTTGGTCGTGGGCTCCCTGGTTACCGCGTCCGCCACTGCAGCACGGCGGAGCAGCGCTGTGCTCTGTGGGCACTGGGAAAGCGGCCAGACTCGGATGCCTTCCTGACCTTGCACGGTTCGGTCTTCACCCTAAGGGCAAGGAGAGGCCAGCAAAGGCTTTGCGGATGGAGTGGGTGTGTGTTTGTTAAATATGACTCAGTTTTCTGTGTGTAAAATGGCTTGGGGGAGGTGAGAAGGAGGCTTTTGCAGCAGCCCCAGGAGAAAACTGGCCTGGGCGTGGCCGTGGAGGTGCGGAAGCGAGGAAGATTTGAGGAATATTGTGGGAAAATACCTGTGATGACCGAACAGTTGAAGAAGCCGAGGAACCGGAGACTCCGGGGATGCGCCTGGGTTCCTGCTTCACACGGTGCGGCCGCGATTCCACCCACGGACTGGAAGAACGGGGGGGGGGGGCTTAGGGGGACGCACGGGCCTCAGGAGGCCTTCCCAAACCAGAGGCTCTCTCTCACCCCAGCCCGGAGTGATTCTGTGTGTGGGTCCCGAGAGTCTGAATTCCTAACAACCTCCAGGTGACCCTGAACTGTGGGTCTGCCCACCAAACCTTAGCTGAAGATCAGATTTTAGGAGAAATCGCTTGAATTCATTCTAATTATGCCCAGTGTGACATGACTAAACTCGTTCCCCTCGTTTTACATTAAAATTAGGAGAACACTGCACCCCTTCTTTCCGTTTTGGGAGAAGCATCATGGTGTTGTGAAGAGTGCCTGGCTTACAGTGCAGAAGTCCTGAGCTCAAGTGCAGCCTCTTCTGCTTCCTGTCAGGGTGACTTCATGATAATTTCACAACTTTCATAAAAGCCAGTTTTCTAGTCTGTGAAATGGGCACACCCGCTGTATCTACGTGCAAGTGTTTCAGCTGCAAAGTTCTCCGTGAAGCATCTATCTGCCGGCTGCCCCAAGGGAGAGTATCCCCTGCTAACCCCTATGGGCCTCTGCGTGATTTTCACCGGCTAAGGTAGAAGCCTTGGAGGGCAGTTTACTCGTGAATTCCCCGGAAAGAGCTGGTCCAGGCTTTGCCCACTTTAGGAGCATGGTCAGCAAACTTTAATTGTCCTAAACGTTTACTGCATTGTTACAGTCTTCCCATGTTTCCCGGGGTCATTTATAACCCGCCCTCAGGACGGACGCCCTCCGTCCCCCACACCTTATCTGGCAGCCGTGTTTGAAGAGCGTCCTGTCCTCAACCCCACCCTGTTTCAGGGTTCTGAAATTTACCTCTGAAAAGCCCACATTTTACCTCAGTCGTCACTATTATATATAAATGTGTGTATATATACATACTTATGCGAGGTAATATAAAATGTGGCTCCGGCATAGATGCCTTATCAACACCAATATTTATCTTTGCCTTTCGACATTTTGTCTGGATCTGTGAGGCATGTGACATACTGATGACAATATTGGGTCTCGTGAATCACATTTGATTTTTTTTAAGATTTTACGTATTTATTTGAGAGAGAGTGAGGGAGAAGTAGCAGGGGGATCAGCAGAGGGAGAGGAAGAAGTGGACACCCCACTGAGCAGGGAACCAGACAGGGAGCTCAATCCTGGGACACCAGGATCATGACCTGAGCTGGAGGCAGACCCTAACCAACTGAGCCACCCAGCCGCCCCTCAGAACTTGATTTCCAAATGTGAGCGCAGTCCCTTCACTGGTCTCCAGTCCTGCTACAGCAAAGTGCATTCAAACATCGGAAAGGCTTAGAAGAGCCCAGGTTTCTCATCTGGATTTCACCACATTTCGAAACTCCAGAGGCTTGGTGCTGTCTCCCCGGGAATCGGGAGACTGTTCTGGAACACAGGGCTTACTTCACCCTTCAGGTGAAGGTACACAGCCTTGTTACTTGCTTTCCCTAAACGAAACCGAGATAGAACAGAATGTCTTTTTGGAAGTTTGCTTTTGATAACTTGATCAGCATCGGCACAGGCAAGATGATGACAGACCTGGCAAGTGACACGGAGCTTTAAGGTGAATGGGAGGATGCAGTTTTGCTTCTGCTTTCCATATGTGACAGCACCTTAAAATTAGAAAAATTATTTAAACAGTTTGCCAGTCAGTCTGGATCATGTACATCTGAGAAACATGACAATAGACTTCTGGCGGTAGTGAGGATGTCTTTGCCAGTGAGTATCCCATGTAAAGTCAATGAACACACAGTGTTGTATGTGTGTGTCTTTTCCTTTGTCTGACTCCTTTGCATTTATGATTAGCCCGATGCCTTTCCTCATGAGAAATTCAGTAATGTAAGATGTTTACCATACCACATTCCCCTGGCCACCTGCTCTATCTGTGTAACCTACAGGTCTCCCGCACACTTCCCATTCTCCCGTGATTCTTCCTTCTCATTTTGCCCTTTGGATTTTCCAGATGGCATGTCTAGCACTTCTTTCAGTGTTTGAAGAGGACCCTTGCCTGCGACATTGCTTCTCAGTGCACTATATTTTATAACAGTTAAAAATAGTTTAAAAGCTGAGTGGAAGTCACGGTATCGGGCCAAAGCCAAGTTTAATACAAGCCTCCAAACTCACAGGAGCTCGTGTGTGTGTGTGTGTGTGTGTGTGTGTGTGTGTGTGTAAGTCGGGCCTCTGTGAAATGACAAGTCTGAACACTGAGCTCTCCGGTTCGTGAACACAGAGACCTGTCAGTGTGTAAACACGGTGGCTCTGTCCACTCCTGAGGATTTGAAAGGTCAGTCTCAGCCCACGTCTTGTTCGTAACTTACTGTTTGCAATCACTTTAAAATGCGTTCTCTCTTGTGGAAATTGGTCTTCTGATCACCACATTGGCTGACACTTAACAAGCATTTTGATACAGAAAATTCTAACTTCATTCGTAAAAAGTTAGTTTTGCTGCCCTTCTCTGTCCCGCCTCTTCTCCAAGAATTAAGGACATTTGAAACAGCAAAGAACTTTCTGGCCCCAAAGCCCTGTTTGTTTGTTATCCATCTGTCTTTACTACTTTGATCTACTAGCAGGAGGTTCTAGAATAGACCGAGGTAAACTTAACATCTAGTAGTTTGCACACCTGTGCTTTATTTGAACATCCTGAGTAGGAGACTGGCCATTAGGTTGCTTTCTTTTGTTATAGTTCTATTAATTTTGGTGGATAATCATGAATATTCTTAAACACCCTTTCTTCTTCTGAGGCGGTAGTTGCTAGGTTACCCTAGGTTTACTTCTTGTAAATTGGTGCAGCTAAAGTATGTATTTAGTTGAATTTACATTTTATGACTCTCCAAAATAAATGAACTCACTTGCCTTTTTTAGGATTGCTTTAATGATTACCTTTTGGGTGATTGTACTTATGGGACGTAGGGACGTATCTCCAAACACTTACCCAGGATTGCATGGATGTCACCCCTCCCTTCCTCTGAAGTGCTGTGGAAAGTCAGACGACAATCTCATGTACTGGTTTAGGCTTCTTTCTCCTCCTCCTCCTCCTCCTTCTTCTTTCTTTCTTTCTTTCTTTTTTTTTTTTTTTGTTAAGTGCCTTCCCCATACATAGCAGCAATAAAAATATGGGTCTACAATCTGTCATCTGCAATTCAGAAGTCCAAAACACACTGAAAAACTATTTTTGTGTGTTTGTTTAGTTGCCCATTTGTAGGCAAACCTGCCTTGCTCCAAAGTTGTGAGACAGCCACACCTGCCCCGGGCAGATGGGAGTCCTGGGCCATAACTCCACCCCCTCCATGTGGGCCTCGCCACGCTGGCACTGGTGGGCTGCACTGCTGGGAGCTCCCAAGGGCCTCCAGGACGTCCTGCTGTGCAGGGTGCATGTACCCTGCATCTGTTTCAACATCTGACTAAGCAATTTCAATGGGATATCCATCCAATCCCAAGGTTTGAGTAGGGGTTTATAGGTCTGTGTTGGGAAGTGAAGTGAATTAGGGCTGTAATCTAACATGACACACTGGTCTCAGTATAAAGGATGAATTATAAAAAATTTAAGAACAAAATTGTTTCTTGAGCTGTGATAAAAATGCTGACTTTGCTTTTTCCCCATTTCAGAAAGGGTTAAATACTTTCAGGAACTTAGAATTTTTTTATTATATTATATTAGTCCCCTCTAATAATGAAACATTTGCTAAATAATGTGTCCCCCAGGAGTCAGGGCTTTGTCTTTAACCAACAGTTTTGCCTCCGTTGCAGTTAGGCAGTGGTAGGCACCAGAGGGACCCGAGTTCCCTTTGAGTACCCAGGTAAAGTCAGTTATCAGACTGGAAACAGATGAATGTTCCGATGGGGAAAAGAAAGAGAAAAAAAAAATTACCCAAATGGCTAATGCTGAACTTTGTTGTTTTCTCAGGATGACAGATGTGGGACTAGCCCTGTGTCAAGTTGTGAGAGAAATATTTCCTTCTGACCCCCTCCCAGTGCTGCTCTGAGTAAACCCCAAAGCCTTGTCATCCTGCCCGAAGTATGTAATACTTCCCAGTGAATGACGAATTCTTCCTAAGGTTGATCTCATGAAAGTGATGCTGCAGTAGACTGAGACTCCGCACAGAGTGCTGTTGGAGATTTAAAGACGAGGTCCTCAGGGAATGAGTCTATAATGGCGGGACGGCCAGAATCAGCTTGGGTGATGTGAGGAGGAACCCGTGTCTGACAGCCCCCAAGGCTTTAGGCGCACCCTCCCCCCTTCCTCATTGGATCACTGCTCTGTATTCTGGGAACACAGTCGATGTCCTTGTTCCGTGTTGTTTTTTTCTTCCCTACATGCCTTTAAAAAACGTATATGGAGCCTACATAGCTTTGCTTTCAGGGAATGCTACAAAGAAAAAAAAAAAAAAGATGAAGTGCCAAGAAGTGGTTGGCGGCAGTGGTAACCCGGGCCTGAAATGCAGGGCCTACGAGAGGAGACGTGTGCACTTTCCCAAGGTGAGAGCAGGGTTTGGAGAATCCGTCTTTGCGACGGGGCAGCTCCTGAGGTCATGTTAGAGGAAGAGGAGGCATGGAAGAGGACCCAGGTGGATATTTGATTTCTGTCGCTTTTGATCTTCCTTTCCATTCGTCTTCCGCACGCTAACAGTTTGCCGTCTGCATAGGAATAGCTGTTGTCCAAGACGATGCCAGGGTTCACTACAAACTCTGGTGCCACTGCAAATTCTTGTGATGACAACGACTTCAGACAGGAAAAGGGCAAAACGCACATAAATGCAATATAGAGCTTCTGACTCATCGGTGCAGAAATAACAGCTTTAAACTGTTTGAGTATAACAAAGGAATTCCTTCCTCCTTGTATAATTATTTGGAAGTACAATATCCAATAATTGGGGTGTAAAAAAGAATACCTCATACCACTTTGCTTCAGTGATGGCCTTAAGCAGCTACGAAAGAGTCTCATCCTTCTAAATTGTTTTCGTCCACATAGTGGATTCATACCAGACTCCTGTTTAACTTGTAGGCACTTGAGTAATAACCATTATTTAATAAAAGAGAGACAGACAGAATAATTTAAATAACATAAGCAACAAAGTCATTTGTGCCAGTGAGTGCAAAGCCCAAATAAAACATTAGGAGGGCAATCGTATGTAAAGCATGCGGAGAAATGTGGGCAGCTTCCAGGAATACAGTCTGATCCCAGCTGACCAGCAGCAAAGGGCAAAAGGACCCAGTGTTAGGAGGGCAAGGGGGTGGCTTCAGCCAACAATGGGCTTGGAAACACACAGATCCCGGAGCCTCCAGAGATGAATGCAGCCCTCACACACCTTGAATTCATTCTGGTAGGTTATACAGAATTAATACAGTGGGTTTAAAAAGGAGAATTTGGGTTGGGGAGTGGGAATGGAGGTCCTTTTGCAATATTTTGTATAAGGAACAAGACTCATGGATTTTAGTGTTTGGATGTATCTACAAGTAGGCAAACTAACCCATTTTTTATAAAGATATATATTATACATATTCATTATACTCTAAAGATAGATGAGATTTTAGTGGAGAAAAGTTTCACTTTGAAATCTAATATTACCTTTTATTTGTTCTTTTATTTTGATTATTTATCACTATGCTAGAAATACGCTAAAATGAAAGGGACAGAGAATTAGAGAATGAGCCAGATGATGAGGAAGAAAACAGGTCTTTCCATATTTTCAGAATAAAAATGAAGGTGTGAACATAAGCCTAACTTTAGCACCTCTGGAATATATCCCTTTAATGTGCTTTGCTGTATCAAAATTATACGTTCACTTGGAGTCTGTTTTTTTTTTTTTTTTAAAGATTTTATTTTTTTTTATTTCAGAAAGAGTGCATGTGAGGGCAAGTGGGGGGAGGGGCAGATGGAGAGAGAGAAGCTGGAGCACGCTTCTGACAAGCTTGAACCCTGAGGCGGGGCTCCATCCCATGACCCTGAGATCATGACCTGAGCCGAGGTCAAGAGTCGGACACTTAACCGACTGAGCCACCCAAGTGTCTGGTTCTACAGGTTTTGAGGGAAATCATTGTCATCCATCATTCATTCTATGGTCAGAAGTAGCCATCTTCAATTTTAAGCTATTTATTCTCATATCTGCCCATTATTCTGATGTTTGCCTTTGTATTTCTGAATTCCATTGCTCTATTGCTCTATTGTTTATTTTTAATGAGGTAATATCTATTGACTTTCTAGTTTTGAAGATGAGGATTTGGATTTCTCATCTCCACTCCAAGGGTTCCTCACCCAACCTCCACAGGCAGTTATATTATAACTTAGAAAATATCCAGCATCTCCAATATCATGACCACATTAATATTCTTCATAACTGAGGCTCATAGATATAATACCTACCTTCCCTTCTTGTCACTTATTTTTGTTTGTTTGCCCTGGAGGTACCACTAATCTTATTTGCTAATTTATCTTATGTATGCATTTATTCTATCAGAAGGAGAACCTCTCCATCAGAGGCATGGCATTTTTGGACATCTGGTCTAGAACCCTAGGTCCTCCTGGTGTGTCTCGGGCATGTCTCCCCCCGGCATGTGCACTGGGGCTATCCAGGGAGCCGTACCAGTCACTGTATTGGAAAATCCCTTATCCTCCTTCTGAGTTGAGTCCCACACCCTTTTGCTCTCTTTGTCTACCACCTGAATTCAGGTGCTTGACATCCTTTAGTGTCTTCGTAAGAGGCTAATTATTGACATGTATGTGTCTGTGTTGCATTTGACTGCTTGTAGCAGAAAACATAACCCTTATGGCAGATTTTGGGGTTTCTTTTTGTTGTTCACATGGCAGGAAGTGTGGGGGACCTCCGGTTTCATGGGGCATCTGCTGTGTCATCAAGATGTCACATCCATCCCGTGATTTCATGATGTCATACTGAGCTTTGCTTCTGACCTCACATCTGTGTTCCAGAAAGAAGGAACCAAGCCTTCTCCTTGTGCATCTTTGTCCTTCTCTTTGGGAGGGAAGAAAGCCTTTGGCACAGAATTCTGCACACCTTTACTGGGCAGACTGATGTCATGTGAGTAGCCTTAGATGCTCAGGTTGTTCTGGGGGCTCTTTCCTATCATGGGCAAAACCCATGGCTTTGGGACTAAGGAAACGGGTTGGGGAATGTGGTCAGGGTTCTCCCAGACCTCGTCTGCTCCTACTTTCTTATTCTAAGTCTCATGCTTTATTATTAATTTATTGGATGGAATTCTGGGTTGGAAACCACTTTTCCTCAGAATCTTGCAAGTACTTCCTCCTTTGTACTTGCACACAGGGCTCCTTAGGCTTCTGGTTCCTCAGGCTTTTCATGTGGTCTCTCCCCACCCTTCCGATGGGCTTTGGAATTCAGGATTATGTGTCTTGATGTGGGCTCCTGTTTGACCATAATTTGGGCCCTCAATGAGGCTCCTTCATCTGTAAACTTGTGTCCTTCAGTGTGGGCATATTTTCAATTTAGTTCTATGATGATTTCTTCATTCTCTTTTTTTCTTTCTTGTTTTCTGGATCTCTTATTCTGACACTGGAGTTCAGGTATGGCTCTTCTACAGTCATTATACTTCTGTGTAATTGAGTTTCAATATGTAAGAGGTCTTTCTCAGTCTCTGGATTTTCCTCCTTTTCATATAAATTTTCATTCTTATTTTAGGTATGCATTACCTTCTCCTACTGTCCCAAAAATGTCATTTAAAAAAAAAAATTTTCATCTGTAGCTTTTGTTTCCCACAGGTTTCTGAGATTTTCTTTTCTTTCATTTGGTTTCATGTCTATTTCTCTTCTTAGACACTGTTCTCAGACATCTGGAAATCCTTCCCCTCCAAAGCTGGCTTGAGACTCAGCGTAAATGCATGTGCTTGTCAACACATAAGCTTCCTTGGGGGTGGGGGTGGTCTGGCTGAGCTACTTCACCAGGGAAGCTCCAGATGTAGGTTAGTACATTTTTGTCTAGAAAATCTCATTCTTAGAAAAAATCCTACAGAATTCTCCCTGTGGTGTTCAAGGCCATTTGCCCCAAGTCTATGGTGGAAGTTTAGGGGATCCATGTGCAGCGCGTGGCCTCATCCTCCAAATGCCTCCCACACACTTCGGGTGTGCACCTGTTCTCCCCACTCCTGTGACTCAGTCCATCCAAAGACACAGGTCCTGGGCTCTGACCTCCTGTGAGAGGGTTGGCCACTTCCAAGGTGAGGAAAAGGGTCTACAAGGAACATGGCTGCTACTTGAGCAGACCTTCAAACAGTGCTTCTACTCTCCACCACCTCCACATGACCCCCTAATTTCTGAGCATTCCTGGGACTCTGAGGCCCAGATCTGCCTGTCTCCAGGCACTGGTACAGGAACAGTTCATTTCATCCACAGGCTTTCTGCTTCTGAGGTGTTGCCATCACCTTTCCTTCTGTTTCACGGTCCTATCTCATTGGGTTCATGCCTCCACAGAATCCCATTTCTGTCACCTGCGTGGGCTTTGAGAGGAAGTATTGCTCTGTTGTGTTCAGTGGGAGTCCAGTGTTACTTACCAAGTGCAGAATACACACTTCTTACACACTTTACCCTGCCCTTGCCCTTGCCTCCCCCTGCCTACTCAATACTCAGAGAAGCAAATGTTGAGCAATGCCAATGTGAATCTAGGAGGCTCACGTATGAGGTTAGAGAGCAGCATGCCTATGGCGGTCCCCTAGTCAGGATAGTTGCCTGATGAGTATACAGAGAAAGGGGTCAAATATTTAAAATACGACTGACCTGAATATGTCATCAGCTATGATAGTCTGACAACTGGTATTTTTGTCCTCAAGAAGGAGACCTCTTCTTGGCTCCATACTTCAGTCCTTGGGCTCTGGCTTACCCTCAGCCTGGGACCTGGTGCTTTCACCTCCTCCATCAGACTGTATGCCAGCTCCTGTGGTCCTAGATTCTGCTGGCTTCAGGTGAGCCCTTCGTATGTTTCCCTGAGGTATTCTCCACCTTACAAGGATCTGGAAATTCTTCAGATACTTTTGAGATAGTTCAGAAGATCATCTATGAGTAATAAAAACCATGTGAAGACTCAGACAAGAGGCCTCTATGGTCTTTATGTGTGTCATAATATAAATAATAAACCAATTGTAATAGGCTGATCACATATTCCTTCACGTCTGTAAGTTCTGAAGAAATGATCTTGAGGAGTACAGCAGAACAATAATCTCATATTTTTTTAAAAGATTTTACTTATTTATTTGACAGAGATCACAAGTAGGCAGAGCAGCAGGCAGAGAGAGAGGAGGAAGCAGACTCCCCGTGGGACAGAGAGCCCGATGCGTGGCTTGATCCCAGGACCCTGAGATCATGACCTGAGTCGAAGGCAGAGGCTTAACCCCCTAAGCCACCCAGGTGCTCCAGGAATCTCATATTTAAATAAAAAATCTGGGAAACACAAAAGTGTCTCTGGTAATAAAAACTCACTGCTATTTACATGGAAACTCACACACAGCAATGTAGATAGCCTAGCTATATGAAATCATCCACTCCCCTTCACTTGTTTAGAACTGAGCTGAGGACAGACTTCAGACATCAAAGTCCTCTCAGTGGCCCCGTGAGACAGTACAAGTTCTTACCTGGAAATTTTAAGCATGGAGGGCCTTTCAAACTCTCACTTGGAGTCAGCTTCTTTTATTTTGCCCACAATTCAAACAAAACTTGTCATTTTATTCTAACACTGCATAGATGGGAAGAAAAGTAAACTGCTATGGGAAGTCTTCTAGGAGGGGAGACCCAGGTCACTAACAAGATGCAGGACAGAAGGCTATGATGGGATGGAGCACACGGCTGGAATGAGCTGAGTGGTGCTGTCATAGGTTTGGAGATAGCTGTACGCACTTGGGTTTAGCTTAGTGTAGAAAAAGACAAATAGATGGAGAAGTCACTGCCTCGGTGTGCTTCTGGCACGTGATGCTCCCTAGCTCTGTCTGCCGAGCGGCCAAGAAGCAGCGATGCCCTGGCACAGTGAGCTCTCTCAGAAGGCATATCTTGGTTTCGGGTACCTCCTCTTGGGACAGGAACTAGGGTTGCTTGGGGAAGTGACTGGTTCTAGAAAGAGGTAGGACATAGATAAGCCTGGAACATCTTACAGTTACAGAAAGAAAGGGAATTCTCAAATATCACAGCCATGTGGACTTGTCAGAGGGACACAGGAACCACCTGGAAAATTCACAAAGGCCAAAGCTGAAAAAATGTGAGCAAGAAAATTAAAAATGTAGTATTAGATTAAAGCCCCAAATGCAAAATTATTATCAATGAGTTCACACTTATCTAAATAAGAGATTAAAGAAATGAATGGAGGAGAAGAAATAAGTCTTCCATGCAGAAGAATTTCCAATAAATTATGCAGTCTACCCTCGAGTCAGGTGGAGGAGAGGCCTTCAGTCCTGACTTGCAGGCTATGCATGGTGACTTCCCTCCAAAGAGGATAGGCTTGAAAGGAGTGCAAGTACCTTTCCTTGGAGAGCTCCGTGAACATGACCTCAGCTGCTGACCAAGGTCAATGCTGACAGTCATAAATCAAGTGAACAGCAGGGATGCTTGATATTGGGTGACAACAATGGCACTTTATCTCTGGGACCTCCATTCCAGAGACATGTTACCCCGTCTGCCCAGGACAGAAACATAACACTGGTGCAGATGCAGGGACATTCTACAAACCACTCTGACCAGGACTCCTCAAAACTATCAAGACCATCAAAACAAAGTCTGAGAAATCATCTCAGCAGAAGCAGCCTCAGGAGACCTGACAACTAATATGCAAGGGAACCCTGGATGGGATGGCAGGACAGAGAAAGGAGTTTAGGCAAAAACTAAGGAAATATGAACAAAGTATGCACTTCAACCAATAGTGAGATGTCAGTATTCGTTCATTATTTGCGACAAATCTGCCATAGAAAGGTAAATACTAACAGTGGGAGAATCTAGGAGAAGGTATGTAGGCTCTCTCTATACTAAAAAAAAAATTATTACCTTGGGGTGCATGCGGCCCTTCTTTTCACTACGTCTCTATCTTTGGGGTAAATACCCAGTAGTGCAATTGCTGGGTCATAGCATAGCTCTATTTTTAACTTTTTGAGGAACCTCAACATGGTTTTCCAAAGTGGGTGTGCCAACATTCATTCCCACCAACAGTGTAGGAGAATTCCTCTTTCTCCACAACCTCTCCAACATTTGTTGTTTCTTGCCTTGTTGATTTTTGCCATTCTAACTGGTATAGGGTGGCATCTTCGTGTGGTTTCGATTTGCATTTTCCTGATGGCTAATGATGTTCAATGTTTTTTCCTATGTCTGTTAGCCATTTGTATGTCTTATCTGGAGAAGTGTCTGTTCATGTCTTCTGCCCATTTTTGGACTTACTTGTTTTTGGGGGTGTTGAGTTTGAGAAGTTCTTTATAGATCTTGGATACCAGCCCTTTAATCTGTGGTGTCATTTGCAAACATTTTCTCCCATTCTGTGGTTGTCTCTTTGTTTTGTTGACTGTTTCTTTTGCTGTGCAGAAGCTTTTTATCTTAATGAAGTCCCAGTAGTTCATTTTCGCTTTTATTTCACTTGTCTTTGGAGACATGTCTTGAAAGAAGTTGCTATGGCTGATGTCAAAGATGATACTGCCTATGCTCTCCTCTAGAATTTTGATGGATTCCTGATCACACTGAAGTCTTTCTTCCATTTGGAGTTTATCTTTGTGTATGGTGTAAGAGAATGGTCCATTATCATTCTGTATATAGCCATCCAATTTTCCCCAGCACCATTTATTGAAGAGACTTTTGTCCATTGGATATTTTTTCCTGCTTTGTCGAAGATTACTTGACCATAGAGTTGAGAGTCCATATCTGAGTTCTCTATTCTGTTCCACTGATCTATTTGTCTGTTTTGTGTCAGTACCATGCTGTCTTGGTGATCACAGCTTTGTAATATAGCTTGAAATCAGGCAACATGATGCCCCCAGCTTTGTTTTTCTTTTTCAGTGTTTCCTTGGCAATTAGGGTCTTCTGATTATGTACAAATTTTAGGATAGTTTGTTCCAGCACTTTGAAAAATGCCATTGTTATTTTGATTGGGATGGCACTGAAAATATAGATTGCTCTGGGCAGCATATACATTTTAACAATGTTTATTCTTCCCATCCATGAGCCTAGAATGTTTTTCAATCTTTTTGTGTCTTTTTCAATTTATTTCATAAGTTCTGTAGTTTTTAGAGTATAGATCATTTACCTCTTTGGTTAGGTTTATTCCAAGGAATCTGGTTTTTGGTGTTATTATAAATGGAATCAATTCTATAATTTATATTTCTACATTTACATTGTTAGTGTATAAGAAAGCAACTGATTTATGGACATTGATTTTGCATCTTTCCACATTATTGAATTGCTGTTATGAGTTCTAGTAATTTGGGGGTACACTCTTTTGGGTTTTCCACATAAAGTGTCATGTCATCTGTGAAGAGAGTTTGACTTCTTCTTTACCAATTTGAATCCTTTTATTTCTTTTTGCTGTCTGATTGCTGTTGCTAGGACTTCTAGTACTATGTTAAACAGTAGTGCCTAGAATGTTGTCCTGTTCCTGAACGTAAGGGAAAGGCTCTCAGCTTTTCCCCACTTGCATTGACATGGACGGGACTGGAGGAGATTATGCTGAGTGAAGTAAGTCAAGCAGAGAGAGACAATTATTATATGGTGTCACTTATATGCAGACGTAAGGAGTAGCATGGTGGACATTATTAGAAAGAAGGGAAAAACGAAGAAGGGTGAAATCAGAAGGGGAGATGAACCACGAGAGACTATGGACTCTGGGAATCAAACAGGGTTTAGAGGGGAGGGAAGGATGGTGGAGCCTGGTGACGGGTGTTAAGGAGGCACGGATTGCACGGGGAACTGGGTGTTATACACCCACAATGAATCACGGAGCACGATATCAAAAACTAATGATGCACTGTGTGGTAACTAACACAACAAAATAAAAGAAAATATCATTAAAAAATAAAAATAAATAGCTTATTACAAAAAAAAAAAAAAAAGGCAACAGAACTCCAAATTCTGTCCTGTCTGGAGTAAATTAGCGTACATGCAGCTAATTTTACATAACACAGTGGAGACTGAGATCGTACAAACCCATTCCCGGAGATCGGTGCATCAAAGTTCAGTGCCTGGGTAAGTGCTCACAGGTTGCACGCTTTCTGGCAAACACTTAGCATTCAAACAAAATTCAGTTTCTTTATATGCAAAATTTGATGATAATAGTGTCTGTTACTTCATAGGGTTCTTCGGAGCAGTACATTATTTTATTAGCATCCGGTACTTAGTTTAGTTCCCGTAGACAAGGAGCAATCGAGAGTGTTCACTAACATTAAAGCACCAGACAACCCTGTCGCGATGGTCTAAGCTCTGATAAAAGGTGAAATTACTTATAAAATAACTGAATCAGAAAGAAGAAAAGTGTAACATTGTGGAAAGTTCCATCTAAAATGTGGAGATACAAAGTCCACCTACTTGAGCTCCATATACTTGGGACATGGGGGTGGGCAGGAGGCCACGTGTATGTGGGTATCCACGTATTGGAGGTTCTCAAGGGGCTGGGGTTTTTGTTTTGTTTTCCATTAGATTTTTCATAGACTGTGGGCTGGCAGGTGAGAAGGGGTGTCAGAGGTAAGCTGCAGTACCTGAGGTTGAAGGTTAGCAGTGGCAGAGCCACTGACCCCCCACGTTGGGGTGTCTGCTCAGGGAAGGGATATAACCTCTAACTAGAAAACTGAACTGCCTCAGATCGCCCTTTCCCAACAATTTGAAATAACTAAATATTCCTTTAGGTGACATTCCTCTTTCCCTAGAACTCTTTAATTAGAGGTAGTCATGCTCACTGATAGTTCTTGGATATCCTGATCCCAGGTTCCCAGCGGAGAGCGTGACTTCGTGGCGGGCTGTTGTTCAGGCCTGTGCTGCGGGCCAGCGGCGCGCGCCCACGCAGGGACTGGGCCAGCCACTCCTCTCTAGTGCGGACAGGGAGAATGGCCCGCCTCACCCCTGCTTGGGACTCTGGGAGCTCTGTGCGCATGGCTTCAGGCTGACCACTCTCATCTCGTGTCATCTTGAGGGCAGTGCCCCACTGTCTGCGTCAGCTGCCTGACCTGCCCTCAGATCTCCCAACACTCCTGCAGGCTCCCGTGCTGGGTGAGCCCCTCGCACAAAGAACAGATAGAAGGGCGCCCACGTCCCTGGCCAGAGCCTGGCTGACAAACACAACCACGTTCCAGGAGAAAAGGCATTAAAGAGACCGAGCCGGAAGCAGCAGCCAGCAAGCCCTTTGATGCCTCCAACTTCCCTTGAACAGTTCCTCTGTCCCTTAGCTCTCTTTTTCATCCACAGCGCGCCAGACGACGGTGTGGCTTCCCTCTGCCTTGCCGTTTGCCCACGAGGCAGATGCCTCAAAAGGAGAGCGGCGAGCTCCTGCAGTGCTCACCTCGGGTTCTGAACTTGCTGAGCCTGGAAGGGCCATGGCGGGAGCCCCAGCAAGCCCGAGACAGTCCTGGCTGACCTCTGGTATCTCCACACCCCTTTGCTTTTATCCGCTGTTTGGGATGCGCTCGTCTCAGGGAGGTGCTGTTTCTATGCTGAATTCCCAGACAGAGGACAAACTAAGGGCATGTCTGCCTCGTAGCTGCCGCTGCCCCCCTGGCCTCCCCAGGCAGTGTCCACAAGCACAGTGAACAGAGTTCTCGGCGCTCACCTGGTTAAATCTGACAGATAACCAGTTAAAACCCACTTCTCTGTGGTCCGCATTTTCTAAGTACGACATAAAGAAGAGCTTCCACTCAGGGTCAGCTCATGGATAAAACCGAGGGGAAGGGAGCGGTGGGACAAGCTGACCTCGAGGTCTGGGCAGTGGTTGACGGCTTCCTGCTGCGGGCCTCTTGTGGGCCCAGCAGGCCTCTCTGTACCCGCTGCCCAGCTTCCCCCGAAGTCCACAACCTGTGCAACTGCGGATGACGTCGGGTCCAGGCAGGTACTGTTGGCGCAGCCCTGTCCCCGCTCTGCAACCTCTTCTGGTCCTGCCCGTTCGCCCTGCGGCCCTTCCCTGCGCACACTTCCAGCGCCGCCGTGTGCACCTGCGTCCACAGCCCCGACGTGCACCTGCGTCCCTTGCTCCAGCTCCGACGTGTGCACCTGCGTCCGCAGCCCCGACGTGTGCACCTGCGTCCCTTGCTCCAGCCCCGACGCGCACCTGCGTCCCTTGCTCCAGCCCCGACGCGCACCTGCGTCCCTTGCTCCAGCCCCGACGCGCACCTGCGTCCCTTGCTCCAGCCCCGACGCGCACCTGCGTCCCTTCCTCCAGCCCCGACGCGCACCTGCGTCCCTTGCTCCAGCCCCGACGCGCACCTGCGTCCCTTCCTCCAGCCCCGACGCGCACCTGCGTCCCTTGCTCCAACCCCGACGTACACCTGCGTCCGCAGCCCCGACGTACACCTGCGTCCCTTCCTCCAGCCCCGACGCGCACCTGCGTCCCTTGCTCCAGCCCCGACGCGCACCTGCGTCCCTTGCTCCAGCCCCGACGTGTGCACCTGCGTCCGCAGCCCCGACGTACACCTGCGTCCCTTGCTCCAGCCCCGACGTGCACCTGCGTCCGCAGCCCCGACGCACACCTGCGTCCCTTGCTCCAGCCCCGACGTGTGCACCTGCGTCCGCAGCCCCGACGCGCACCTGCGTCCCTTGCTCCAGCCCCGACGCGCACCTGCGTCCCTTCCTCCAGCCCCGACGCGCACCTGCGTCCCTTGCTCCAGCCCCGACGCGCACCTGCGTCCCTTGCTCCAGCCCCGACGTGTGCACCTGCGTCCGCAGCCCCGACGCGCACCTGCGTCCCTTGCTCCAGCCCCGACGCGCACCTGCGTCCCTTCCTCCAGCCCCGACGCGCACCTGCGTCCCTTGCTCCAGCCCCGACGCGCACCTGCGTCCCTTCCTCCAGCCCCGACGCGCACCTGCGTCCCTTGCTCCAGCCCCGACGCGCACCTGCGTCCCTTGCTCCAGCCCCGACGTGTGCACCTGCGTCCGCAGCCCCGACGTACACCTGCGTCCCTTGCTCCAGCCCCGACGTGCACCTGCGTCCGCAGCCCCGACGCGCACCTGCGTCCCTTGCTCCAGCCCCGACGTGCACCTGCGTCCGCAGCCCCGACGAACACCTGCGTCCCTTGCTCCAGCCCCGACGTGCGCCTGCGTCCGCAGCCCCGACGCGCACCTGCGTCCCTTGCTCCAGCCCCGACGTGCACCTGCGTCCGCAGCCCCGACGCACACCTGCGTCCCTTGCTCCAGCCCCGACGTGTGCACCTGCGTCCGCAGCCCCGACGCGCACCTGCGTCCCTTGCTCCAGCCCCGACGCGCACCTGCGTCCCTTGCTCCAGCCCCGACGTGTGCACCTGCGTCCGCAGCCCCGACGCACACCTGCGTCCCTTGCTCCAGCCCCGACGTGCACCTGCGTCCGCAGCCCCGACGCGCACCTGCGTCCCTTGCTCCAGCCCCGACGTGCACCTGCGTCCGCAGCCCCGACGCGCACCTGCGTCCCTTGCTCCAGCCCCGACGTGCACCTGCGTCCGCAGCCCCGACGCGCACCTGCGTCCCTTGCTCCAGCCCCGACGTGCACCTGCGTCCGCAGCCCCGACGCGCACCTGCGTCCCTTGCTCCAGCCCCGACGTGTGCACCTGCGTCCGCAGCCCCGACGCGCACCTGCGTCCCTTGCTCCAGCCCCGACGCGCACCTGCGTCCCTTCCTCCAGCCCCGACGCGCACCTGCGTCCCTTGCTCCAGCCCCGACGCGCACCTGCGTCCCTTCCTCCAGCCCCGACGCGCACCTGCGTCCCTTGCTCCAACCCCGACGTACACCTGCGTCCGCAGCCCCGACGTACACCTGCGTCCCTTCCTCCAGCCCCGACGCGCACCTGCGTCCCTTGCTCCAGCCCCGACGCGCACCTGCGTCCCTTGCTCCAGCCCCGACGTGTGCACCTGCGTCCGCAGCCCCGACGTACACCTGCGTCCCTTGCTCCAGCCCCGACGTGCACCTGCGTCCGCAGCCCCGACGCGCACCTGCGTCACTTGCTCCAGCCCCGACGTGCACCTGCGTCCGCAGCCCCGACGCACACCTGCGTCCCTTGCTCCAGCCCCGACGTGCACCTGCGTCCGCAGCCCCGACGCGCACCTGCGTCCCTTGCTCCAGCCCCGACGTGCACCTGCGTCCGCAGCCCCGACGCACACCTGCGTCCCTTGCTCCAGCCCCGACGTGTGCACCTGCGTCCGCAGCCCCGACGCGCACCTGCGTCCCTTGCTCCAGCCCCGACGCGCACCTGCGTCCCTTGCTCCAGCCCCGACGTGCACCTGCGTCCCTTCCTCCAGACGCGCGCGCTCCATGTTCCTCGGCTCCACCTCGGGGGAAAGGAAGTCGGCCTCGGGCGACGACTGCCGCCCCTTCCTGTCCCGCGGAGGGGGAAAGCGTCCCTGTGAGTCCGTTCTGCGGCCGGTCCGCTCCGGGGGTCCCGACCTCGCGGCCCGCGCGGCCCCCGGCTGCAGGCAGGCGTCGCCGCGCTCGGGACCCGGCTCCCCCCGCCAGCGCGTTAGACGCAGAGCTCGGCTCAATCAGGGCATCCGCGGCCTTGTCCCGCTCCGGCTGGGGCATCCGCGGTGACCGTGGGGACTCCGGGCCGCCGGTGACGGAGTCTGACGTTGGAGATAAAATCCATCAAGTCTCCGCCGCCAAATAAGGCGCGTCCGGGGATCCCGGCATCGCGGCCGCTTGTGGAATCAAGACCGTGGGCGAGAGCGTACCCGGGACCGCGCGTGCGCGCACAGTGGCCCGGGACCGCGCGTGCGCACACAGTGGCCCGGGACCGCGCGTGCGCGCACAGTGGCCCGGACTCTTGCCCGCACGCCGTGACGTCGCACAGCAGGGCTAGAGGACGCGGAGGCTCACGAGTGCGCACGCGCGCACACGCCTGTGTGCAAACACGCGCAGAGCAAGTGAACTGAAACGTTTTGCAGTGATAATGATGTGGCGGACCGAAGGGAAGGTTCAACAGGACACGAAACTATTTTTAATTCTTTCAAGAATTCCTTTGCCCACAGCGTGTGGTTTTCCGGAGTCACTAGCGCCGCGCGGGTCGGTCGCCGGACACACGTGCCCTGAGCGAGACCTTCGCACCCTGAGTACTGTAAGTACCGCAAACACTGTAAATACTGTAAGTACCGTAAATACTGTAAGCACGGTAAGCACTGTAAATACTGTAAATACTGCAAGTACTGTAAATGCCGTAAACACTGTAAATACCGCAAATACTGTAAGCGCCGTAAATACTGTAAATACTGTAAGTACTGTAAATGCCGTAAATACGGCAAGTACAGTAAGTACAGTAAGTACCGTAAATACTGTAAATACTGCAAGCACCGTAAATGCTGTAAACACGGCAAGCACTGTAAGTACAGCAAGTACCGTAAATACTGTAAGTTCTGTAAATACTGTAAATACGGTAAGTACTGTAAACACTGTAAGTACTGTAAATACTGCAAGCACCGTAAGTGCTGTAAATACTGTAAATACGGTAAGTACTGTAAATACTGTAAGTTCTGTAAATACTGTAAATACTGCAAGTACTGTAAATACTGTGAGCGCCGCACGCGAAGTCGGCCGCTGCGCTCGTCGCGACGGGTGCCGCCGTAGAGCCAGGCGCTGGCCTGACCCCGACTCACCCGCCGGGGGCTCCGTCTTCTGCTGTCCCGGCGCGTCTGGGCGCTCCCGGCTGACCGCGCTGCGCAGCCCGCAGGGGCCGGAGGCCGGTCGACACCCCAGCGTGTGGGCACTTAAAATTGTTGTGTCGGTGGTTGCCACTCTTATCTGTCCTGCGCGTACCGACGGGCCGCGGGACCCTACCCGGCAAGGCCGGCCGCGACATCGGGGAGAGGCCCCGGCCGGGAAAGGACAACTTTGCCAAATTGCTTTCATATCCACTAGAAACGGATACACATTGGGAAGTCGGTTCTTCTCTTCGGCATCACCCAGATTCCGTCTTCCGGCCTTTTGATGGTGGGGGTCGCTCCGAGGGGCTCTTACTCACGGGGCTGACACTGTCCCTCTGCAGGACTCCGGCTGGGATCGAACCACAGCTCTTCAGACACGGGACGGATCGCGGAAAACTGTCTTGGTCTGTAGTACTCCGTATTCCCATCATGATTATTGACACATACAGATGCAAACACTTACCGAGCAACAGCCTAGAAAATAAAATGGGGCAGAAATTCTGGAAATAAACAGTTTCAGAATTCCTTTCTTAGTTCCGTACATACAGGTAGGGAACATTGGTACCCAGTGCATCTCACTCCAAATCATCATGACAGGGCTGGCCACCCAAGGGAAGCGGTCCACAGGAGCACCCACCGCTGGTACTTAGCTGTGCGGACAAGCGCACACAGGGCTCTTCACTGCCAGTTAGAGGCAGTCCTGATGAGCAGCATCTTAAGCCCTCCAGGACAGGGGTTCTATCCCGTTCGGGGCCGCCTGCCACAGTGGAGACAGGGACGGAGATGGGAAGTTGACGTCCATTAGTTTGCAAAAATGAAATTATATGTAAGACAGAAAGGAAACATGCCTGTTGTGTTTTTTCCTGTTATTCTTTACAGAGAATGCAGTATGCCTTGGGGTTAGGCTTTCTTTGAAGGAGTGAGCATGTGGGAAGCACATAGTGTCATTACGAAAGCCAAAGAAGGAGGCATGGTGTAAACTCTCTGGTAGAAAAAGAACCTGAAGAAGTATAAGAGCTGTCAGGAAAGGCTCGAGATGAGCACGGAAGGAGCCCTCGGGAGGGGATGGTGAGCTGACGAGAAGCAGACGCAGGCTGGGCAGTGAGGCCCTGAAGCCACAGGAGGAAACACTGGGGCTTTAGAAAGCACGGAAGGTAATTGGTCAACCCTGAGCATACTGTGACAAGAAGAAAGAATCATTTCGCTCTGGTCAGAAAGAAGGGAGAGGGCAGGGAGACACAGACCTGAGGAACACACAGTTCTGAGTCGTCAAGAGAGGCTGTGCAACCCTGATGCAGGGCAGGCTCCGGCCCAGATCCCGAGAAATAAGGCGAGACTGACATTGGGTTGTGAAATCAGGATGAAATATTTAGAAGAGTCTCTATGTTAGGCAGGGGGCTACATCAGTGTGAGCTGAAGCCTCCATGATTTTTAAGACTTTGGTGCAGTAATTGTGATCTTAACACAAAAAACAATGTTAATATTCATACTTGGTATTTCCAGATTTTATAGAATAAGTTATACAGGATGAAAACCCATCAATAAGCGACACCTGGGTGGCTCCGTCGGTTAGGTGTCCTACTCTTGATTTTGGCTCAGGTCATGATCTCAGGATCATGAGGTCCAGCCCCAGGTGGGGCTCTGCCCTCAGCAAGAGTCTGTTTCTCCTTCTCCCTGTGCTCCTCTCCCTGCACATGCGTGCACATGTGCTCTCTCTCCCCCTTTCAAATAAATAAATGAAAAAATCTTTTAAAAAAACCCATCACCATGATACAGAAACTTAATGAATATAGTGGAAATTATTGAGAAAATGAAAAAAAAGTGGAAAATCAAGTTTATATTTATTGATCTACATCATAAAATTCAAGAGTTAGAGAAAAATAAGTACTAAATACCTGGAATAGAATCAATTTATACTTAGCTACAACAGATAAAGCCTAAATATCCCAACAGAAATTGCTAAGAATCAAGTAAACCTACTTGAAAAAAAGATATAGTATGGTCAAGGGTCAACTCCATCCCTGTTCCCATCCTCCTTCAACAAAATGGATCAAACCTTCAGAAGACAATTATGGAAAATGAAATATGGCCTGTGTACGGTAACACAGAGACTGTAGGGGGCATGTCTTTGTACTTCAATATACCAAATATATATGAATCACAATCTTTTATTCTTAAGTCTTCAATTAATTTTTGACATACTGTAAGTTTTTACTTACTCATCATCCCCTAATTGATTGGATGTCCATAAAAATAATAATTTATGGACAATCAACAAATAGCAAAATAATATTATCCAACACTGGTAATAAACTGGTTAAGATAAATTTTTTCCCTTTATATTTTCTTTATAATGTTCCTTTGGTGCTCTAAATTGCCTTGGTTTTATTTTTATAGAATGTTTAGATCTCCTTTTCAAACAAGTGAATCCTCAGGAGATAATTATTTAACCGTGTCCCAGCAGAGGATAAAGGACTGGTGTGTTATTTCTGTTTTCAAAAGAATGTGTTTCCTCCCAAATCTCTGTTCAAATCTTTTAATCTTAAAGAAATATTCCTTCTTGTTTCTGAGTTGCTGAGTGTCTAAAGAGGGTCTCTGTATATTCTTGCACAGTTTTAAAGTGTGACTATGTATTTATGATGTCAGAATTCTAAATCTTACCAGTGTGTACTATATTTTCTTGAGTATATTTCACTTTAATAATGGACCATTGCTAGGATGAAAATGTTCTCTAATTCCATACATCTTTGAGTATTTATCTTATGTACTGTACTATTCTTGGGTATATAAAGGAGTCAAGGAGAAAGCATGCCCGCCCTGTGGGAAATCAGGCACCTGTGAAATCATGCCAGTATAGAGTGGTCTGTGGAAAGGGTTAAACAAAGATATGTTCCCCAAAGATGGCAAGAGAAGGAGAAAGTCATGGAGACCTTCATGAAATTTGTCCGGGTCCTTCAAGGATGGATAAGACTGTGTCTATAGAGAGTTCACTTTCCTCCTTGTTTTCTTTGAAGACTGAAAACCCAGAGGTGAAGAAAAGGTGAATTAATTAAGATGAAGTGGAATTAAAATTAGGATTCTAAAATCTACTGTCAAAAAAATCTTTTTTTAGATTTCTGTCTTTCTAAGGGTGACCTTCCTTTAGGATGTGGCACAATGTGGTCACTAATAAGCCAAGTCACAGTTACCAATGTCAGGGATGGCTCTTGCTCTGGGAATTGTTTCTCCCCATCCTCTTTTTGTTTTACTGAATGGTTTTAGCTTCCCTAAGTGCTCAGAATCTTCTTCCCAAACGTACTCACTGCTCACTTCCTCACTGAACAAATGCTCATCAGTCCCTACACTTTGCTGTGCGTGGGGGTAAACACTCAGCGTACTTCAGCAGACACCCCATTGGCTCTGGGAGCTAAGGGACATGTCCACTTGAGAGTGTGGGAGAATGAGGGCTATCCACAGGGAGATAGAGCCACAGCCAGCTTTCAGCCAAAGCAAAGAACAGTGGGAAGTTCAAGGGAAACATGAGGAATTTGGGAGATTATTTTGTCCAGATGAATCTGGAAAGGTGGGTAGGAGGGTAGGCATTGATACGGGGGAAATCTGGGGATCGGGAGAATGCCTGTCAGCTTAACTCTGGAGCAATTTGTACATGAAAATGGAGTAACATTTTTAACATACTTGAAGAAAAGTGAACCAAGAATTTTTGTACCTTGCAAAAAGACTCTCAAGAACTTAAAGGTGGTGTTCTCCAGAGTTGTTCTTGTGGCATCTATGAGAAAAAGATCATTGGTAAACCAAAACAACAGACACATTTGAGCAGAAAGGCTACAGCAATCATGTCATGCATGACTCCTTGCAGAAATAACCCTGAATAAGTGTTAACAGGGAGTGGCTTTAGTAGTTAATGGCTGTATCCTATGACAGTATAATTGTAGTTCAACCATAAAAAATTGAGAAGGAAAGAGACAACTGTCTATATAAACAATTGTTACACTTTTCAGTAATTATGTTGCTGGTGGTAATATTTAGTATCAATATTTTGAGGCTAATGTGCTTTGGGGGTTAAAGCAAAAAGGAAATAATTGTGAGATATCTAATTCAATCATTGATTCAATGTCCTTAATGCATATTTGATGTGGAAGAAAGCTAGAGATATGTGATGTGATATATAAAGGACAAAATAAAGAGCCTATAGTCCTGAACTTGAATTGTAAGTATCAGTATGAACTCTTGAGTTCTTTGCTCTCCTTGCTATATCTTCACCAAAAAAGCCTAGGGAAAAATACCAGTCCCATAGCAAAGGTCATCCCTAGCGTCCAGACACTGGTCTAGAAACGACACCAGTCCCATAGCAAAGGGCATCCCTAGCGTCCAGACACTGGTCTAGAAACGACACCAGTCCCATAGCAAAGGTCATCCCTAGCGTCCAGACACTGGTCTAGAAACGACACCAGTCCCATAGCAAAGGTCATCCCTAGCGTCCAGACACTGGTCTAGAAACGACACCAGTCCCATAGCAAAGGTCATCCCTAGCGTCCAGACACTGGTCTAGAAACGACACCAGTCCCATAGCAAAGGTCATCCCTAGCGTCCAGACACTGGTCTAGAAACGACACCAGTCCCATAGCAAAGGTCATCCCTAGCGTCCAGACACTGGTCTAGAAACGACACCAGTCCCATAGCAAAGGGCATCCCTAGCGTCCAGACACTGGTCTAGAAACGACACCAGTCCCATAGCAAAGGGCATCCCTAGCGTCCAGACACTGGTCTAGAAACGACACCAGTCCCATAGCAAAGGGCATCCCTAGCGTCCAGACACTGGTCTAGAAACGACACCAGTCCCATAGCAAAGGGCATCCCTAGCGTCCAGACACTGGTCTAGAAACGACACCAGTCCCATAGCAAAGGGCATCCCTAGCGTCCAGACACTGGTCTAGAAACGACACCAGTCCCATAGCAAAGGGCATCCCTAGCGTCCAGACACTGGTCTAGAAACGACACCAGTCCCATAGCAAAGGGCATCCCTAGCGTCCAGACACTGGTCTAGAAACGACACCAGTCCCATAGCAAAGGGCATCCCTAGCGTCCAGACACTGGTCTAGAAACGACACCAGTCCCATAGCAAAGGGCATCCCTAGCGTCCAGACACTGGTCTAGAAACGACACCAGTCCCATAGCAAAGGGCATCCCTAGCGTCCAGACACTGGTCTAGAAACGACACCAGTCCCATAGCAAAGGGCATCCCTAGCGTCCAGACACTGGTCTAGAAACGACACCAGTCCCATAGCAAAGGGCATCCCTAGCGTCCAGACACTGGTCTAGAAACGACACCAGTCCCATAGCAAAGGGCATCCCTAGCGTCCAGACACTGGTCTAGAAACGACACCAGTCCCATAGCAAAGGGCATCCCTAGCGTCCAGACACTGGTCTAGAAACGACACCAGTCCCATAGCAAAGGGCATCCCTAGCGTCCAGACACTGGTCTAGAAACGACACCAGTCCCATAGCAAAGGGCATCCCTAGCGTCCAGACACTGGTCTAGAAACGACACCAGTCCCATAGCAAAGGGCATCCCTAGCGTCCAGACACTGGTCTAGAAACGACACCAGTCCCATAGCAAAGGGCATCCCTAGCGTCCAGACACTGGTCTAGAAACGACACCAGTCCCATAGCAAAGGGCATCCCTAGCGTCCAGACACTGGTCTAGAAACGACACCAGTCCCATAGCAAAGGGCATCCCTAGCGTCCAGACACTGGTCTAGAAACGACACCAGTCCCATAGCAAAGGTCATCCCTAGCGTCCAGACACTGGTCTAGAAACGACACCAGTCCCATAGCAAAGGTCATCCCTAGCGTCCAGACACTGGTCTAGAAACGACACCAGTCCCATAGCAAAGGTCATCTCTAGCATCCAGATGCTGGTCTAAACATACTTTCTGTAAAAGAAAAACAGAGTTCTTCAGAAAAATGGAGCAAGAGAGGGACAAAGTGAATCTGGAACATCTTGACATACCAGACAGAAAGGAAACAATGAAAGACTCCAAGGTTCATATCAAAATGACTCAAGGTTCAACTTGAAGAGCTCCCACTGGCTAAAGATGAGTAATAAGCTTCAAGCTTATTGTTTGAGTTTCAAGAAGGATAGCAATTATAATGCATAAAAACCTATTGAATATATTTAAATCTGTGTTAAGAAGAAATTTAAACCCAATTGGTCCCCTTTAAAGGATGATAGGGAACAAATTAGTTATCTTGACAACAGTAAAATAATAATAATAATAATAATGATGTCAAGTCACTTCTACTGCCTTTCCTGCATGAAGTCTATCAGGAGACAAAATGGTAGGTGAGGGGAAGCTTCTCCTTACAAAATATTTCATCTCATCTAGGAAACAGTAAATGACAATTAGAATATCATCATTTTGCAACCTTGACTGTATCTAGTCATTGAGTAACACTGATTAATAACATCACAAAAAGAAGGCCCACATTATGTACTTCCCGGTGGAAACTCACAACCCCACCAAAGGCTTGCCATAGGCATGGAACCCAACTCTGTTCAAGCCTCAAATCCAGAGGCAATTTTCAGGAAGTGAAGAGCACAGAGGAACACTCTGTATGAACCATGTGTATGAGGTCAGGACACTTGTAGGAAGCTCTACACAACAGTGGTTAGTTGGAGGGCAGTGATTGGCATTGGGGGTGAGCATATGGAAAGGCATGGGGGTGGGCAACACTAGGAGAGTCCTACATTTTTTTCTTAATTTTAAATTTTTTAAATTATATTTTAATTATTTTTATTAACATAATGTATTATTTGTTCCAAGGGTACCTATTTGTGAATTGTCAGGCTTACACACTTCATAGCACTCACCATAGCACATACCATCCCCAATGTCCATAACCCCACCCTCTCAATAAGCCCCTCCCCCGGGGAACTCTCAGTTTGTTTTGTGAGATTAAGAGTCTCTTATGGTTTGTCTCCCTCTGGATCCCATCTTGTTTTATTTTTTCCTTCCCTCCCCTGAGCCCCCAACTCTGCCTCTCAAATTCCTCATACCAGGGAGATCATATGATAATTGTCTTTCTCGATTGACTTATTTTTCTCAGCATAATACCCTATTGTTCCATCCACATCATTGCAAATGACAAGATTTCATTTCTTTTGATGGCTGCATAGTATTCCATTGTGTATATATACCACATCTTCTTTATCCATTCATCTGTTGATGGACATCTAGGTTCTTTCCATAGTTTGGCTATTGTGGACATCACTGCTATAAACATTCAGGTGCACGTGCCCCTTCAGATCACTACATTTTGTATCTTTAGGGTAAATACCCAGTAGTGCAATTGCTGGGTCATAGGGTAGCTCTATTTTCCACTTTCTGAGGAAGCTCCATGCAGTTTCCCAGAGTGGCTGCACCAGCTTGCATTCCCACCAATAGTGTAAAAGAGTTCTCCTTTCTCTGCAACCTTGCTAGCATCTGTCATTTCCTGACTTGTTGATTTTAGCCATTCTGACTGGTGTGAGGTGATATCTCATTGTGGTTTTGATTTGTATTTCCCTGATGCCGAGTGATATGGAGCACTTTTTCATGTGTTTGTTGGCCATTTGGATGTCTTCTTTGCAGAAATGTCTGTTCGTGTCCTCTGCCCATTTCTTGATTAGATTATTTGTTCTTTGGGTGTTGAGTTTGCTAAGTTCTTTATAGATTTTGGATACTAGCCCTTTATCTGATATGTCATTTGCGAATATCTTCTTTTAGGCTGTCAGTTGTCTTTTGGTTTTGTTGACTGTTTCCATTGCTGTGGAAAAACTTTTTATCTTGATAAAGTCCCAATAGTTCATATTTTCCCTTGCTTCCCTTGCCTTTGGCGATGTTTCTAGGAAGAAGTTGCTGTGGCTGAGGTCAAAGAGGTTACTACCTATGTTCTCCTCAAGTATTTGGATGGATTCCTATCTTTCATTGAGGTCTTTCAACCATTATGAGTCTATTTTCATGTGTGGTGTAAGGAAATGATCCGGTTTCATTTTTCTGCATGTGGCTGTCCAATTTTCCCAACACCATTTGTTGAAGAGGCTGTCTTTTTTCCATTGGACATTCTTTCCTGCTTTGTTGAAGATTAGTTGACCATAGAGTTGAGGGTCCATTTCTGGGCTCTCTATTCTGTTCCATTGATCTATGTGTCTGTTTTTGTGCCAGTACCATACTGTCTTGATGATGACAGCTTTGTAATAGAGCTTGAAGACTGGAATTGTGATGCCACCAACTTTGGTTTTCTTTTTCAACATTCCTCTGGCTATTTGGGGTCTTTTCTGGTTCCATATAAATTTTAGGATCATTTATTCCATTTCTTTGAAAAAAAATGGATGGTATTTTGATAGGGATTACATTAAATGTATAGATTGCTTTAGGTAGCATAGACATTTTCACAATATTTGTTCTTCCAAACATGAGCATGGAATATTTTTCCATTTCTTTGTGTCTTCCTCAACTTCTTTCATGAGTACTTTATAGTTTCCCGAGTACAGATTCTTTGTTTCTTTGGTTGGGTTTATTCCTAGGTGTCTTATGGTTTTGGGCGCAATTGTAAATGGAATTGACTCCTTAATTTCTCTTTCTTCTGTCTTGCTATTGGTGTATAGGAATGCAACTGATTTCTGTGCATTGATTTTATATCCTGACACTTTACTGAATTCCTGTACAAGTTCTAGCAGATTTGGAGTGGAGTATTTTGGGTTTTCCACATAAAGTATCATATCATCTGCAAAGAGTGATAGTTTGACTTCTTCTTTGCCATTAAGATGCTTTTTATTTCTTTTTGTTGTCTGATTGCTGATGCTAGGACTTCTAGTACTATGTTGAATAGCAGTGTTGATAGTGGATAGTCCTGCCATGTTCCTGACCTTAGGGAAAAGCTCTCAGTTTTTCCCCATTGAGAATGATATTTGCTGTGGGTTTTTCATAGATGGCTTTGATGATATTGAGGTATGTACCCTCTTTCCCTACACTTTGAAGAGTTTTGATCAAGAAAGGATGCTGTACTTTGTCAAATGCTTTTTTGGCATCTATTGAGAGTATCCTATGGTTCATGTTCTTTCTTTTATTAATGTATTGTATCACATTGATTGATTTGAGGATGTTGAACCAACCTTGCAGCCCTGGAATAAATCCCACTTGGTCGTGGTGAATAATCCTTGTGATACTGTTGGATACTATTGGCTAGTATTTTGGTGAGAATTTTTGCATCCATTTTCATCAAGGATCTTGGTCTCTAATTCTCCTTTTTGATGGGGTCTTTGTCTTGTTTTGGGATCAATGTAATGCTGGTCTCATAAAATGAGTTTGGAAGTTTTCTGTAATTATTTTATAATTTAAAATAGGTTAAAATACAAAGTCAAAAACACCTACATGCCAATGTTGTTATGTTTGTATAGAATAAAGGTTGAAAGAAAAATAAAGGTTGTATTAGGCTTTGCTGGCAAAAGTTAAAATGGAAGCAATTTTAGTTATGAAGGAAAGTAAAAGAATAGCATGTGACTCCATGTGCACCTTGACAAAGATTGACTAATGTTAACATCGTGTCATTTGGGTCAGTTTTTAAATTTTTTACATTCATCATTTTTTATTTGAGTATAGTTGACACCTAGTGTTACATTAGTTTCAAG
Organism: Mustela erminea; assembly: GCF_009829155.1. Classification (NCBI taxonomy): domain Eukaryota; kingdom Metazoa; phylum Chordata; class Mammalia; order Carnivora; family Mustelidae; genus Mustela; species Mustela erminea. The sequence goes on from NC_045620.1 coordinate 140,434,727, forward strand.
TGTACAACATTGTGATTCAACTTCTCTGTACCTTACACTGTGCTCACCATGAGTGTAGCCCCCACCTGGGCCCACACAGCACTGTGCCAATAGCATTGGCTGTATTTTATGTACAGTGCCTTGCATCCAGTGACTTATTCATCCCATAACTGGATGGCCGTACCTCCCACTACCTTTCACCCATTTTGTCCATTCCACTTCCCCCTTCCCTTCTGATAACCATCAATTTGTTCTATGTCTTTATAGGTCTGATTCTGCATTTTTTTTTAAAGAGTGGGTTTTTTTTTTTTTTAAGATTTTATTTATTTATTTGACAGACAGAGATCACAAGTAGGCAGAGAGGCAGGCAGAGAGAGAGGAGGAAGCAGGCTCCCTGCCGAGCAGAGAACCTGATGCAGGGCTCGATCCCAGAACCCTGAGATCATGACCCGAGCCGAAAGCAGAGGCTTAACCCACTGAGCCACACAGGTGTCCCTGATTCTGCTTTTTGTTTGTTTATTCATTTACTTTGTTTTTTAGATTCTATGTGTGAATTAAATCATATAGTATTAGTCTTTCTCCATCGAACTATTTCTCTTAGCATAATGCCTTTCAGGTCTATCCGTGTTGTCACAATCAGCAAAGCAAAACAAAACACAACCAACCAACCAACCAAACAAAAACTCATCCTTTCTCATGGCCAACTAATATTACATGTTGTTAAAAATACCTATCTTTTTAAAGATAAACATCATATTGAATGTAAGTTTTCTTTGCTTTCCTACAAATTCTCATTTCCTTCCACCTGTGCATTTGTCCCTAGAGGAAACCACTGTTATTTATAGTAAGGACAACAATAACATCCTCCAGTAGTGTTGGAACAAGTACTGTGTACCAGTATAAATGTGCCAAAAAGTTTTCCACGTTTTGGATGAGTAAATTCCCTGAATCCTTAGAACAATCCTATGAAGCATATGTCACTATTTCCCTCATTCTGCAGATGAAAACAGAGGCATGGGATGGGTAAGTAACTGGTCTGGGGTTTCAGCGCTCAGAAGCCAATGCTCAGACTCAGGCCACATGGCTGAGAAACAAAGACTACATCCAGAGGCAGCAGGAGCCACCAGAGCCAAATGGAGAAAGGCAACAGGGGGTGAAAATTCAGTCTTCAGAAATTGGGCTTCACTTTCTTATAGTTCAGATAGTTGTAGATTGCCTAGGGTTTTCTGTATATACTAGTCTCTTGTCTACATTGAATTTTATACACACACACACACACACACACACCACACACATATATACATATATATATAGTTGAAATGTCCCCTTTTCTTCTTTTGTCCAGCCCACAAATCAGTTAGGGTCTCTAGCACAAAGTTGAATGTAAAAATATAAAATCTTAGTCAAAACTGTAGACATTTTGAAGATTATCTTATCTCTCTTGTGATTTTTACAGACTGCATGTCAATAATTAACTTGTCTAATGGCTGGGCTGTCACCCTGTCTATTGACAAGGTTTTAGTAGAGGTAACTCCCTTAGTTTCCTGGGGCCTCTGTTTCCTCAGCTGTGAAGATAAATTAGCCTGGACTATTTCCAGGATTCTCTTACCTCGAAAGCCCCATGAATCTTCTGTCATCAACTTCTGCGATGACTGTTGAGTGACTATGTGAGGCTCAGCTGTCCTCATCTTTGGTAACTTTGGTGACCTTGCAGGTAGAGGACAGCACAGGGGTTCTTCAAATATAAAGACAAGTGTCTTAAATTCTTTAAAAAAGAAAGTTGCCAGACGAATGGATTTTATTATTCAATGACCAGTTTTGGGATAACTCAGAGAACACAATGTTCAGAAGACATCCTAGCCTACACAGCAAAACATGCATTGCATGAAAGCCGATTGGTGGAACTTCACATGAGGTTTCTTTACTGTTATTGCTTATCTGTGTTCTCTGGTTATAACAATAAACACGTAACTTGAAAAGTAAAATAGGAAATCAGTCTAAGATGCCTTCGGAATACACACCACATTTTATGTATAAAGTGCATATTTTTATTTCTCTGAATTGCTTCTCTTATGAAACCAGGCAGGGGCTCTCCTATACTTCCCTCCGGTCCCCTTCTGCTCACTAGGTCTGTAGGCGCTTGGTCCTGGCCACCCTTGAGTGTCTGCTGCCCCTTCTCACCCCTGGCTGGCATCACTTCCCCACTGGGCACAAGTTTCCAATCACACTGTACTCCCCAGCAGGGCTGGTAGAGGGGTCAGGCCCCAGGAAGAACTGCTAGGTGTCCCTATGGAGTACAAGCAGATCTTGTGGGACAGAGATGGCTTGCAGGCAGTCCTACTGTCTTCTCGTCTCTGCCCACTTGCCTCAGCTCCAGAGGGGTGCCAGCTGACCCCTGACCCTGTCTGGACTCAGAGGTCTGCACACTTGTCTCAACATGTATATGTCTCTCTCTGTCTGCACATGGACTCTGCCCAAAATGTCCCATCTTGGACTCCTTTGGCATTCTCCAAATTGCTCAAGCTGGTATTCTTCCCACCCAAGGGCTAAAAGGAATTCTGGAGACCTCAGTGAGCATGTTCTGATGAGCCTCTGGGGTTTACTGTGGCCATTTTTTGTTTTGTTTTGTTTTGTTTTTGATGGCATACATGTGTTCATGTGGCCTTGGTCAACAGTGTCAACTTCTCTCTGACGTTCACATTTTCAGAACTGGTGCAGAAGTTACCCCTTTTGAAAACAACCTTGTTACCTTCTAATCACATTGGGTTTTCACCTTAAAAGTGTTGACAAATATAGCACTTACTTTATTTATTGATTTAATTTAATTTAATTTAATTTTTTCAGTGTTCCAAGATTCATTGTTTATGCACCACACCCAGTGCTCCATGAGATAAGTGCCCTCCTTGATACCCACCACCAGGCTCACCCACCCTCCCACCCCCCTCCCTTCAAACCCTCAGTTACTTCCTCAGAGTCCACAGTCTATCATGGTCCGTCTCCCCCTCCGATTTCCCCCAACTCCCTTCTCCTCTCCATCTCCCCATGTCCTCCGTGTTATTCCTTATGCTCCACAAGAAAGTGAAACCATATGATACTTGACTCTCTCTGCTTGACTTATTTCACTCAGCATAATCTCCTCCAGTCCCGTCCATGTTGCTACAAAAGTTGGGTATTTGTCCTTTCTGATGGAGGCATCATACTCCATAGTGTATATGGACCACATCTTCCTTATCCATTCATCCGTTGAAGGGCATCTTGACTCTTTCCACAGTTTGCTGATTGTGGCCATTGCTGCTATGAACATTGGGGTACAGATGGCCCTTCTTTTCATTACATCTGTGTTTTGGTGGTATTAGCTTTTTGAGCAATTTTGGCTCTTCCTACAAATTCATCTTCTAAGAATGAAGATCTTCTGCAATGAAGAAATTATGTAAGAAATGCCAGAAAACCTGAAAATATCCCAAATATATCTCAAAAAATTAAAGCCTTGTCTTAGGCAGTATAAAAATCTGGGATAATTGTGATTCTGATCAAAGGGAGCAGAGCTTTTTGAATGCGTTAAGTTTGGGTATTTATTAAGTCGCTCATATTACTTCACAAATATAGTTTCTGACTTTCAAATTCAATGAAATAATGCATGGAAAATATTTTGTGAAGTTCTGGGCAGTTGTCTCTCTCTCCTGTACTGGACCCAGTCAAAGGGACACTGCAAACTCTGTGAGATTTTCAAACCCAGCTTGAAACCCTTGGTAGAGATGAATTTATTCAGGTTTGAGTTCATGTCCCAATTTGAGCTCTGTTGGCCCATGAATAAATACATCTTCAATTTCCTGCTAACCAAATACTCTCGGATGTCTTTAAGATAGTAGGACTTTAGCGAAGGGACGACCAGGTTCATTCATGCAGCCCCATGCCCCATCTACAGTGACTGAAGCTCAGTTTCCCTTGTGAATCTCTCTCTCCTCCCCTCTTTCTTCCTCCCTCTTCCTCTTCCCCACCTGCCCTCCCCCTCTCCCCACCTCTGTCCCTCCCTCTGTCTCATCACTGATTATGAACCAGTCACCACCTCTGTAGGCTTCAGCCTCTTAAACTACAACACTGATAATCTCTAATGTGGACTTTTTAGTTCTAATTTCCTATAATTCTAATATCTGTTTATGCTTTTATTTCTAGTTGGAAAGTAATTGGATTCAGGAAATGAGATTCCAATAGTGTACTGTAACGTCTGCTGCTTAAAATAGACCACCGTTTCACGTAAATCCTCCACTTGTCGTGGCTCCATAAAACACGGTGGCATTCAGCACCAGTCTTTGAAATTCTTTTCTGGGGCGACTGAAAGCAGGTTCAAGCTAAAACAGCTCTGCTCGTGAATGCACACGTTCAGAAATAGTGCTGAGCAAGCACATCTGAGCCACCCTCCTGTAAAACTCCTCATCAATCACAACAACGCTGTAAGGAGAGGGCCTGGAGATGTACATTGGTAAAGAGACAGAAGAAGACAGAAGGTCTGCTGCTGTCCACACTGGACGTGCACAAGGCTGGTGGGAGGGCAGCAGGGATAGTCCGACAGAAACTCAGAGTGTGTGAGGCAGCCTGGGATAGCCACACAGCCATGACGGGACAGCAGGTCACTCAGGGAACCAGAAATGCAAGGGAGAGTCTACAAGTGGGTGGGGAGGGTAGCTGAGTTTCGGAAATCCCTGAACGCCCGAATATCCCACACCCATCTGTTACAACTGAAGGCATCCAAATAGAACACAAGGCACAGGGTTGCATAACAGCCACTCTGTACCCACATGGAAACCGACAGAGGAGATGGGGACACTCAGGAGATTCTGTGGGACCAGAACAGTGGTGGGGGTGGCCTGTCCTGGGGCCGGTCATCGTTAATCAGTAAATAGTAACTAATATTTTATCTGTGTGCGAATATGTAGTCTTTGGTTAGGAACATTATCTCACAGACCTTCATTCACACATGGCTTGGTTACTTGCAGCTGGGTGATTGCCATCAGTCCTCTCCCCAGCTGAAGACGGAGGAGGAAATGGGTGGCTTCTAGCTGGGAGTCCCGTTGGTGGTCGTCGGCGACGCACTGTGGTGGCAGAACACACACCAGGTAAAAAAATATGTCAAGGTTTTGTAATTATGGTGATGGATGTTAACCAGAGTTACTGTGGTGATTATCTCCTAATACATACAAATATCAAATCATTATGGATACCTGAAATTGACATAATGTCAGTGTCAATGTATCTCAAAAAATTTAGAATTATGCACAAAATATATAAAATATTAATATATTTTATGTTGATTGTATTTTGAAATAATATTCTGGATATTGGATTAAATAAAATCTATTCTAAAGTTAATTTCATCTGTTTCTGTTTTCTTTTTGTGTGTAACTACTAGAAGTTTTTAATTGTACATCGGGCTCACACTGTATTTCTGTTGGAATGCCCTGGTCTGCTCCACTGTTCCTCAAACTTTACTGAAGATGCTGATCTGCCGGGAATTGTGTGAAAGAGTGTACTCTGACCTGGAAAGCCAAGCTGAAGCTCCCTGGAGGGGCAGCATGGTTTGTCCTCATGCTGTTTGGATGGCCCCTGTGTATACATCAGGTGTAGAATGACGTGGGAGACAGAGGTGTTTTGCTCTGTAATTAGGGAACAGAACTCCTGCTGTGTCGAGTATTAACAGATAAAGTAGGAACTGTCCATTATTACAAATTAAGAAGACCATACATCCAAGATAGGTTGTTGAGATGTTTCTCCTTGTAAAGTCTCCTCCAGCTGGATATCATGAAAGGGCTGGGCCATGAAAGAGCCAAGAGGAGCTTGTTTTTATCAGCTTACTTCTTTGGTTCATTCCTGATACGGTTTAGATTCTGGACCCTTCTGTTCCCTGTCCTAAGTCTTACGGATGTGGAATATTCCTGGGAGAGGAATAATTTTTAGAGCTAGAGTGTCATAGGACTTTGGGTAGAGAAGGGCCACCCAATGAGAGTGGTAAGGGGTGCCTCAGTAAGTGAAAGGGTAGTGCCTGGGGAACAAATAAGCCAGGATCGGGGTGATGGTGGTGAAGCAAGGGCAGGTAGTAAACTCTGGCCAGCCTCTGGACCTGAGTGTGACTCCTGCCTTGCACGAGTGCTGTGCTGTGTGTGTGTGTGTGTGTGCATGTGTGTCTCTGTGTTTTGTGTTTGTGGGCTGTGTCAGTCAGAGTTCTCTGGTTCTAGAAAAGGAAACCAATTGGCTCATTTAAGCAGAAAAGGGCTTTATGGACAAGATATTGGGAGTTCTCTGAGTGCCCAGGAGCGGAGAGCAAGGAGAGGAGACTGAGCAGCCCTGCCAGTGCCCACGCGGCACAGCTCCGAGTGTCACCCGGAGCATCCCACAGCGCTCTCCACACGCCACACCTGCCTCCTCACCCGGGACGCGGGGCCCACTGCCATCATCATCCCGCCCGTGGGGCAAGACTCCGGGAGGGAAGTTCCTCAAGGAAAGATCGAAATGGAACAAACGCCCACCTTTTCTAGCTTTTGCTGCTCAATGTCAGCACGCAGGCCTGTGAGGTGCATCTGTGCTCCGGGGCAATTATCAGACGAGCAGGGTTCTGCCCTCCTCAGGAAAGAATGGGTCTAACTTCTAAGTCAGTGCCTGGCCCGGGATCACCACATGGTGTCCGCTTCTGCTGCTATCTGCCCCAACTCCATTTCAATATTCTAGAAACTATCCACCACCAATTTGATAAAATCAGGTGAGAGACTAAAGAGACAATTAATTACATTTTATAAAATGTATATGACAAAGCAAGGAATGGAAGTGCAGATCAATGTTCCGTTCCCTTTGCTCGTACTGATATTCATGATATCCCTCCTGCCCTGCAGCCCAGGTGAGCCAGACCCAGGAGAGCCAATTACGCATCTTACAGAATGGCCCCTGATGTCTTTACTGAGAGAGGTAGGTCCTGAGAACCTGTTGCATGGGGTGGCCCTGGTCTTTCTTTACTAGCGTGGTTGAACCTGTTGCATGGGGTGGCCCTGGTCTTTCTCTACTGGCGTGGTTGAACCTGTTGCATGGGGTGGCCCTGGTCTTTCTCTACTGGCGTGGTTGAACCTGTTGCATGGGGTGGCCCTGGTCTTTCTCTACTGGCGTGGTTGAACCTGTTGCATGGGGTGGCCCTGGTCTTTCTCTACTGGCGTGGTTGAACCTGTTGCATGGGGTGGCCCTGGTCTTTCTCTACTGGCGTGGTTGAACCTGTTGCATGGGGTGGCCCTGGTCTTTCTCTACTGGCGTGGTTGAACCTGTTGCATGGGGTGGCCCTGGTCTTTCTTTACTGGCGTGGTTGAAAGGTGCCCAGAAATTCCCTTCTTCCTTTCACATTTCATTCTCACTTCCTTGCTGTACTCCTTAATGATCAAGATTGATCCCCACTCCCAATACCATACACCCTACTTGGTTTGTTTCTCCAGTAACAGAAGAACCAAAAAAAAAAAAAAAAAGAGAGAGAGAGAGAGAGAGAAAGCAGAGAGCACAGAGTAAAACACTGAGTCCTTCTGTTGCTGGACACAACCTAGGAAGTCCCAGATAAGTAAACCTCCCATAACTTCAGAAGGCATAGACTCCTGTATCTTTCACTGTATTTGTCTGCTGGTCTCTGGTGAGACTCCACCTTGCCAAGAAATCTAGAATGGGTACTACTCACCCCTTTAGGTCTTTCTAGCATGTTGCCATTGCTACAGTGGTTGGCCTCATGTCCTGCAGGGGTGGGAAGATGATTCTGTTTCCTGAAAAAATGAAGAATTAATTTAACCTGAGACAAAATGATGAAGATATATTATTCCCAATATAAGAAGAAAAACTGTCATGGTCTTCTCTTTTATTGGGATAAAATCCAATTCCTTGTGTTTAGAGCTGTGTTGAGTTGCTTGAGTAGAATATTATGGGCCTGGCTTGAGCTTACTGTGTCATCACCATTCTCCAAGAGCCCTGTTCGGTCTACTAGCCACACCAGTGAATCGAAGGGGACACGATGAGAATCCCATCATTGCATCCTGTAAGACTAGATTTTGTTGGTGATGATAATGTGGGATTTCTCCAGCAAAACAGCATGCTTTGGGTTTATTCTGTGGATAGTCCATTTTTCATGGATCTAAGGTACAGCTTCTGTCAATTATTGAATAGATATTTTTTACCTCTATCCTTAGGAATTTGGGGGAAACAAAGGGAGACTTCAAGGCCTCACTGACCTAATGTGTCACTGGCTCGCCTCCCCATAAGACCCCACTTTATCCAGTAGGCCAAATGATATTCTGGGTTCTTAGGAGCTAGGTGAAGCCAGTGTCCAATGATGCCTGTAATTTCTCAGACAAATGGCTGCAGCTCTGTCTGAGAAAGGATCGTTTATTTTTGAGATGTTACTGCAAGGTCTTTCTTCAAAGATACCTCCTTTCTCAGTGCCCTGGGTCTGGGAATCTACTCGTTTCCAGGATCAAGTGAAGAACGTGCAATCTTCATGATGGCGTCCGCACCAGACCCCTCTTCTCAGATACCAAGTTACTTCAGGTCTGCAAATCAGACAGGACCTTTGCCAACCTTCTGAGTCCAGCAAATCCTCCCGTATGACCAGAGCAGATAATTTAATTGTTTTGATCCTATGTATCACAAGTAGCAAGTTCCCATCTTGCTGGATGTTCTCTGCAAGTGAAATAATGAGACTTGATTACTCCCCTTTATCCTATTTTGACTTGCCTGCTACACTCTAAGTACCAATATATGTATCACTAAGATTACTTGTTACAAGAGAATATGATGCTAACTTGAGTAGAAAGGCAGAACTGCCAGGACCACTGAAACATCAGACTCAGAGGCTTGCTCCTCGGCAGCCTAAAAACATGCAGGAGGGTAGGTCCAGGCAGGATACTGACACCATCACCAGAGCACGAGACACTGACCTTCTTCTCCATAAGTCAACTGCGCTGGACTGCCGCCACTATCATGAAAGGGGTTTTGAAGGCCACACTTCATTGTGCTGCCAACTTGGAGTTCAAATTTGGGATGGGCACATCATGATGGCAAGTAGTAAGTCATGTGTCCACAGCTTAGCTGTAAGAGAAGTTGGGGAAAAAATACCTCGTAATTGTAGTATCTGTAGTAAGAGGCAGTTCTTATTTACTAAGGATACTCAAATGTTGAGGTTCTGGATATTGGGAAGAGGCTCAAATCCTGGAAACTCAAGGAGAATGAGTAAGTTTACTGCAGTGAGGATGAGGGAATATGTTCTCTCTTGTTTTTCCCTAGTATCTTCTCTGCACCTGTGGGTTTTCTAGATTCTCTTTTCCTGCAGATTTTGATACAAAACCTGTTCCAGGTATGTACAATGAAGAATAATTGCATTCCAAATAAGGCAAAAGATCTAAAACACATCTCTTGATTTCTTAATTTAGTGATGAGGTACGTGAGCTGGGGAATCTATGTCGGTGCGAGAAGCACCTGCTCGTACAGCACATGAGCGCAGAAGCACGTGTTCCTTCCTCAAGTATCTTGGGTCGTTGTAGATGCACTAAACATACGATTACAGGTGAGAACATGTGATACAAAGACTCCAGATGGTAGAGAATTCAGAGACTATGGGTCAGGAGAGTACTTGTTTTATAAAATTGTGGCTCATGTTCTTAAAATTATGAACTTGGAGAAGAAATAAGTATATTTAATAGATTATCTTAGTTTGTTGGCTGTAATCTTGTAAACCTTAAATTCCCACTGCTCTCTTAAATCTCAGAGTTATATTCGAAACACTTTATATCTATATATTTTGAAAAATGACCAGCTCTCTAAAGTCAGGCCAAGAGGTCTGAACAGGAATGCTTTGAAAACCCCAGGATCTACTAACATGCAGTAGAATAGTCAATCCAAGACAGATTCAAATGCAATACCCATGAGTCCCACCAAGCTCATGGCCTGTACTTTCTGCTCTACCCAGTGCATTGAGATTACACGAGCAACTTCTGTCTGCCTGCAACAAACTTGATGTGAAGCTCTTTGCGCTACAACCCCCAGATTTCTTTCTCACCCCTTGATTTTTCAGGTAAAGCACCCAGACCTTTGCCCTTACTGTTTGCTGTAACATTCCACAGGTGTACAGCTTGATTAAAACTAATTCCCTGCGATGAAGGTGAGTTTCCCATCTCGATCGTTGTGGTGTATTCCTGAAGTAGCTCTTATCTCATACAAGCCTAATTCAGAAAGTTCAACTGTTAATGGAATAGGGGCGTGGGGAGTCGGGGGGTTGGCTATGTCATCCCTAGTGTGGGGGACAGGACGGGGAGTGGGGGTGTCTGAGCTCCAGGTTTTAATTGCTTGCTACCCCGTTGTGATGATTTCTCCTATTTGCTACTGTCTTCAATTAGTCCAAGACTTCCTTTCCTATCACACTATTCCATCACTGATGCAGACATATTCTGAAGAAAGGTAATAAAGTTAAAAAGAAGATATTTAGGGACAGTGTCTTGAGCTTCCTGTACCCAAACTCAGAAAGGTCATCCTCACGCTTTACAGAGAGATCTGGTCCCCATCCATTGCCTTGGTGTGAAACATGGCGTCCGAAGCAACGTCAAGTCCCATGTAGATACCTATCATGTTGAGACCGACTCTGGCCACGGGTCCAGAGATCCAGTCGCTGTTGGTTGGAGAGACCAGGGCATGCGGCCAGTAGCTGCAACACACCCTTGTGTATTGCCTGTGTGTTTATAGTTCAAGACACAACAGCACCCGGAATTTATTTTCTTTTGTATTAAATTGGAGGACATGACAATTAAAAGGTGCTGCATATGTATTTCCTCTTGCAAAGAAGTTAATTGATAAACTATTGATTAATTAATAAGATAAGCTACAAGCTACATTTGCTAATACAGAAAAGCAATGAATCCAAAGGCAACATACTATACAGAAATAATTTACGGAAGACTATGATAGATGTTTGGAAGCAAAATGACGCGTTGTATGGTTTGATTGCGAACTACAGTAAGATCTTTAAATAGTCATTGGGGTACTCCCTGGTCCTGATGTAGCCTACTGCAGAGCCCTGGAATGCACTTTTAAAGAAATCTTAATGTATTAAGTGTACCTACAACGTAACTGCAGAATGCTTGTCTGCATGCTCTGTGGCTTCATGACCCCTTTACATGTCCCTCCTCTTAAGCCATGTGAGTGTCAGTCCTGCAAGGCCTGTATGGAAGGTGCACAGGGGCCGCTCTGGAGCCGGACTGGAGCCGGGCGGTTGCCACCGGTAAGAAGCAGAGGGACAGCAGACACTGACGCTGTGGTAGGGAGGGCGCTCCCCACGCCGCACACTCCAGAACACCTTTCCTTCGTGGGCAGCACGAGGACCTCGCTCACCGACGCTCATCACCCCGTCCTCTCAGTGACATAGACCTACAGCGCCCGGTAACCAAGAGCGGTTGGAACAATACGGCGCCTGTGCTTGCGTGTGTGCACACGTGTTCATGCGCACATGCTTCCATATGTACAGGCGTCCTCTACCCAATAGACTGTGTATCTTCGTAGACATGTACCTATGTCTAAGGAACATAGCCACATATGTAAGCCGGTGGTTTAAAATATCATAGTATCCTTCAGAGATTTATTTATTTCTTATTATAAGATAAACGTGGGAATAAATTTTAACTAAGAAAATTGATCTTACTGCTAACAGAGCTAAGCTAAGGCAGAGAAACAAGTGAACTGTGTGTCCGTGTGTGTGTGCACACATACATTCATTTGTACCTCATTTTTAAAAGTGCACTTGGAAGTATTATAAAATAATGTTACATTGCATACTCAAATCCTTAAAAGCAGTGCAAAGGAATTCATGATTTGACCTAAACATACAAATTTTATATACATTTTATTCTGCTTGCTTTTTTTAGAGAAATGCTTTGTCTTTTATAAAACGGAAACACTCCCATTGTGCTACAGTTCCTTCTACAACCATTTTGGAGTATTCCTTCCCTCTGTAGTGACCATATAACTTGAAGAACTGTCCCTTATCCGTGGCTGCTTGTCTGGGGAGCTCAGGATCAGTGTCTGAGACACAGGAGAATACATGCTCCCGTTTTTTTTCCACCGACTGTAAATGATTCCTATTCTTTGCTCCACAGAACATCCGATGTGCTGCCCAATCAGCTGAAAAAGCTGTACAGACGTCATTAGTTGTGTGTGTGTGTGTGTGTGTGTGTGAGAGAGAGCGAGAGAGAGAGAGAGAGAGAGAGAGACAGGGAGGCAGGGAGGGAAGGGGGCAGGGAGGGAGGCGCCCGCAGCCACTCTGCCGCGTGCCGAGTGGAGTCTCCATTAGGGCAGCTCTATTGATTTCTGATTCACACCACAGCAGCAGGGCTGGAGCGCAGGAGGAAAAAGATCACATCTCGGGGAGAAGAATTACTGAAGGCAAAAATGAGCGCGCGCGCGCACACACACTCATCACGTGTTTGTTACCAGAAGGAATCAATAAGGGAAATTAAGACAGCAAAATTGAAAGATTGTTAGTAGCTTAGAAAAAAATGTATAAGAAAAATAAAGTATAATGAATTCAGGAAAACCCTTGGTTCTAATTTCTAAGCCATTTTTATGAGAGATGATAATCTTCTAATTTCCAGAATGCCTTAAAAACCAGAAAAATTTGACAGAGGTACTGAAAAATATAGCTTATTTGAGGGTAATATTAATGTGCCTGAGAATTTTGAGAAAAAAGTCAGACGTTTATTTTTATTAAATTCGTTTGATTATTGCATCAGTCAGTCAGCTCTCATTTTCCTATTTTGGAGGCTTTGTGTTGCATAATATCTGGGGATACAGTAGCAGGTTGGTTGCAAATGTTTGAAACAGAAATAGGTTGCATTTCAGAGTCCAACTGTGAGCCTGTGAAGCAGCTCGCGTTCTCCCGAGGTCTGCTGCCTCGGATTCAGTTAGAAATTATTGTATCGAGGTGTAAAATGGTGACTCGGTCTTTCAGGCGGCTTGAGTTTATAACTGGCCCTTTTACCCTGAGACTTATCAACCGCTTCCCTCCCCAAAAGAACGACAGAGGTAAGTTCAGTTTTACAATAGTGGTGTTGTCAGGCAGGCAGTCGGCATGGGAGCAGCAGAAAATGAGCAGAATCGAACAACCCCTCCCATCCCCCCCCGCGGCCACGCGCACACACACGCACACCCACCCACCCACATGCACACACACACTCCAACACCAGTCGGTTAAGGGGAAAAAGGGCGATACCTTTTTAAAAAGCGAAAGGCAGTAAGCCATTATTAGCAAGAGCTATATTGAGCATGCTTGCCAGACAGGCAGCAAAGCCGAGCTCCAGTTCCGCCCAGACATGTGCCTTGCCATTTTCATTTTAATCAGCCTGCTCAGGATGGCTGCTGATTCATTTTGCAGGATGTCCCCCTGGGAGCCAAGGTGGAAGCCTGAGGCGAGCTGCCACTGCATCAGGGCAGCACAGAACATCAGACAGGGAGTGCGGGGGAGAGGAGGGGGCAGGAGAATCCACACTGCACATTCCAGATTTCAATATGGCTATTTAAAAATCCTTCCCGAAACCAAGTCCACTACAGAAAATATAATGAAGCAAAAATAAAGAAAAAATATGTCACATTGTCATTTCATTATCAAACCACCCGCCTCCGATGGAACACACGCGCGTGCACACACACACATACACACACATGCGCATTTCCACAGAATGCCTTGAAATTTGAAATTCTAGTTTTCTTCATTATATATATATATATATATATATATGTATATATATATATATATATACATATATATATCTATCTATCTATCTTTACCTGGTAACTAGCTGGGGTGGTGTACCTGATTTAGCTGGAGACTTTGATTTGTGGGATTGACAACCTTATTATGCAGTGAGCTTATTATTGATATTATTCTGCTCTCGGTTGCCATGGCCACCTTGTGAGAGACATTCAATTTTCTCTCTTCCATCATCATTATCTATGAGGCCATCTGTTGTGGAAAATGAATTCAGCCTCATTTGCATGACTGATAAGCAATTTTTTTTTTTATCTATTTAACAGAAGGTCATATGCCGGGGATTTGGAGCTCGTGAAAAAAAATGTGGAGGAAAAAAAGCATATCGAGAGCATGAGTGGGAGTGTGTGCATCAGGGGACGCATGTGGAAGTGAAACAGATCCCTCCGGCCCGCGAGCCGATCGCGCTGTATTTGTCAGTCCTGCCCGGGCGACATTTTTCCCCTAAGCTACCGCACACTAAGCAGAGAGAGAGCTTTCCTCGCAGCCTTCTGGAAGCCCCCTGATTTTTTTACGCGTTGTTGGTGGGTGTATTTTATTTTATGTTTTCTTCCCTGGACGATGGGTTACGGTGTCAGTAGTCACTGAAGACAAAAAGCAGCCTTTTCTGCATCTCGGTGGTAGGCGCATTCCTCATCCTCCTTGCGGACGTGCGGTGGGAAGGGTTTTCTTTTCTTCTGGTGTCTGCTGAGCCGGCACAGTTAACAGCATTGAGCTGGTTGGTCTTTAACTCGGGAGCGGTTGTGGCCATGCTGTGGGGTGTGTGGTCCTCGTTAGGTGAGTTCTGTGCGCTTGGCGGACAGGGAGCCTCTTGCCGGATGCTGAGGGCTGCGGCTGCAGTATCCATTGTTTGCTCCTTTCTAAGTTGTTTTTACAGCATGGCTCAGAGCTGAGATGCTCCTGCGCGAGAGAGTTTGCAATCCACAGAAGTCTCTCTTCACAGCAAAATGGGTACTGAGATGCATGCCTTAACTCTGATGTTGTTTATTTAAAAAACTTGCTGCATGGACAATCCTTGGATGGTTTGCTGAGACTGAAACAAAAACTTCCCAGAGACTTTCCTGGGTTCCTTTCCATTACAAACACAGCAGAGCATTGTTTCAAAGGCTGTGAAAACATGAGATATTCTTGGTGTGATGTTCCCTTTGCCTCGTGGTAAGGAAGTTGACTTACATTGTCTAAACTGAGAAACTCAAAGATTTTTAACTATAACCTAAATGTCCAAAGTTGATAGTGATGAAACATTATTTCAGTTGTAATAGAAATATGTCTTCTAAAGCAACTCAAGTATATAAACTAGAAGTTCGAACTGCAAACATTAGTTTCAAGATAGACATTAATAAGGAAATAAGTATATAGGCAAACAGTCATAGGCAAACAAACAAAATATAGAGCACTGCTTTTGAATTTAGTATTAAATTATCCATGACAATTTCTTTTGCCACTAAAACCATACTATATAATCAATAAAATTTTTAAGTTATCTGTTTACTTTGAGCAAAAATATTTTTATAAGAGCTTTTATGTTAAAGTGCATTTTACTGAACAAAATTAACTTTATAGACAAAAGCACCCTACCAACACTCTTATAGGCACAAGGGAGTCTTTCTAATTGTTCAACTTCATAAAAGTTATGCAGGTTTTAAATGATAAATAGAGCACGTCTCCCTGCAGATAAAAATGTGATTACTTTAAAAAGTGTTTCTGTACAATATTCCTTTTTGAAAGGGATAAAAAATGCAAAGTTCCATTGCATTCCTGCAAGTTTTCATCTCTTCAGAACTTTGAATACAAAGTGTTGATTGTATATTATACACACTTATAAGTGACACATTCTAGGAAAAAATAAGTTTATTTTTTCTAATTGACCTGAAGGAAAGGGTATGATTCTATGATCTCAAGCCCAATAGGTTAACTGGTTGAAATTCTCCTTCAGGTTGTGCTGTAGTTACATATTTTCTTTACTAAAGACAATAGACGATTGTTGATATGTTTGTATAATAGTTTTTTACTTGATGGCACTTTTTAAAAAACTCTTGCCACAGTATCACAGACTACTCATAAGCAAAGCAGCTGTTATGTAATCCTTTTTAATCAGCCATTTTTTATATTTTGCTTGAGTATCACAGAAATGATTGCATTTTAATTCTTAATTACATACTTAGAAAGTTCAAAATAATAAAAACTTGATCATTTGTAAAGATTATTTAAAGTGACATCACTTTTCTCAGAGGACTATGTTTGAAGCAGGGCAATGTGATACCTGGATCTCTATTATAATATGAAGGATTCTGCTTTTTTTGCCTTTTGATCAGTACATGTAGTCTTCAGATTTGTAAAGGAAAATTGTCAACTTCTGAGAAAACTAGGAGGTAGCATAGTTGATTTTCCCCTCCCCCCCCCAAAAAAAAGTTAATTACCAATCTTGGTTGGATTCTTCCTGGCCTCCCTGACATTTGACTGCTGCTAATTCACTGATTAATCTCATTAATGTGATTATAGTGGGATTTGGAGCCGGCTGCCATTGTTCTGCAGACTGTGCTCTTCAGCCCGAGCACTTGCCACCTCATTCAGTTTTGCTGTGATTTTTCAAAGGCTGGTTGAGTGAGCCATTGTGAGCGAGGCTTCTCCCCTTCCCTTTCAGCACCGGGAGCTGTCCGCGCCGATGGCCGGTCCATCCAGCGGGCCGGACTTCCCCGGAGTTCACGGCGAGGAAAAAATGGCTCAGTTGCTTCACCTTCAGGATTGTGCTGGTTGAGGCAGAAGCAAGGGCAGCCTTGATGCTCACAGCTGGGTGTTTTGGAGATGGTGGGAGAAAAGACATGCAATCTTAGTATTTATTTTGCACATAAATATTTTATCCTACTTTCCAAATTACCAAACATATGATCTCATTAAAATTACTTGCATCTGTACAAATGGTGAATCGAAAAACTGTAAACCCTAGGTAGACATGTTTTTCAAATGGAAAATCTTTTTGTAATGGCAATCTATGTAATTATTGATAAAATCTAGTTGTGAAATGATGAGTCAGGATTATCAAGATGAACCAGGAAGGCAAAAAGTATGCATGAAACACAAATTTCAACTTCTCTTGAGTTCTACTTGCATCCTATAGCAAAACTTAGGCTGATTTCATAAATCTGTGTTAGAAGCTGAGATCAAAGCTGAAGGCCCCGTAATTTGAGACCACGTATGTCTGGTGTACCAAAATTCCTAAAGGAATCTGAGCACATAATTTCCCTTTGGATTGTAAAATTTAACAAGCATGATTTTAGGAAAATGTGGGTATTTTTCAAAAAGGATCCTTTTCAGTGTGGGGCTTTCATTGTTCCTGTTGTGTTTGTCACCCACCTTGTTTATTTATTTATTCTTTTATGTCTTGAAAAATATTTATATTTCATGCTTTACCACTGAATATGTCTGATGTTTTATGTCTGTTTTTTATGCCAATTTTCAATAGATTAGGGAAAAGAAACGTTATTTTGCAACTTCAGGGCTTTTTAAAGTTTTTCTACTTGTTAAAACTATATTTAAAATTTAGAGTTAACAATCTATTTGTTGATTTCTTTTTAGAAATATTTCACATGTGTGATTTAAAAATCCAAATCAGTTTTCTATGAAAAATTTACTTTGTTGCCTAAATGATATTTTCAAAGTCACATGGGTAAACCAGATTTCCAGCTCTACCTGTAGGATAATCCGATTTGCAGGAGAGGCATTGCTTTCAGAAACATAATGCATCACCTAAAATACTTTGTTTACTTACTCTATATTTTGATGGCTACATTTTTAACTTCAAACAACTTAACATTTTAGTTACTCTTAAATATTTATGTTAAGAAACCCACTCAGTGGAATAAGAGGGACTAATGAAACACTTTTTGGTGCAGACCGCCCTGCTCTGACACTGAAGTATGGCTCATCAGGCTGTCCTCTTGAGTTCAAGGCTACAGTTCCAACCAATAACCAGGTTTTCCAGTTGCACCTACTACTTAGCCATGAAGCCTGCCTTGATACAAAGCCTCACCAGAAGTCTGTCCAGGCAGCAGATGAATAGTAGATTCAGAAAGAAAGATCTTTAGTTTTGATAAATTCTTACAATCCAATTATTTCTTATTATAATTTGATTGTAATAGTATTATGTTCTTTCTTATGTTCAGTGGTTTAAAAAGCCCTTTACACGAATGACTTCCTTTTGTTTTCTTTGAAAAATACGTGTAGCATTCCTCAGGAAGGAGTAATAGAGGCTAAACTTGAACAAAACTTGCAAATGATTAACATTGTTCAGCCGGCCGAGTTTCATCACAGTATATTCTTCAAAACACTGTACCTGGCATTGATCTATGTCAGTTCCAAACTAAAGAGAAAGGATATCACAAACTTAAAATTAGGTGTGTATAAAATTATTTTTTACATTTTACTTAGAAGTGACAGGGATAAAGCACATATAAGTACCACATGTGGCTGATATTCAAAAAAGGTATTTTAAATTGGCATACACTACATTTTAGAAATAATGTCCATGATGGCCATAACTGGTACAAGAAATAATACTAAATACCTTTGGGGTAATTTATTGTATGATTTTCCTGATATTAGATTAGTCTAAGGTAGCAGCTATACGTCTTCCATCAGTGGGCTCTATTTCAAGGCAACACGGTTTCAGTTTGGAGTATGCTTTGTGTGCTGTCTTCTCTCTCTCTCTCTTTCCCTCTCCCTCTGTCTCTCCCTCACTCTCCCCCCCTTTTCCTCCCTCTCTCTTTAACTCTGTTCCTGTTTGTCTGTTTCTGCCCCCTCTCTTCTCCTGGCTCTCTCACACCTGCATTGTTCAAGCACACACAATGATTTTTCTATGCCTGTTTTCACAATGAGACTGTTTTAAGCTTTGACATCGTAATGAGTCCTCAGGGTATCCGTGGAGGTAATCCGAGATGGCAGAGAAGATGTAAGCCAGGTGTTATAAGACTGGAAAGAACGCATAAATGCTTATTTGTTATGTGAAGCAATACTGATAAGCATTGCTGTATTGGGCTGTTCTGTTAGAAAATTTTTCCTAAAATGTATCTCTTTAAAAAAAAATCCCTACTCCCCACGTGGTGATTATTGGAAAAGTTGGGAGGGGGAGGAAACGTTTTAGTCTAAGTGTAAGGGGTGTTGTGCTGTGAGGGGGAGCAGTACAGGGTGTTCTCCTAAAGCGTTTCTCGCTCTCAGACTGCGGCGGTCTCCAGCAGGGCCGGGTGGAACGGGCACGGCGGGCTCTGTAGTAACCAGCACGTCTGCTCTCAACACGCCCGGCGACAGGCTCGGGATTGCGAGGAGTCGCCTCGGAAAGCCAGAATGGGGGGTGCTTGGTAACTTCAGACTTGAGTGCTGTCCCCGACGGAAGCCACAGTGGGCGCCCTGCGCGGTGGAAGGTCTGCAGTGCCTCATCGGTGCTGGCGACTCTGCCCTAGACCCCCTGAGCACGGCGAGCTGACAGCCCGGCGCCGGAGGGCGCGGGCCGTGGAGCAGGGATGCGTAGGGGCGAGCGACACGTGCCAGGGGCTCTCCACAGCGGAAATAGCCCTGAGTGTGTGGGGAAATAGACGCGGAGCGGGATTTCGCTTCATGGCCACCAACTCCTCTGCAAAAAGGTATCCCTTTCTTTCTATTTAAAGGTTGCCTGGGATGTATGTGGTGGTTGCAACTTCCAGCTGTTGGAAATTATTTCACCTGGTCTCTTAAGTACTTGAACAAATAGTTGTCTGCTTGCCTACCTGACGATCTGCAGCTCTTATGTGATGACAGATTCTGAAACTTCCTAAAATCGCATGGTTTGGTGTGTACAGGAGCCAACAATGGACTCTTTCTCCAACAGATCTAGTCCTGCAGGATCAGGTTTCTGTGGGCAGGCGCCCGAGGTGCCTGCGTGCCGCTGGAGTTGTCATGAAACACAAGTCTGTGTCTGCAAGGCTAGTGTCCAGGGGCAGGAGTGGGAGGTGCTAAGTAGCCTTTGTGATTTCGTGTGCACTCTCATAGTGGTGAGTGTTAGAACAGAGAGGTTTGCAGGAAGTGTGCTGGTGGAGTCGCTGCTGGACCCAAGCCTTTATTGCCTGACTCAAGAAGCCATCTCTAAAATCAGCACTTTTTCTTTAACCAGAAAAATGCTAATGAAAGTCATATATCCATGTTCCATTTTGTATTTCTGAAATCTTATTTGGTCTTGCCTTTTCAGATAGAACTTTTTGGGGTATTTTCTTTCCTTCAAACAAGACCGAGAGGCTGATGATGTGTTAACTTTCTTGGAGAAATAGTTTTATGTCTTTTGTTTTAAGAGCAAGTGATAAAAGGAGCTCCCACTGAAGCAGCGCGGAGTGTGGTTGGCAGCCCCGGAGAGGTTCAGGAGTCCGTTCCAGTTAACTCTTGAGTAACTGTTCTCCCGTCGGTAGCGCCAGGGCAGTTTGGAACCTCTTCTGGTTTTGTTTCGATGCTGAGCAGTAGTACCGTGTACAGTATT
The DNA here is from genome assembly GCF_009829155.1 of Mustela erminea. Lineage (NCBI taxonomy): Eukaryota > Metazoa > Chordata > Mammalia > Carnivora > Mustelidae > Mustela > Mustela erminea. The sequence goes on from NC_045620.1 coordinate 140,455,024, forward strand.
GTGGGTGCAGCTGACTTGGTGAGATTTCTTTAGCCACAGCATGAATTTGCCATAACATCCATGATGGTGGGAGGTAATTTGAGATCTACTGCCTAAGCCGGCCACGGTTCCCGGCCTGACTCTGGTATTTCCAGTTCTCATCTATTACATTGAATACGGCACTGCACATGATACACATTCAGCTCTAGAGATTTAGGGGCCTGTGGGTACAATGTAAGAAGCATACAGCGTGCATCCCCAATCTTGTCTGACTGTGTTGCAGGCTTAATAAACAGGAAGGTTAGAAATCACCGGTTTAATCCACAGCTATCACTTGAAAAATAGCTAGCTCAGCGCTGAAGTTCCCTCCCGTGCTAGGACTGGGGGAAATGGATATGTTTTGTAGTGCTTAGAGGATGCAGCCTGCCACAGGGTAAGTCGGAGGCGGCTGGTGCTGCTCCGCGGCCACGGCCTCCCTGGGAGCCGCTGCCTGACGCCCAGCCCCAGCCCGGCCGCCGAGGCTCGGCTCCCTCCACCAGGCAGCGCGGCACGCGTGACAGCCTGGCCGGCGTTTAGTGGTGTCAACTTATTAATTTCCATCTTCGACTTCAGGCCTGTTAGTTTCCTGTCTGAAAGCATTATTACTTTTGTCCATGTGGCAAAATAATTAGCATACAGATGAGCAGCGGCCGGGCGTCTGAGCGCCGGTGGAGGAAGATGTGCAGTGCAGAGTTGATTGGATGAATGCGGAACAAACGGTGGGCGTTCGGGAGCATTGCAAGAGTTCTGGAGTCCTGGAGCAGGGTGCGGGATTTTCTGGGTGAGTCCCCAAGATGGAAGGCAGGGTGGCCGCCGTGGGGACGGCTGCTTGGCAGGAGCCGGCCTAGGCAAAGCAGCCGGGGGCCTGCAGTCCTGCAGCCCCGCAGAGGCAGACCATGCATCTGGACCACTTTGTTTTGCGGTGGCTCAGGTTTCTCTCTGATGCTCCCTGCAGGTAAATATGTCCTGTCGTCCTTGTTGTTGCCAAGCGGTGGCTGCGCTCCCCAAAGTGGAGCAAAGTTCAACTCCTCCTGGTCAGCAACAAAAGAACCGTCCTCTGCGGCTGGCTTTGGGGTACTTGCTTGATGCGTCTTCCCATGCCTGTGTCTGCAAGTGAGAATTCCCCGGAAGGAGATGACTGCTTTCAGATCTTTACAGCAGCCATGATTCAAGGTGTTTAATTAATGTTTTCTGGAACAGTGTATCCAGACCAAGGAGGATGAGCTAACGCGGTTTCAGTTCAAGCTCAGGCATAATTGGTTTTGCCTGGTATATATTTTTCCTAGCTGGAAGAGGATTTTTGGCTAATTTAACCAGCAACTTACGAGAGATTGTGAAAATCGATCTCAAGTTTGTATTGATTCTGTAGAATCCACAGATAGGAAATAGAAAAATTAGCCCTGCCTCTGATACTTTCGGTTCTTTTCGGGGAAAGAAATAATAATAATAATGGAAACTGGTTTTACAAACCAGTCTCCTGAGTTGGGAGATAAGCATGAGCCTGCTGGAATCCCAGTTCTGACATACATTTCTTATATAATTCTCTGACTGTAATACTGCAATAGGGGTGTTTTAGTGTCTAGTTAGAAATACTTCCTTCTCTGGGAATTCTCCGATAAATAGTTCTCTCTTGTTTTCATAATTTTTACTCTCCTTAAAAGGTAAGCTTGTCATTTTAACTGACCTAATTCTTTCATGTTTCTAAGGTGGAACTCAAGTAGGGATTCCTATCCTTGAACTGCCTATTGATGGTTTCTTAAATACAGCAAATCACTTCAGGATTTTATTTTGCTTTTATTTTTAGGTTTTCTTTTCTTTTCTTTTTTTAAGAGTTGCTTTGCTTAAGCTCTTTTCCTTAGACAATGACAGCAACCATTTGACAGAAAATTCAACTTTCTGGAGGGTCATTTCTTCTGTTTTGAAAAAACTATGCCTTTCCCCAAAAGGAAAAAAAAAAACAAAAACTCTCTTACAGAGAAACTAACCCTCAAATACAAGGTGTCAGAAAACATATTAACCCTTTGTGGGAAGCCCCTGTCACTTGGCTTTGATCATTTCCCTAGTGCTGCAAGTTTCTGAACACTCACACTGAGCTCTTTATTTCCTTGCGTAATAGATGAATTCTCTATTTTTATATCAATGCATATATATATAATCTTTTTAATTATATTTTTAAATTTGCTGGTAGCAGTGTCATTTTTTATTCAATTCCACAGTATTAAATACCAAATTGTTCTCAGATTCATGAACTCTTATCTAGAGAAAATGAGTGTTTCCATTATTTTTCCACACTGTATTTCATTTTATTACTGAGTCAAGCTTTCCCTGATTAAAATAACTCCTTTTAGTTTGGTGATGGGTTATAACTTTCTTGGGGCAAAATATGAGCATCAGTCTTTACTCTCAACGTGTCCGTTTACAAACAGAAGGGAGCACGGGCACGACACCTCCCAGTCTTCCTTTGTGCCTGGCTGCCCTCAGAGGTGTCGTCCAGCTTCTTTTTAAGGGCCAAAATTATGTCATGAGTTTCCACTTGACAGACTCACTTTATGCCACTATCTGTCACATTAGCTCTCTGGCCCTGTGGAGTTGGGAAGGGCTTGCCTTCAAAGACAATGAAAGAATAAGTCCCATAGCTGGAATGCGGCGCTGTACACCTGCGAGGGAGTGTGGTTTCTGGGGCCGCCCGCCTCCGTCCAGTCCTTTGCTTCCTCCTCCTCCTCCTCCTCCTTCTTATCTTTATATTTATTTATTTAATTATTTATTTGGTTTACCTCTAAGGTTGAAGATCAACTTTGGAAGAAAAGCAGCTTTTCATAACAAATCTTTTGAGCAGTCAATGAGGTGCCAAAATATTAGCTGGAACCCAGAGCCTCTTTGCCTCACTGGGGAAGAGGGGCTGGCAGACGGGCAGACGTCTGCCCTGTGGGGTCTGCTCTGTGCCATGGGTGCCCCAAGGCCAGTCTCTTCACGGGCTCCCGTGGGTTGTAAATGAAGATGGGTGTAAATAGTTTTCTTTCAAGAGGTTATTTGGTCTTATTTTTCTTAAAATTCTGTACTCGGATGTGTTTTTGCAGTCCCAGGAGTACTCAATCAATCTCTTCAAAGGTTTTGCGAGTGAGGGTGGATATGTGTTTTTCAAACCCCAGCGTGAAAGTATTGTGTGCAATCTGACAGTACTTCAGCCGTTGCGTTAATTCGTGTACCGTGTGAACCTGCTTTGGATATGTTTGTGTACTCGTGGAGAGAGCTGGAAGGAACTTTAGGGCTCAGTATTACATGCCGCCTGCTTTGTACTGAGGTCTGGCTGCTCTAGTCTCAAATTGCTTTAGAGAAAATGTCCTGAAGATTATTAGACATTTACTTGTGATATTTTCAGATTTGGAATGTCCAGTGTAGATCTGTAAATCAAACAATTCTTGAATTAATAATTTATGGGGTGGGGGCTCCTCTTAGTCCCTTGTCCGTTCTCCGATCTCTAGGGGCAGATACTGTTTTGGGTAGAGCTTCACGCCGTCCCTCAGCCTGGGCTCATAGTGTATTTCAGTGGCACTCAACAAAATGGTTTTTTAAAGTCAGCATTACCTCTCGGCCCCAGGGCTCACTGCATCACTCAAGCCTGAAAGGGAGGGGGAGTTCTTAGAGACTGACTTTAAATTTGGCCCAGTCTCCTCCTTCCCGGGTACATGTATGCCTCCAGCCTGTGCCATCCGAACAGAAGCTGAGAGCATGAGCACTGTCGCCATGAAACAATGCTAGCCAGACTGGTTGTGGAAATAATCGAGTCTGCAGGGCACCCCATAGAGAGCCATCAAATCGAGTCTGCTCTGAGCTGTCTGTAGATGGTGAACATTCAGAAATCAATGCTGCATCTGCTAGTGGACCCTCTGGCTCCCTGAAACTCCCACCTGCCTAATGCATCTGGGCAAGAGCTTTCCAGAAACCAGTTTCCTTCAGGATAAATTTAATACGTCTTGAGGGCCAGGCACAAGCAAATTGATTCTATCTCTGCACCAGGAAAACTCATAAACATCTGTAAGAACACAGATTTTCAACAAGCCCCAGATTAGGGGGTACGATTTTGTGAAATATCCCAAGCCTACTCCCTTCATACCTCGTGCCAGCATGGCGTTTTTTAATTAGGAAGTTGATTAAAAAGGGCACGGTAGACCACGGATGTACGGTCCTTTGGCGTCCGTCCAGCTGCTTGTTGTCTGGGTCGCGGAAAGTGCTGCTCATCACTAGTTGCAGGGAAGAGGGGGGCTCATCATCGGCCCGAGGGAGGGGAGATGAGCTCGTCCTGATGGATGTGCGGATGCCAGTCGGTTGCCGCTTTCCCCAGACGAGGCTTCTCTGCAGACAGACCTGCTGGCTTCCTTCGGGAAACAGTGACCGTTTGGGCCGTGCCCACACGCAGCAGCTAGATGGTTACACTGAGGGACTCAGAGGTTCCGATGGTGTGACAGGGCATAACTACGTGCGTTTTCTAAATTCACATTTATGCTGACCTTGTGTCCTGTAGTTTGCAGTGGACGGTGGGAGTTGCCAGAGAGGGATGGACGGATGTGCTGTTTCTCCTCAAGAGTTACTGCTTTTTTCCTTTTTTCTTCTCTTTCCTTTTTTCTGAGGGAAATTCCTTTCTTCACTAGCTTTTTTTTCTTTTTTCTTTTTTTTGGGCTTGGAGTATATTATCAGAAGAGTAAATTGTTATGCTTAAGTGTAGTGCTCCTGAGGCCACTGTGGTGTGAATAAGTTGCGTGGCATGGATTTAACCCTATGCATGCCTAGTGTGGCACTTTCCCAAGCCTGTGCACACCAAAGAAGTATGAGGCACCCACCATTGAGCTCAGATGAACTGCTGACGCTGAGACCCCTCGTGTCTAGGGCAGACACTAACTCAGGGTTCAAGATCGGAGGAAATGTTGTCCCCGGGGGATCTCTGCTGTGGGGGTAGTGCTTCTTTCTTTTGTTCTCTTTCTCATGGACCCTACTGGCACGTTAATAATTAGGTTTAGATTTTGCATTTTAGAAGAGTCTAGGTGAGAGTCCAGCTGGAGTCGGTAACAGGGAGGGCAGCCCAGGGGCTACCTTCACCATCTTCTCCTGGGAAAAAACCAAAACATCAAAGTCGGTGTTGACGATTGCAGGCAGGGCCCCTTCCGTTCAGCTGTGCTTTCCCTCTTAGCGTGTAATAACTGAGCGCTTCGTGCAACCTGCGTGCACTGAGCACCTATTACATCAAAAGAGCCCAAAGAGGGGGGGCTGACAGCTGAACTTCCGAGCCACACGACTCAGTGTGTGTGTGTGCATAAGTTTTGGTAAATGTATGTTCATGTATAATCTATAAAATATGTATATGTAACATAGAGAATACTGTGATATCCTACGTGCGCAACATAGATGTCATGTTACCTGTCGTGTACATAATATGTTAGAGATTATATTTGTAGATTATATGCAAACACATACTTATCTTAAATATAAGTGTATATTTCGGATGAAGGGTAATCTCAAATTCTTCCAGACCTACTTTTTCTTAAATACGTTTCGAAATAGATTAAGCCACTTTTCTGACTTAATCATAAGAATAGGGTAAACATTGATGCCCCTTTCTTAGATGATTAGTACTTCAGGGATCTGGGCGATCATTCTGAAAATTAGTTCTCAATTACATGGCCTGGTATAATCCTATTTCTCTACGTAATTAAATATGCGATTTGAGTTTATCACCTTCTTATAAAATTTAAGCTAGAAATCCCAACTTTGTGAGGGTTCGGCATGCTTGTCCTCACTCAGCACAGCCTCCCTGTTGACGCCAGCCGCCCCAGCCGCCCCATTATGGTCCGCGGCCGCAGTCGAGGCAAGTCTTTGCTTCCCTGAGAAAGCGCAAAACAGTAAACAAAATGCTATTTTGAGGAAGGAGGGTTGGCAAGTGTCAGGTGTCTATTTTGCAATTTTGGAACCTTTCAAAGCTGTTGGTCCCAGAGATCAGCCACAGAGCGTCTGAGCACAGTGTGGGCTAGCCCTGCATTAATGGCTGAGGCCGCGCTGCCAAACAAGCAGGAAGAGCCCTGGGTCCTGCTCACCACCAGCCCCTCCCCCGTCATCCATGGGCTCGGGGGCCGGAGAGGCGCGGGAAGGAGGGGAGGACGGCTCAGACGGGAAAGTGTCACGCAGCTCTGGCCGTGCGGTGGGGTCTCCGCCACATTTCCACTGAGTCAGACCCGAAAGAACACACCTATCTCTTCGGAATTAAGAATCTGTGATTCAATCCTGTGAAAGAAAAGTCAGATTAGAACTAGTGTTTTATATTCTCTTGGAGTCTGAAAATTTAAGTGGCTCAGTCATCAAAAAGCTGCATGTCTTTGCTTAACAACGGACGTCTGGGCTGGCACCACGTGGGCGGTGCCCGCCGACGCCGGACGCGTGTAGGAACCGGAGAGGAGCTCTGACCAGTTTGCTCAGATGCGTTTCAGACTAACTTATTACTTGCTCTTTGGTTAACATGGCACATTTGGTCCTGAATTAATACTTGAAATTTTCCACAGGATTCGCATTATAAATCTAACAGTATCTTTTCATGGTCCCAAGGATAAGAATGAAGGTAGTTTCACTGCCCCAATTATTTTGTTTGCTTGGTTTGTTTTCTGTTGTTTTTTGGTTTTTGGATTTGATGGTTTTTTGTTTTTTGTTTTTTAGCTAATATGCTGTTACTGGGGTTTTGTTAGCTCAAAAACAATCCTTTTCCCTAAGAGACCCACACCCGTAGTGCAAGCCAAGAAATGTTGTGTCTGTTCTCCAGGGACGTGCTAACACACCTGTTTACAAATGGGCTGCACCACCTGTTCATCTACTTTTAAAGTTAATGATCAAAACAGTACGTGATCAAGGGGTCAGTATGGCAGGGAAGACAGTCACATTTGTGAGATTACAGGTGACTCCCTGTTTTTAATACATAACATTTCATTTGGCATTAAATTTTGCATAAGTTGGAAAGTATACTCAGCCTGTGACAAGTAACTCCTTATCACAGGTACCAACAATCTGGGGGTTTGATGCAGAACGTGTCTCAGGGTTCATATGTGCTCTACATCTTCTAAACCCCACACACAGATTGAATCGTTTGTTTCAGCTCAGAGTATTAGTCCTGAAATGGAATGCTGGACAATCAGCATTAGAAAAATGGGTCTACCTCTAGGTATGAAAAAACATCCAGTACAGTATCTCCAGCCCCTCATCCTCCAGCGTGACCCCTGTCCGGGCACTCCTTCCCACTTAGATTCTCTGACGGAGGAGTCTGCCCAAGGCAGCCATCGACGAGCGCTTTGGGGCAATGTCCTCCCTGCTGGCTCCCGACCCTGTGTTTTCAGGAAAACTGCTTACGGATTCCTTCGCTGATCTCAGGGGCTCTTCTGGGGACACAATCCCATGCCGGTCTGCTCGCCGCTCTGATGCCGCACACCTTGCACACACTCTGACGACTTCCTCGCTGGACGGGACACCACCAATGACACTAGGAAACGTCTCATCCCAATTAGCTCCTTGAAGGGGATTTTCGCCTATTATTATCCATCGTATTGATTGATTGATTGATTGATTGATTGTCCTTTCTGTTGTCTCAGTGAGCTCTTGCATCCCCGGCCGACCTAGACAGTGACAGAGAGTCCATGCGAAACAGTCTGGGGGTGAAGGGCGTTCCTGTCCGTCCGCTTTCCTCCGAGGTCACGGATGGCTCCGGAGAGGTGGGTTAGCTCTGTGCGTCCCAGGCCCCTTGCTTCAAGGGAGGGGCCGAGCTGTGCTTCCTCAGCCCCTCGCTTCGGGCGCGACAGGACAGGGTCTGCCGTCCTCACACCGGGCCTGCTCGGCAAAGGGGTCCCTGCTCCGTGCTGGGGCTCCATGCTGGTGGCAGGCCCCTGCCGGAGGGACGCACCTCCCGCTCCTGGTTTGGGTGAGCTCTTGCAGCGAGGAGCACGGCGCAGGCCCAACTCCCTCAGCCGGGAAAACACGGAGGAGGTGTTTGTTGTTTTTGACGGGTGCGTCTGACCCAGGATTACCGAGGTCCGCTGAATTGCCCTAGAATTCATCCAATCGAAGGCTTCTGGGCCATCCTGAAAAATCGCTGGGTCACGCGTGAAACTCACATAGGTAGCTGAAAACTAACTCTGTTTTAAGCTAGCGTCTCTCTCGATTTTACGTCTTTTGTGGCTATAAATTTATTTTACTTTGCAAGTATTCTACCGCGGTGATTATGGTGGGTGAGTGGTCCTGAGAGAATGCAAAAATGGATGTGCCCCCAGGACTCCAGTGCTCCGGCTTCACCTCTCCTGACGCGGTCGGACTGTGCCTCATCCTCCTGCCCGGTCCCGACGGAGGAAGTGCGGTGTCTGTAGTTGGGATCGCTAGGCTTGATGCTGGAAGACCCTGGCCCGCTGGCTTCCGGTCTCACCTTTCCCTTCAGGAAGCCGTGTGTACACGGCAGTAACAGCCGGGGGATGGAGGCTGGACTGGCCCATGCTCGTAGCCGTGAAGCTGTGTCATGCAGTCCATGTCCCACCTTTGTCGCCAAATCACACACAAGATCTCACAAGTCGACAAACACTGAGTTTTTACCACAGTACCCAACGGTACATGATCTTCCCCAATCCGAAAGAACGAGCTATATATTTTCCTCACAATACCCCAGTGAAGTAGAGAAGAACATGGAACCCTCATGGGAAGCAAATAAGGCAGAGCCACCAGCCCACAGGTGGGGTCGGACCCGCACGCTCTGTCGTCACCTGGAGCGACTCCTCACCGAGTCACCGAAGCCCGTCCAGGCCCCTCTCACCGAAGAGGTTCCTTTGGGAAAATTTAAATGAAGATGTGTTTCACTTAATAAAACAACCCACTCTTTCGAGAGCTCAAAATGCCGAATGTGGAACTTGTACGTGTTGGGAAGTGTTTCCCACACCAGAAGCCATGGAGCGGTCAGGAGGGAAGCGCGGACCCAGGTGAAGGCGGTGAGGACGCGCCTCCGACGCTCAGCTCTGCTCCTTCCAACTCCAACGTGAAGTGGGACGTTGTGGAGATAAACCAACTGCTAAAGTCATCCTTTCAGAAGTTCCAAATTCCGGAGTGTTCAGTGACAAGGACCCTCACTCTATGCAAGCCCGAGCTGTGGATACGGTGTATTGAAATACTGACGGAGACACACGATCAGGAAAACACCAAGATGATGTTCGTGACTCCCCTGGTGCTTGGCTAATGTGTACGCCGCCCCGAAGGCTTTACTCGTGCCCTACGTCGTGTGGAGCTTCCACGAACCTACGGGCCCTATAGTGAAGACTGTTATTATCTCTGTCATCACAGAAAGCAAACTGGCGTACTCATTAAACGGTTCAGATTATTAAAGATACATACTGTTTACGAAAACAAACGCCCAGGCACAAAGCTTTTTATTCCATGGGAGGGAGTCGATGGCCCCCGTGTCTGTAAGTGTGGTACTTGCTGCGGCTGATGACAGTGGCTTCCAGTAGACCCGGCGCCGATCTTCTGACAGTGCGTGGTGGGGGCAAGCACGGAGTCACGTGTGCGGCCCAGTCCCGGCCGCGAGCTCGCAGAACCTGGGTGAGGACACAACATACAAATGCAGGAGACGTTAAATAGAAACAAACAATTTTCACAGACAGTCAAGGTACCAGGAGAAACCTGGCGTGTTCATCGCCGCTTGTCCACCGTGGTGTCGCGCGGGCCCCCTGGGTGCGGATGCAGAGGGAGGGTCCTGGGGCACAGGTGGCAGCATAAAGCAGTCATGTTTGGGCCAATTCCTGAAAATAAATGTAACTCGGATGTGTGGGAAACAAGGCTTCCAGTAAGAGCAGTGAGCCAGGGCGACACTGAATTGTCATTACGAGTGATATTTGACGGTGTGGGGTGGCGCACTCCGTGACGGTACCTGCGGCCTGTGCGTGACCGCCAGAGGATCTTGGGACGGAGACACACGGATCGGCGGGTAGCAGTTCTATTTTGAAAACTATTCTTAGGTTATTTTTTAAAAAGTTTTTATAAATGCATGTCATTTTATTCTATGATCTAAATACATGACAGTCTAGAGGCTTTTTGATTCTATGACATGATTAACAAAGAGATTAATGACATTTAATCTTGTGGCATTTACTAACAATTCCATAAGATGGATCATAAAACAGTTAAAAATACATCCAAGGGAGCAATGGGAATAATTATTTTTCTTATTTGCTCTGGAAATCTCCATGTGTGAGCAGGAATTTCTCTCTCTCTCTCTCTCTCTCTTTTTTTCAGAGAAAGAGGTGTGTTATAGAGACAAATATACAGGGAGGTCTATAATAAAGTTTGGACTCCCAAAATGTTTTTAAATTATGAGTGAAGATAAATAAACCATTCGATTCAGGCTCCAAGATGGCTTTTAAATTAGTAGTAATTTAGTCCTTCCGTGTTAAGATCAAATGTAAACATGACTCGCAGAACGTATAATGTCTCTAAAAGTAAAAATGTGAATAATGTTTCTCACTGTCTTTGTTTCTGGATAGAACCAAAGCAGTGCCATGGACTGGTTCTAGGAAGTGGCTTTGGCATTTTCTAGAGTAGCAAACGAGCGGTGCCCACTCGGAAGGCTTCACGAAGGCCCGCGACGGCGTCCAGCGCGCTCTTTCCCGTGTTAGCTCTTTCAGGCTTTGTCTTCTTCCACCATCTTTTCTGAAAAACAGTTATTTCAAAATAATTTGCAAACCTAAATCACACTTACTTCAAGCCGTACTGGAGATACCAGTCTGCCGTCTGGTTCCAGATCTTCTGAACTTGGGTGCACACCGTAGCTCGTGAGCCTCGGGCCCCGGGGTGGGCTCACACTACAGAGTCCGCTCCGGCCGCCTCCCCAGCCTTGGAACACGCGTGTGGAAAGAGCCCGAGAACCACTGATTACACTTGATTTCCAGTTTCGTTTTTATCAAGCGAGATTTTCAGAAAGTAATGTGCTGAATTTTATCAGCTTTTTTTTTTTTTTTTTTTAAAATAAAAATGCCATCACTGTGCAAAGGACTCTGAAAAACATCAGTGAAAACTTGTTAGCTCCTTCACCCTCTGTCCCTGGATGTGCTGGAGGCGGCGTGTGTAGCCTTCGTTCCTGGATGTTCGGAAGGGAATGGAAGCATGTAAGCAGCTGGTGTTCATGCTCCTGGTTCTCCCTGTCCCATTCGTTCCCTTGTTTTCCCAACGCCCAGGCCAGTCACGGCGCGTGCCTCTGCCGCGTCCACTTTTTCCACACAGCCAACCCCCAGCATCAGCTAAATGGCCCAGGGGCCAAGAAAAGTCCTCTCTGTCTCTGAAATTCTTCCTGGCCTTTCCTTCGGGCTGCTTCTGACCACAGCCTCCCTCGTCCCGTCCCCGGGCCTCCGTGCCCTCACAGGCCCTCCCACAGCCTGGACGGAATGCCCCGCACATGAGGGATGTGTCTCCTCCTGTCTTTGGGTAACCCAGTCCAGGCTTCGTCTCTCTCTCTCTCTTCATCCCTCTTTCTTCCTAGAAGTGGGAAGAATCGAGGCCGGGAGGAAACCCTCGGAAACTCACTACTGGTAGTGAAAACCCGTAGCGACCCTCCGCAGGGCTCTATCCTGGTGAGGACTGGAGGGGTGGACAGTACATTGCTGTTCTAGTTCTCACGTGTCACCAAGAGGAAGCAGCTGGTCAGACGCCAAAGAGAGGCCGTGAGAAAGAGGGAAACGGGGCAGAGAGGGACGCGGGGGCCGGACGCATTTCTGGCTGCTGGGCGGCTTCGCAGACGCGGGGTCCCAGCTCGGGTCTCACACTTGTATCTTCCCCCATGGGCCATCCTCTCTGTAAACTCCTTTTCCGAACCATGATGGAGAGGGCAGGGCCTCCACCACTGGTCTGGAATCTGCAGGCTGCGTCCGTCGCCCCGAGCTTGCTTTCGGCTATGGCAGTGCCACACACAGTCGGACCCTGTGGTGCTTCTCACCGAGCGTCACGACTCACGGGCACTGCAGGCTCAGACGCGAGCCCACCCGAGGACCGAACTAGCACGAGGAAATGCAGGTAGAATCCCAAAACACTGTGTGCCGGCAGGACACTGAAGCTGCTGTGCGTGATGTCACTGGTGTTCAGAACGTCTGCGCTGGGCTGATGTGCTCGAGTGATCCCAGAGCAGAGTCAAGCTTTCCTGCAGAGCACGTCTGCTCCTGACCCCTCCCCGACACGGCGTCTTGACGGAAACCCCAGCGTCCGAAGTGAAGTCGCCCGCCATATGCATTTGATTGGACTGAGCTTATTCTGGGGAGGGAGAGAGGCTTGTTAGGCTTCCCCATTTCGTTCTGCACCCCTGTGTGGTGCTGGGGCCGGCAGGAGGGGTGAGGGCCCTGGAGGCCTCTGGAATATCCGTTCACTCTGGCCACAAATGGACTGGGGCCGTCCCCTCCTTCTCTGCATAGTGTCTGGTCCTTCGTTCAACTAGAGGACGTGTATGGACTGTACCCCTTCGAGATCAGCTGTATGGAACGTCTCTCATCTGGGGATCCCTTCTGTGTTATGTAAGGGGAACCGGGAATGTTTATTAGAGGAGGCAGAGCAGCAACCTGATGCGGGCTACTCGGCCGCATCCTTGTCTGGATACATCAGCAGGGACGGTGCAGGGACGTGTGTGCGGTGTGGGCTAGGGGAGACGGCAATGTGGTAAATGTCTCCGTGCTCACGCTCCGTCGGCCAGGATTGACCCTCAGCCTCCTTCCCTGGTTCCTGCAGGATCTTGGTTATCAAGATCTTACTTCCCTCACTTGTCACGTGTCATCTCGAAATCCGCTCCCGATGGCCATGTCACCGGCTGAGGGACCAACACTGATGGTTGAGGTGGAGAAGTGTGGTAGAGCTGTGTGCCGTCAAGATGAGACCCCAGCATTTGAGGGGTTAACCCAGAGGGTGGGGATTCCCACAGGTCAGATGCAGTAGGAAGTTTCTTCTATTTTCTGTGGTTCTGCCTGTTTGTGTGTGGGGGCTGCAGGCAGGGGGGCTTCCTCCTTCCGGCCGGAAGTGGCTCATATAGTTAACCTTTCGTTCATTCCTTTACATCTTTATCCTGTTAGATGCTGTGGGTTATAAGAAAATGAATCAGAACCACCCTTTTTCCTCAGAAATTTTGTACACCAATAGGGAAGAAAAGAAAAATTTATAAATGTCTATAATATGATTTTGAATCTGATAAAAGTGATGAGGAACTATAAATTAAGTGTGATTTTCTCAAAGGAGAGAGAGCCTGCCAGCAAAGCTGGGGTGGGGCAGGGGTGGCGGATTACATGAAAAAGGTTGTATTTGAGACAATCCTGGAAGAAAAGGTGGGGTTTTAGCAGATAATTATAGAAGAGAGGGGGAAACGCAGGCACAGGAAGTAAGGTGAGAGCGCTCCTGGGGAAGAATGAACGTGGGGTTTTAGGGGGTGGTCTGGAGACCCCCCTCTTTGGAGGAGAGAACAGGGCATTTGCAGAGGTGTAGTAGAGTGCAGCCCTGAGGCACAGGTAGGGGCAGGTCACGCTGGGTTGTGTGTGTCACACAACGAGAGTCTACAGAAGACAAGATTAGGACTTTGTTCTCCAGATAATGGGAAATTACTGAGGGTTTTTGTGTCGTTGAGTGACAAGGCCAGAGCTATTCTTTGGGATAATTAATCTGGCAGCCAATCAGCGGCTACTTCCTGCCAATTCTGTCTCTAAAATAACTCTCCAACCGTTCCGTCCCCTGCACCCCTTCCCCCGCTCCTGTAGAGCGGACGGCCGGGACCCTTCTCCTGGCCTGCGGGAGTGACCTCGAACGCCACCCCCCACACGCACACACGCACACCCGCGTCCTGTGCTCTGCTTTCAGATTAATTGTTCCAAAGTCCAGCTTTGACATCCTCATGCTCAGACGACACCGGGTCTTCTGATTTCAGAATTCAGCCCAAACACCTTCTCCCCCCAGTTGAGGCAGGTCCCTGCCTGGGCGTCCGCGCGCCTTGGATCGCTGCCTTAGCCAAACCGGTTCCCGGCCATGACTACAATGAGGAGGTCTGGGGACCGATGCTCGCGCCGTCCCTTCCAGGCACGGTGGGCTTCCCTGGGCTCTGCAAACACATCCTGTCGACCTTCAAAGACTGGTTCAGATGCCGCTCTTCCAAAACGTCCTTCCTGCTCTGTGCCGGAGGAGATCCAGCGATCGTCCCCTGAACCTTCACGAGGTGTGTTTGGCCCAAGGCACGGACACCTTGCGTGCGTGGCTATTTGTGTAATGGTATAACCTCCCCTCTGAGGCTGTGGGTACTGCTCCCTGCGCGTGTTCCCATGCAAACGTCGGGTGCGGTTGCGCGTGTTCCCATGCAAAAGTCGGGTGCCGTCTGGCTGTTGGAGTGATGGAGGCAGCACGGCCCTGGGCGCCCCGCGGGTCCTGGATTTTTCCAGGCCGGCCCGATTCAAAGTGCAGTGACTTATCCCAAGCGGCGATCATGTTTGTCGTTAGGTAACGTACCTTGATAGTTGGGAAGCGGCGTGCTGTCGGTGCTCGGAGCGCTGGGACGGGCGTGTGTGCCCCACTTCCCCGCATCACTGGAGGCGGGGGGGCGGGACCCCCAGAAAAATGATTCTAAACTGCCTGTGTAGAAATTTCATTAGTCAGATGTCCAGACTCCTATTTGAAAACCTAGCCTTCCGAACACTTGATTTTCCATCATCTACTTGGGAGAGAAGTGTGTTCTGTCTCATTCCGACCATTTGATACCACTTTAAAAATAAATAGTTGTGTATCTGCCACTTGAGTTCAAGCTACTGAGAAGGACCCTTGAAAACTCAAATTCCGAGTGCTTATTCACAGCAATCGATGTTAGTGCTGAAAGGGGAAGCTGGATGGAACCCCCGGGAAGGGAAACTGTCTGGGACCCCCGGGAAGGGAAACTGTCTGGGACCCCCGGGAAGGGAAACTGTCCCTTTTCCTCAGTTTTCCATCCCACCATGGCGGGAGTAAGGGGGCAAGGAGGAGCTTGGGGCAGAGAGTCCCAGGAGGCGTGCACACCCAGAGGGACTCCAGTGACACAGAGCTCATGACCTCCTTTTGTCCAGGCTCGGAAGAGCCACCTTCTGACTGTGGAATGAAGGGGACGTTGAAGCTCCAGGGGGCAGATGGGCACTGGCCCCCAAGGAAGCCTTGTCAAGAAAGAAGCACCCCTTGGACATCCTCACCTGCTCTGCCCATGGCAGTAAGCTGTCTCTGCCGTGGGCCGTCTCAGTGAACGGCCTTCTCCCGAGGCAAGGCAGGATCTTCCATGTTTTATGAGAATTTCAGAAATGACAAATGTTAGCAGTTTAAATAGTATGGCTAAGCTGGATTAAACTTATTCAGGGAAAATAGATGTTTAGATATCATACTTCATATCTGCATAGTTTAAACCAAAAGTTTGTTTAAGAGATCCATCTTGGCCATTGAACATAGGGACGGATAGAATCTATGTGGTCCCGCAAGGTGAAGTGTGCAGTGAGACACATTCTTTATAGACTCTGCCCATAATTTTTAACTGGAATTTGCAGTATACTCTCTGTCTACTGTCTGGGCTCTGCTCGAATGGTGACAGTTTTGTAGATCGTACGGGGGTTGGTGGTGTAGATCTGTTCCCTCGTGATGTCACCTCATCTCCAAAGCAAGGCGACATCCACACGTCATAAAAGAAGCTGCCGAACCACGTAGGTTCCTGGTGATACAGGTATAAAGAAGCAATTTGTTCCATGAAACTTCTTCCCTAGGAGTGAGTCGAAAGGATTAAAAGGTTAAAAAGGAAAGAAGAGTGACGTAGTGCATGTTCTCAGTACAGGTGAAGGGGGTGAGGAAGGTCCTCGGTGCGCAGAGCAGAGAGAAAGGTCAGAGGTGCCGGGCACAGAGCAGACCGCGGGTGGGGCTGCGGAAGGCGGCCTCGCTCTTCCCAGCTCAGGAGCACCGTCCCTCTCCAGCAGCACCTGCTGACCTGTCCTCCAGCAGCACCCGCTGACCTGTCCTCCAGCAGCACCCGCTGACCTGTCCTCCAGCAGCACCCGCTGACCTGTCCTTCAGGACACTGCCTCTCTCCCTCCCCAGCAGCTCCTTCGTCTGCTCTACCCCCACCTGTGTTCTGGCTACCTGACGTCTCAGGCTACTTGTTAATGAACGTATTCCTTTCCTAGCCCAAACTCGACGGCAGCTCTTTGAGAATGTGTCCCATGCGTTAAGTGGGTTAGGTCCCACCATGTGGATTTTCTAGTGCCTCACACACGAGAGGTGTTCAGGAGGCAGCCTGCTTGATTCTTAGACTGATTTGGGATAAAGAACACATAGTGTTAATATCATGTTAAATCCAGTGTATCCAAGATATCTTAGTCTACCTTTTGGTATCTTTGTTTCCTGCTTCTGCATAATTTCAAGTCAAATTATTGGTCTTGGACAAAAGAGTCTTCAAGAGACACAACAAATGAGAAACACACACACACACAGGAAAAAGGAACTTCGATGACTGCATGTAGGTAGGCAACCCTGTAGCATTGGGAGGCTTTGGGACAGTCACCACGATGTGTCCTCTGTGGGCAACAGGACTCAGGGAGGATCCTTGAGGGGGATGTTGTGTTTCATACCTTACTCTCCTGAGAAGTCAAGTGACAAATTTTAGTTTCACTGGCAATGAAACTTTATTACATACACAGCCTTGCAAAGTGGTCATTTTCAGACAAGCTGGTTTTGTTTTGTATTTGTAGTTATTTATCTATTTATTCATTATTTATTTATTTATTTATTTGTGTTTAAATTTTAAAGTTCACTCTTGATGTCTGTGGGTTAATAAACTGCTTTCTACATGGAATCCTGTAGGATACATCTTCCTGTCCAGTGTGGCCTGTCGAGAACATTCCTAGATGGTCTGTGCACCGTGCAAGTGCGTTCCTTCAGGGGAATAAATCCCTTGGCATAGAGACCTACATCTCGGGGTTGGGATGCTTCATACCAACCCTCTCTAATTAAAGGGTCATGACAGTCCTGAAGAAACAGTAACCTTTGATTTTTTTTTTAAGATTTTTTATTTATTTATTTGACAGAGAGAGATCACAAGCAGGCAGAGAGGCAGGCAGAGAGGCAGACAGAGAGAAGGAAGCAGGCTCCCCGCTGAGCAGAGAGCCCGATGCGGGACTCGATCCCAGGACCCTGAGATCATGACCTGAGCCGAAGGCAGCGGCTTAACCCACTGAGCCACCCAGGTGCTCAGTAACCTTTGATTTTTTAATGTTGTCTACATTACTCTTAACGCAATTTGTGTAAACACAAGCCAGCTGTTAATTCCCTGAGCTGCTGGTGTGCACCGAGGACAGTGGCAGGTGCGTCCACTGTAGGGCATCTGAACAAAGCATGTTCTGCTGGAAGAACTTTGCCCAAAAGTATGAACCCGGGAACCAGACCACTGCCATTCCAGCTACAGATTGTGGGCTTTCCTGACAAATCATCTCATCCTGATATTAAATCTCTCCCTCCAAAACCAACGATGGTACACAGGCATTACATTTATCAAAGATCTTGGAAAGACGAAATAGTGATTTTGAGATATGGAAGAGGTCCCCAAACTACGACTATAATGGTGATTATACTTTTTTCTTCCCTTTTAAAAGATCCTTTTCATCTAGAATTAGGTGTGTAGTTCACTCTCTGGCAAATAGTAGCTGAGTGAGGTAAGTTGAGTAACTTACTGAATAATAAAAACAAAGATACACCCTCACCCCATAGGGGACCCATGCTGCTACTGAGGGCATTCCTGAGTAGCCCCAAAGTCAGGACTGCTTCTGCATTCAGACAAAATCCCACCCTTCAAAACTCTCCACTGGTCCATTTCTGAATGACTTTATTCATACATCAAATAATCATTGCATATTAGCATATCTGTAATCTAATTTACAATTTTGACTTTATCGAAGTTTTAGATGCAACAGAAGAGCCCATTTGAATTTTTTAAGAGTTACAAACGTTTGACTAGGTTTTTACTTTGTGTTCATCTGAGCTGGCAGAGCCGTCTGTCTTCCTAGGGACGGGAGGGACTCCTTGTGCATGGGATCAGCATCAGCCGTGGGAAACAGCTCATGAGCAGGTTTCGTGGTGGGTGCGGCCTCCGCCGTTTGATGGCTCTGTCAAGTTTGTCTTCAAGTGGGGCAGGAATAGGAGCCCGGGGCCCGCTTTGCAACATTTCAGAGGAACGGTGCGCTCGTATCCAAGCTCACCTGTGCAGATGAGCAGACGCAGAAGAAGGAACAAACCAAGACCATTTCTGTACATTTATCCGTTCATACAAAATTCTGAAAATTCAGCCAACACCTGTGGACTGGGAGGTTCATTAGGCCATTGGGCAGTCATGGAGAGTCCCACTAACGTTCCAACCTTGAGCCGGGCTGTGCACCTCTTTGCAGACTCTGACTCTGTGGTGGTATCCTGCTATGCTTTACATTTGTGAAAATGTGGTCTGTCCTGTTATTTTCCCCCATTATTGAGTGTGCATTTTCTGTAGTAGTTGTGAAATGTGCTTATGTTAATATACTTTAAAGGTAATTGACAGAAGTAGTATTAACCTGTTATGGACATAAAAATTGGAGTGGACAGAGTTCTGTTTGTGAGTCTTACCCCCTTTATAACATATCAAACCATATTTTTTCTTTATTTTTGTATCAACAGTATGTAGCTCAGTACATAGTTTTACATTTAAAATTTTATATGTGAATAGTTCATATTCACATGAACTAAATATTTGGGCATAGTGGAAAATCTACATGTTATGCCCATATTAAATTTTTTAGTCAAAGAAAAAAATTAAAGTGGCTACATTCACGAATCCTTTCATTTCTGTTCTATTATTCTCTGTAACCAGAGAATAGAGGGCTGAGGGGGTGCCCGGCACAGAGTAGGGCTAAAAAATGCAAGTTGAATATTTGCTAAGCAGAACAATGACATCATAAATGTGTCCCTCCACATCTGTGAGATGGGGCATACTGGGTTGAAAAGGGATATTCTGCAAGTCTCTTTCAAACATCGTGCCCTTCTGTGAAGAGAAGATGACACTGGGGAGAGAGGGAGACAGAGGCACGGGTGGGCAGAGAGGAAGCAGGAGGCAAGGACAGTGGGGATGAAGTGGGAGCTCAGAGGCAGGGATGCACAGGGGAAGGCTGTGGTCCAGCACGCACAGGCTCTGGATGTCTGCACAGGGTCCAGGTCATGGCTGAGGAGGAGCGAAAGCTCCCAGGGAGTGTGGCCTGGCGCTGTCCCAGGTGCTGATGTGATGGGGACCTGGGAGGGAGACCTGTGGGCAGCAGAGTCTAGCCTGCTGGGCGAAGCCCTTGCTCCAACTCCCATCAGGGTCAGAGATGCATTGGGTGCAAGATGGAGCCTGTCAGAAGTCAGCTGTCTGTGAGCCTTCTCAGAATACCAGGACGTGGCGAGGACGTGGCGAGGACGTCCAACTCCTCCACCTCTCCACCAGAGCTCAGACAGCTTAGAAAGTAACAGTTGACAGAGTTGTTTTAAGCTAAACCCTTACGCAGGGGGAAAAAAAAAAAAAAAGCTTGATTATTTGAAAAGATGTGCCTTACTCGTGGTTCCCGAGAATGAGACTCTGACGCTCTGGGACGTGCCTACACCTTGCTGATGGTTCCTGCAGCATCTCGTTGTGTCAGACCCTGCGGGGCTGGTCCGGGGACAGCCTGCATTTCCCACAGCTGGCTGTGCACGTACAGACACTGGCTGTTGGAACTAACACAGCCCTGCTTCAGTGACCTCTCAGGAAACAGAATTAGGGGTCTTCGCCTTACAGGGTTGCGTCAAACATCCTATAATAAATCCTAGGAATTTCAGAGGCAACCAGAAATTAAATATCTATATCACACATAAACGCATAATTGTGTGTATTTTATATTTATGTGACTACTTGGAGAATACCATATTAATTTGACTCCCAGTCACTCGCGCATAGTTGTTATACACACGGAAGAAACGTTTCCATGAAAAAAATGCGCACTTCTGAGTTTAATTTATGTTGTGCCCCAGCGTGAAACCATACTGGCCATTCTAGTGTTTCACAATAATAAACTGACTTCAGGCCAGGTTAAGCGGCTTGGGAATCACTCCAAAGTCATTGACATACCAAACAGTATTGATTTTTTTTCCTTTGCTTTAAAGTTAATTAAAAGGATA
The DNA here is from genome assembly GCF_009829155.1 of Mustela erminea. Lineage (NCBI taxonomy): Eukaryota > Metazoa > Chordata > Mammalia > Carnivora > Mustelidae > Mustela > Mustela erminea. The sequence continues at coordinate 140,475,271 of NC_045620.1, forward strand.
TAATACATCAGCAAGCTGGTAGAAAATCATCTAGAGCCAAAATGTGATTTAGGAATCTGACAAGTGGAGGATTGAGATGGTACAGACAAAGGCTGAGGTGGGAGCCGGGGGTTTGAGTGCATCCTAAGAGTCTACCCCTGAAGCGTGTATGTGGGGCTGTCCCTGGCAGCTCCAAAGGGGCAGGTGAGTGGGCATGAGGCAGAGCTACAGAAAACACACAATGAACTAGTTGAATGTTTGGGGTTCCCAATTTGATTGACAATTATGCTTTCCTTTCAAAGAAAGAAATCCAGTTGTAGATTGCTTAGCGAGCGCTGAGGGGCGCGTGTCTCGGCCAGAGGCAGCCCTCCGTCTTTGAGGCAAGACCCCCGCCCCCAGCACCGCCTCCCTCCCCACACCTCTGTCTCCTGAGATCTTGAGCTGTGGGCACAGGCCTCCAGGTCGCAGACACAGCCTCCTTCCACACAACCAGCTCCTCCTGGATCCCGGCTGGCAGCCCGTGGATTGAGGTGGTCTCTGGCTCTGGCCAGGTGTCCCTCTGGGCGTTGCATGGGCAGAGATGCTCTGTGAGGAGACTGGATGCATCTGCCACCTGGTGAGGCCAGGATTTGCATGAGCCTGTGGCTCCCAGGCCTCCACGGGATGCACTGTGTCCCGTCCTTGCAGAGGAGCCCAGTGCTTCCCGGGTCTTGAACAAACCATAGTGAGCAGTTTGGGCAGCAGAGAGAGAAGCTGTTCCCTCACATGGCATGGCAAGGTCCCGGTTGGAGGGGACGGGGATGCCTGTGGAAGGTGCGGCTGCACACGGGACCGTGCTGCGTACCTCTGGCTGGGGCTCCCTGCACGAGGACCCCCCTAGACCCCCAGTTTCAGTGTCTGTGACAGGGGTTTATTTTTAAAATACAGAGGAATATTATCACATGGATAATTTTGGCTTTTTTTTTTTTTTTTTTTTAAAGAAAAGCCTTTTATTGAAAGAAAGTTTACAGGGGCGCCTGGGTGGCTCAGTTGGTTGAGTGTCTGACTCTTGGTTTCAGCTCAGGTCATGATCTCAGGGTCATGAGATGGAGGCCCAAGTTGGGCTCAGCACTGAGTGCAGACTCTGCTTAAGACTCTCTGACAGCCGTCCACAAAAATAAATATACAAATAAATCTTTTAGAAAAGGATGTTTATAAAACTTTATAGTATTTATGTCATTTTCTTAGTTGTGGCTAGAAAATTATTACTGCAAAAGCATTCTTTAAGTTAAAATCTATCTTCTTCATGGAGATTTATTTCCCTGGCAAGTCCCATCCAGGAAGGAATGTTTATAGTTAAGCTATATTGAATGATTTCACATCTAAGTACTTACCGTACAAATCTCTGTGTGTCTACGTCCATCTTGACTCTTTAGAAAGAGATAAGGTCTCTGAGCAAAAGTTGGAGATTGGGCCAGCCTGTCCCACTGCGCCTGTCCTCAGTGGGGGCATGATAAATAATGACCAAAAATGTGTGTGTGCTGGTTGGTCTGGACGTTGAGTGTCATTTACGTTTCAGCCCAGCATTAAAATCTGGGTTTCATCAAAGACCAATGTGGCCCCGGGGCCAAGAATCACTAATCACTAGGACACCTGGGAGATCGAACGTGCTAAGGACATTATTTCATGGGTATTTTCTGCCTTTCGTGTCCTCCCGGAGTTGATCAGAACTACCTACACGTTCTTCTCAGACCCTCGGCTCAGTTTGTCAGGGGTGTGGACACCGACCCCGAGACAAAGTGGACGTGAGCAGAAAATGCATGGAAATCCTTCATGTTTCTTTGGTGGCGAGAGAGGGCTAGAATCGGTCTCTTTGTTTATCTCTCTTGTGCGGTAAGAACACTTGCCATGAGATCAGCCTCGTGGCAAATTTTTAAGTGTACAACACAGTGTTCGCTAAGGAACTGGTGTTTTCCGGCAGAGCTGGAGAACTACTCATCCATGCGACTGAGACTTTGCGCCCGTCCAGGGTGACTCTGATTTCTCCCTCCCCACCCTGGCAGCCACCACTGTGCTCTGTTTCGAGGAGCTGGGATAATTTCAATGTCTCCTGTGAGTGGGACCGTGCACTATTTGTCTTTCCATGTCAGGCTTATTTTACTGAGTGGAGTGTCCTCCAGATCTATCCTCAAAAGGCAGGATTATATATTTTTTAAGGCTGAATAATATTCTATTGCAGATCTGTCCCATAGATCACAGCTTCTTATCCATCTGTCCATCCATAGACTTTGATACTCTTTCTGTACTTTGGCAATTGTGAATAATGCTACAGTAAAAGTGGGAATGCGGGTATCTTTTTGAGATTCTGACTTTTATTCTTTTGGAAAAATAACCAGAGGTGGCATTGCTGGATCATATAGTAACACTATTTTTTTTTAATTTCTTGAGGAACACAGTGTCTGCATCAGCCTGTGTTCCCACCAACAGCATACGGTAGTTTCTTTTCTCTGCCTCCTCACCAGCACCTGTGGTTTGTGTTGTTGGTTTTAGTCGTTCTGACAAGTGTGAGGTGGTGTCTCATTGTAGTTTTGATTTATATTTCCCTGATGCCAAGTGATGTGGAGGATCTTCTCATGTGTCTGTTGAGCATCTGTGTGTCTGCTCTGGAGAAATATCTGTTCACGTTCTTTGCCCATTTCTAACTGAGTTGTTCTGTTTACTACCGAGTTGTTGTAGTTTTTTATATGTTTTGGATATTAGTCCCTCTCAGATGTGTGGTTTGTATACATTCTCTCCCATCCTGTATGTTGTCTTCTCACTGATTATTTTATTTGATACAGAATTCTTAATTTTGATGCACCCCCTCTTGTCTATTTTTGTTTCTATTACTTAATATTTTTAAGATGTTCATACTACACAAAGTGATCTAAAGATTCAATAAAATCTCCATCAAAATCCCAATGGCATTTTTTACAGAAATGGGAAAAACAATCCTAGAATTCATATGGAACCACAAGAACCCCAGATAGCCAAAGCCATCTTGAGCAAGAGCAACAACATGGGAGACGTCGTACTTCCTCCTTATATTATAACGAAGGTACAGATGCTAACTCAGGGTAGTGCTGGCGTGGGCAGGTGTGTAGACCAAGGGGAGAGAATAGCGAGCCCAGGAAACACCCACGTATACACTGTGGACTGATCTTCAACGAGGGCGACAGGCGTACACAATGCTGACAGGGAGAGTTGGTCCAAAAATGGTGTTTGTCTCACTGGACATCCACGAGCAAGACTGTGAAACCCTTAACGTTGCATTGAACCCAAAGTCCGCTCAAAATGGAGTAGAGACTTAAATATAAGACCTAAAACCAAAACTCCTTGGAGCAAAAATAGGGAAAAGGCTTCATGACAATGGTCTTGGCAATGGTTTCTCAGAATAGACTCGCTCTGCTAAAATTTAGGGCCCATTTTTCTTACCTTAGATGGCTCCTAAGTGCATTTACTTTATTTTTCTGGCCTTCCTCCCTCACTGGGAAAGTGCTCAGATGGTAATGGGGAGGAGGAGGAGGACAATATTTCATTCTGTATAAAAGGATCCATTTGTTCTTCCTTGAGAAATTCCTGAAACCTCCCTGGACTTAATGCTTCTGAGCTCACTGTGCAGTGCATACGGCCGCCGGAGTGCTGGGAGGGGGCGTGGAGAGATGTGAATGTGCCTGAGTGTTAGGAATTTTAAAACCTGTCTCTTGGGGAGAATTCATAGGAATGCCCTGACCCATCTGCAGAGAAGACTGCACTTGGTGAGAGCCTTTTGCACTGACGACGGACAGGTGAATCCTGCCCTGTGCCACGCACGACCCTGAGCGCCACGTGACTCGGTTGCCTGGGACCATCCTGGTTTGCACCTGTGGTCCAGGTGTCCCACCTACTCTACCTTCTGTCCTGAACAAGGTGCTCTGAGTGAGCTGCCCTATTGTTAGCACTGTTCAAATACAAATTTCAAGATGCTTCTGACTCGAGCCCACAGGAAAAATGACTCAGAAGGCATTTCTAGGACACTGAGGCTTTTGGTACTTCACCACGGTGTCTTCAGAAGCAGAGAAAACCCACAGAATCAACGTTTCTTGAATAAGGGCGGTGCATCCTGTGCCTAGCCAAAACTGCCGGGGACCTGATATTTGTGTGATTACTGGCCCACCCTAAAACATCCACACGCAGGTAGCTCTAATTGGCCCTAAAATGTCCTCTGGATCAATGCCCGTCAACATGAGAAGGGAGCAACGCTCCCCCCGCACGCCCCGCCCCAGTGCTGCTGCCACCTGACCTAAGCTCGGGTGCTGTTTTCCTGACATCGGGACCAGTTGCTGGTCTGGGGAGCCTCAGGGAGTTTGCAAGCCCTACACGGCAATGCTCACGTCTCCTAACGATCTGCCCACGGAGAGGTAAAGATTGGCGCTGATTCCATTGAGTCACGGCTTTCTTGAGTCTGAGACAGGCCGTGGCTTCCTTCCATACTGGGGAAGCGCCCGTCTGCGCTCTTGGGCACGGGGCAGACTGCACACGCACGGCCGTGGTATGGGGAACCTGTCTGCACTTCGTCCGGCCCGCCTCCTGGTCTTTACACTGACGGCCCTTCCCTGTCTCCTGGATTTAATGACATCAGTGAGACAGCATTTCTACAAGAAAGAAATGTCTGTATCGCTGCCGAAATAGCAACATGGAGAGAAATTATACACCAGCCATACTCAAAAGAGCATTCCAATATTAATCACAAATCTTTTAAAAATTTTAATTTCTTAAATAAAGGGGAAAAACCCTTCAAATGGAAATATTTTCCATGAATCACATCCTTTCTCTTAAAATTAAAAAAAAAAAATCATCCAAGTGGGAACAGGAGCAGCTTATCAAACAGGACGAGCACCCTATCTCGGAGAGCCGGCCTGTTCCTGGGGAGATGTTCTCCCCCGTGGTTTAGAAGGCGCTGATACCTCCTGCCTCATAAATAGCTTTTGCTTCAGGAGCAGTGACAGCATGTTTCCTGCATTTCTGGTAGGCTTTTTTGGTTAAGATTTCGTTTATTTATTTATTTATTAGAGGGAGCGGGAACGGCGGAGGAGCACAGGGGACCGAGGAAGAGACTCTCAAGCAGACCCCCTCTGAGCGCAGGGGCCACTGCGGGGCTCGCCCAGGACCCTGAGATCATGCCCTGAGCTGAAAACAAGGGCCGGACGCCCAACTGACTGAGCCACGCAGGCCCCTTCAGTAACTTTTGTATCCAACTTCCTTAACCTTTTCTCGGGGTTCCTTTTGACTGATTCTGGCTTGGTTATAGGCACCTCCTGGAAATATAGAATAACATTTTCTGTATTTTCTATATTTGCCCACTGAGCTTTTCACTTTTTTATTTTTTTTAAATTCCACTTAACTCTGGGGCCCGTGGGTGGCTCAGCTGGGTCAGGAGTTGAGTCCTCATGTCACAAGACTGAGATCAAGCCCCACGTCGGGCTCCTCGGTGGGCTTGGAGTCTAAAGAGAATTGCATTGAGTTTCTACTTAAACTCGTTAGCGTACGGCGTTACATTAGTTTCGGGCGTAGAACAGCGGCTCGCGGCCCTGCACATGACCCACTGCTCCTGCCAACACATGCCTCCGTCATTCTGGTCACCTGCTTCCCCACCCTGCCCCACCTCCCCTCTGGTGACCGTCAGTGTGTTGTCTGTCGTCAAGACTCTGTTTCTTGGTTTGCGTCTCTCTGTTTTCCCCCTTATGATTGGTTTTCAAATGCAGCTCTGTTCTCTGTTTTCTTGATTCTCTGTATTTGGGTTGCCCCCTTTTGAAATGAGGTGGTTTTGAGGGCAGGAGCACCATCCGTCTCTCTGTGTCCCCCACCTCTGGCGACATCCCTATCTTGCCCTCTCTCAGAGGGTGAAGCGTCTCTATTCTGGGTCAGCCTCTTCTGATGGCTGGATGGCTGGAGAAACTCTGTGATGTCTGCAGTCTTGCTGCCCATCATTTACCAAATGGAATACTGCACGGCAGACACTCCGGCTTTCTGGACACTTTGCGTGCAGGTGGATTGCTGTCCTCCCGACCTCCCGGGCACCATGGCTCCAACCCCCTGTCTGGAATGTTCTCCTCTTAGCTTTTCGCCTGATTCATACTCAGGCTTCAGAGCTTGGCCCCTGACTCTTGCCCAACCTATGATTCCTCTTTCCTGAGTTCATACAGATCTACTCCAAGACCTCAGTGCTTATAACGTCACAGTGCCTCTGGTACACAAAGACGAGTCACAGATTTCCCGTTGACTCGCATGTCTCAGGAGTCCCCTGAAACCTCCCTGGCGTGTATTCAGGGTCTCTGAGACCCACCATGATAGGGAGGCCACTGCCAAACAGGAACACGTCATTTTTAATAGCACTTAATGGACGTCATTCTCCGATGGCTTCTGTACCTGGAATGTTACCTGCCTGAGGCCTGGGACTGTCTGTGCAGGGACAGACATCGATCCAGGGATAGAGAGAGAGATAATGCCCAGCAGGGTGCACTGCCTAAGCTACGTTTTCAACGAATAGCTCATAATGGATTTATTCTACAAAGTAAATGGTAAAACGAGCATCCAATGATCCTTGAGCAATAACGGGTCACCTATCTCCTCATATTTGCACGTGGTTTGGACACCCTCACCTGCCCTAACAGAAGGGAGAGACAGAGCGGGACATATTTAAAGCACCCGGGTCCCGTCAGTGTTCCGGAGACGCGTCTTGCTCTCCACGGCTCCTGCCCTACTTGTCTCTTCCCGTCTTGCGCAGTGAACGGAAATGCAGTCTCCCAGTTGGCTTGGCTGTGGTCGTGGCACCGCACAAGGCCCCGAGGGGCACCCAGCTCGAGCAAGGTGGTGTGCTGGGCTCAACATCCTGTGATCCCGACCACCTTCGCGGCTCACCTTCTTTCTCAAACAAAACCACCCCAAACCAGTAGCTGCGACCACTGGGCTCTACTGTGTTGGACCTGGCCGGATCCGAGAGTGTCTTGGGGGCCTGGTATTTCAGGGGTCCCCCCTGAGGGCAGACTGCTTTCTCAGCATAGGCAGGTGACCTGAGGAACGCCTGTCAGCTGTCACCATCTTCTGTGACCAAGTTTGTCTCTCCGTCTTGTCACCTTCCTGCCCGAAGCTTCATACTCATGTAGCTTTAGACAGTGAGACATGGAGAGAGCTGACGGCAGGCAGGAGCCTGGTGCTTTGTCATACATGCACGGGTCTCACGGCTTCTGGAAGTCCCTCTAATGCACAGCAGACGGGACAGCGCCGGTGCCGACCGCCTTCTCCTCCTCACGCCCTCCTGCGCCAGCACGCCCTCACACAGCCCGCCAGGAGAGCCTCGGGTGGAGGTGTGCGGTCCAACATGAAGAAGCCTGAGGTCCTTCCACGGAGAGCGTCCCACATCTTTCCTTCTTGTGTATGCATTTGTAAAACTGTCTGTCTGACTCCAGAGGAGCCAGGAGGAGGGCTGCTGTCCGCCTCCTGTCCCCCAGGCTGGCCCAGCTCCTGGGAGGGCCAGGGCCACCCCGCAGGGCCACATGTCTGGTTCTGTCTGTCCTGGTGAGCAGTCTGTCTGGCAACCCTTGCCCCCTGGGGGGGAAATGCATTCTCCTCATTTCTGTGGCTCCTGGACTCTGGCGATAGTGCTCCGAACACTTCGTCTCCCCCGTTGCCCTCAGAGCACTCGGCAGGCACTCGCACACAGACACTGGCGTTCACTCCCTTCCGCTCCTTGGTGGGGCTCGCGTCCTTACTCTCCCCCAGGCCTTCGGAGGAGGGGACCCAGCCTGGCTGTCCTGGCTAAACTGTGCCGTGCCCCGCCGCACTGCGGCGAGGGCTCTGCGGAAAGAGCCGCTGGGCTGGGGTCTCCACGCCCGACCCCTCCCGGCCCCTCGGCTGCCACGAACCTGAGCCTCCACCTCCTTGGTTCGGTGTCTCAGCGACTTGATGTTCTTCCCGCGAGCAAGGGCTGCAAATGAAAGGGGCACCTTCAAGATGGAGGAAGTGTATGCTTTTTCTTTTCTTTTTGCTTTTCTCAGTATTCGAAGATTCATTGTTTGTGCAGCACACCCAGGGCTCCATGCAGTCGGTGCCCTCCACAGTACCCACCACCAGGCTCACCCAACCCCCCACCCCCTTCCCTCCAAAATCCTCCGTTTGTTTCTCAGAGTCCTCAGTCTCTCATGGTCCGTCTCCCCCTCCGACTTCCCCCCATTCAGTTCTCCTCTCCATCTCCCCATGTCCTCCGTGTTACTCCTTATGCTCCACAAGAAAGTGAAACCATATGATAACTGACTCTCTCTGCTTGACTTATTTCACGCAGCATCATCTCCTCCAGTCCCGTCCGTGTTGCTACAGAAGTTGGGTATTCATCCTTTCTGATGGAGGCATCATACTCCATAGTGTGTATGGACCACATCTTCCTTATCCATTCGTCCGTTGAAGGGCATCTTGGTTCTTTCCACAGTTTGGTGGCCATGGCCATTGCTGCTATAAACATTGGGGTACAGACGGCCCTTCTTTTCACTGCATCTGTATCTTTGGGGTAAATACCCAGTATCCAATTCAAATCGAAACCACATTGAGATGCCGCCTGACACCAGGTAGAGGAGGGTACTTCTGACTGTGTTTCAGTGAGCCCTGCCCTGTTCCTTCTCTCTCGCCGATTTTCACATCTTGTCCCTCATCCTCTCTCCGGCTCTTCTGCCCCCAAATTTCTTCTCAATAGTTTTGCTCACATATTTGAAGTTAAAGTGAGAAAAAATAATTGGAGAGAACAGTTGGTCAGTTATTACTCAGTATCTCCGATTCAGGGTGAGACTTTTTTACGAGATGGGCGCGTGGACCCACGTTGTAACCCTTTTCAATTTCAAAATGCAGACTTGGGGCTTCATCCGACCTGTGCACGGGCTGAGTGTGGCCCCTGGGGATGGTCCTGTCCAGCTGCCTGGCCAGTGCCTGAGGCCTCAGGGTGTCCAGCCTGCCCACCCCAGACCTGGCCACCTCTGGGTCCCCAGTACTCTCTCCCAGATGCCGAGTCTCAGTGGACAGGCCCTTGTGTGGTCCCGACATACGTGCGAAATCAGAAATGGCAAAGACAGTTTAAGTGGGAAACTTCCCAGAAAATCCTTAGAGAGCCAATCCTCAGGCTTTTGTGCACTTTCTAACTTTTTCTCTAATTTCGGGTTCATTTTTACATAAGCCGTTCGAGAATGGGATTTCTTTGCTACCCCATGTCATGGAGGCCCCCACCTAAGGAGAGCCACACACCCAGACGACATGACCGTGTCCAGCGTGGTGACAGCCTAGGGTGCGCTCCCTCTGCCTGGCCACCCGGGGGGCCACTCCCAGGGCCTGCCCCCTCCTTTGTCCGCTGTGTCTGAGGCCATGGCCCATTCAAACAGCCTGGACGCGCTGGTCCTCTGCCCCGCGTGGCCTGCGCCACCTCCTCCCTGCGCCACACCAGTGGGGGACCGCGGAGGACCCTCAGCCACAGCCTGGGCGCCGAGAGAGGCTCCCTGGAAGTTCACATGGTGGCCCGCACACCTGGGGCTCAGGGACGGCCCTGAGGCATGGGCCACCCTTCTGTGTAGTTTCCTCGGGCACCTCCAGAACAGACTTTTTAAAGTCTCAAGAGATGCCTCAGTAGACGCTTGAAGACCGTCTTCAGAAATACTGGAAGTGGTCGCAGGCACCGAGACATCATGTTACAGTCCTCCCCGACCCTGGGTGTGCACAGTCCAGTCCGAGGGGGACCCCTGGGTCGGAGCAGAGTGCACCTGCCCACCTGCCCGCTTGCAGGGAGTTCTCCAGAAACCCGCCGTGCCTCACCGAGCACGCGGGCTGCATCTGCTCGCGGGGCCTCGGGTCCGAGCTCCGCCCGCCTCTGCCTCGACGGAGCACCTTCCTTCTTGCTCCGTGATGCGTCCTTCCTGTCGCGCTCCTGGATGTGTAGGACAAGGGGCTGGTGTCTTCCTCTTGGCTTGGCGTCCTGCCTCTCCTGCCCCAGAGTCACTGTTTCAACTCTCTCCGGGCGGAAGTGCCGTGCCGGCTGGGTTAAATCTTCTCAATCATGCCCCTGGGGGGCTTCTGGTTTCTGCCGGCACTTGTAGAGTCACCGCCTTATATCCTTCCTCGCCCTGCGTCCGGGACACTGGCGTCTGACCTCGTAACGGGACTGAAACCCAAGTCACAAATCCCTGGTCTCACAGACGAGAGACAGATAAGCCACACCATGCTCCGCAGCGGAAACCTGGAAATAGGGCCCTTTTATCTCTGATTGCTGGTTGTTCTCACTTCTCTCGCTGCTTCTGTGCCCGTCCCTGCTTTTGAGTTTTGCTTCTTTGAGTCTTCCTTAAAAATAGAAATTGTACGCAGCTGTATTTTTGGTTACCGGCTTTCCCTTCTCTTCCAGACTGATTTTCGCGATGGCCCTGCAAGGTGAGTGGGGCGGGCGTGTCGTCGCCCCGTCGCCCCGTTCTCCAGCCGGGAAGCCGGCTGGCTGGCGAGGGGCCGGCCGCGGGGAGCGGTGCAGGACCGCTTCAGACCCGGGTCTCTTTGGTGGATGCGAAACCTTCCCTTTGAGCCTGTTGTTCTCAACCGCGGCTTCCCATGAGGGTCACCTGGGAGTGCTTTAAAAATACTGATGCCTGGGCTCACCTCAGGCCAATTAAACCAGTCTCTGCAGGTGGATGTCGGCGTGCGGTAAACGCTCCCCAGGTGATTCTAACACGCGTCCTGCGCCGAGGGCTCTGCTGTTTCCTTCCTCGCCGTCGGAGAATGAGCGGAGGGAGCCGGCTGTGTGGATGGTGCCTGGACAGCTAAGAGAGTCTTGATTTTTCAGCCCGGGTTCCTTGACTAGCCTTCCAGTCGGTGTGGACACATCGTGAGTAATGAAGCTTGAATGGTTCCCTTCCTTCGGTGCTATCTCAACGCCCGCCTCAGCGTTGCAGTTCCTGGAAACGTAGTTTCTTAATCCCACGGCGGAATCAGTACCCTTAGTCATGTGTTCGCGCCGGGGAATAAGGCCTGTAACGCCCTCGTCTTCCGGCAGAAGGCGGCTTTGGAGGTCAGCTAGTCCAACGGCATTTAAACTCTAACAAAAACCCCCTTTAAAAAAAAAAGGACAGAGATGAGGTATGAGCGTGAGCTCCGGGCTTCCCAGCGCCCTTCTGCCCCAGCTGGTCTCCCGGGCCATCTGTGCAGGCCGTGGCTGGGTGTGTCCTGGGGCTCTGGGGCGGTGCAGAGGCAGAGACTGTGGGAGGCAGGTCCCCCGAGGGGCTGGTTGGGCTGCCAGGGACCCCGGAGCGAGCAGGGTGCTCCGCGTCCGCCCCGGCCCTGCCGCCTCTTTGCCTGCCCCTGTGCCGGGCTTGCGACTGTGTGGCCGGCATCACGTGCTCACGGGGGATGTTGGATGGGGGGTTGCCAAGCCGGCACCAGAACATAAAGACCTTGCCTCCCGCCGGGATCCCAAACCTGGCTCGGAGAGGTCTTCCCCCGGGAGCACAGCTCCTCCTTCCCTGCGCCTCCCCTCCACCTCCGGGGACCCTGTGGGCGGGGGGTTAGGGAGGCTCTGTCTGTGCGGTGACGCAGGTGAGGCTGGGGTTTGGGGATTGCTGATCTGTAGGAGATTAATTGGACATCTGAATCTCATTCTTGCGCCCCTCAGACAGTACTAAGAAAGGCACATCATTCCTCAGATATCAAATGCTTTAAAATATCCATCCTGGGCTCAGCCCATTGGAGAGTTTTGTTCCGTTCCGCTCAGCTTCTGTTCCACTGGCTGTGCCCGCGAGGTCACGTTTCCCCTGCAGACCACCAGGCAGTGTCGCAAGAGGTCTGCTCCGGGCTCACAAGGAGATGCCGTCCAAGGTCACTTGGCGGTGAGCGGGCTGTTAGGGTCTTTTCTGTTGCTGCTACCGGTGTCGCCACGTGCTCATACGTTTGAAGTTGTTTTGCATTTACTTTCTGCAGCCCAGCCTTTCCACGAGGTGCATGTGGAAACTAGCTGCCTCGACCTCACTGTCCTGGCCCGAAGGCAGAATAATAAGCGGGCGGCACATCACTTAGAAGGAAGAGAGGGGACGGCTCTGCTGCAGCCACGCTAGGGGTGGGGGTAACTTGCTCCTGGAAAAGACGCCGACAGACGTCTACATAGTAAGTTAGGTTTACAATAAACACAAAGAAGCAAACTTTCAGACTCCTGTGCCCAAACGCTGCAGCCTGCCGGCCAGCGGGAAACAGAACCTGCCTCATCCCCGCCATGCACGGGCCCCATCACGGTGCTGTCAACTCACTTTCATTTGAGAAGCCGTGAACTGGAGGAGGTTCGGAGCCCAGCGCTCCGGAGGCCGACCGGGGCGTCTTACACAGTCCTCTAGCACGAGAGTGTCCACTCTGAGCATTTATTTGCACTTGGCCCCAGTCAGATAAAAACTCAAAGTGTAGCTCGTTGTGAAAGGAACCTGATCAGTGAGACTGTGGACCAGCGCTGTCCGGTGGAGATGCGGGGCGAGGTACAGCACGTGTCTGCGTTTTCCCGGTCCCGACACAGAGTAAGCCAAATAAAAATAAGCAGATGAGATTAGATTTCATATTTATCTAACCTCGATTATCACACTAATAGGTAATCAATATGCATTTGTTAATGCACTATTTTGTATCTGTTTTCATAGCACTCCCTGGTATTTTGCAGTTGTAACACGTCTCAGAAACCAGTCAGCCTCCAGCGCTCGGGAACCCCCATGGCTGGGGACAGCACAGGCGTAGGTGCGCAGAGAACACGTAACCTCTCACTGAAGTCTCCCCGACCTTTTGCTTTGTCTTGGTATATGGTGATTTTTAAAAAAGTGGCCTCTGATTTTATTGAGGGTTTAGCCTGGGGTCCAGGAGCACATGCTGAGGAATTGGGTTGTCCATGTCCAAATCCAGCTGTGCGGTCCACAGACTCCGTGGTCTTCAGCCTCCAGGCCTTGTTTCTGTGACCTGCAGAATCCACGAAATCCACCTGCCTCGCTGCCAGGGCTAGGCACGACAGAGCACGTGCCACGTCTCTGTTTCTGTCTTTGCGAGTGTATCTTCCCTCCTTCAGAGAATGAACCGTAGTATAGATCTCAGGAAACGAAACCAAAGAAGCTGTATCGATGTCTGTCTTGGGAAAGCTGCAGAAAGGCCCAAGCCAACACCCTGCTCTCTCTCCCTCCGCCCCAGCGCGCTCCGCCCGGTGGTCAGAGCCCACTCGTGGCTCAGCCTGGCGTGTCAAAGCTGTTGCTGCTTTGCTCCTGCCATTTCCGGGGAAAGCATCTGGCTTCTGCTCTGCTGAAAAGTGGTAAATTGATGCAGAAATAACTACAACTTTGTGTTTAAAAGATAATTATTAACTGGAATATCCACATGAATTTGAAAACCAGTTCCCTAACTTACAGATAACAAAAGCTTCACCGTCGAGGTCAAAGTGTTTAATGTGTTGTGCCCACTTTACAGACTAGAAACTCTTCGCAAAGCTTTGAAATTCTGCCTTTTTCTATCCACAGGAATTAGATTATTCATATTTTTAGAGATACTTAATAAAAGAACAAGAAAGACAGGAACGGGCCGGGGCTTGCTTCTGCTTCTTCAGATTGGGTAGCTTTGAGCATGTGCACGGACTGTAAATCCAGCGTTTCCCATTGGAGCCAGGATGCTGGTTCTCAGGACCTTAAGGAAAAAATGGGAAAGATAAGGGATCAACTGTATTCGAGTCTAGTCATTTCTTCCCGACATTCCAAAGCCCAGCACCCCGTTTCGATACACTCGAAGTCGCGCGGACGTCTGTAGACCTCCTGAGCCTTTTTAAAAAGAAGGCTGATCGACTAAGCACAGAGTAAAGCAGCGGCAGTTCCAGGTGTGAGGAATGCTTGTGTCCACACACGTATCCACGTCTGTCCTTACGTGACCGCACGAGCATTAATTCCATTCATTGGCCACAAACTTCTCTAAGTGGGGTGGCAGGTAGAGAGAACTCAGCAATGTGGTGTCTGACACCGATCCGGTCCTCTCGTGAGAACCCTTCCCTCCCTGCCCTCGGGACCATGCAGCCCTCCTCCAGCCCTGCACGGAACCATCCAGAGGAGGGAGAGAGACTGAGGCCCACCTGCGTCCTGGTTCCAGCCCCCAGAGCCAGCTCGCGTGCCCCTCAGCTGGCTAAGTCAGCATCCTGCTCAGCACGGGTGGCCTCTCCTGCCCTGCACCAGGGGCCATTTGGGACCATCAGAACATTTGCTTCTGACTCACACTAGGCAAGCATGCTCTGACCCCAGTAGAAACTAGAGTTAATGTCATTTTTGGTTATAAAGTAAGATCACAAGGCCTGAAATCCTCATAAGTAGCTTCTAATGGGTTCTTTGTTTTATTTTTCCCATTTATTAGAAATTGCCAGAAACTTGATATCTGTGTAAGCCCTTTTAAAACTGTGCCTGGTTCCTTTGAGGTTGGGGATGGTCTAAAATGGTCTCCGCATTTAACAGCAATGATGGTGTTCTGAAGACACCGGGAAGCGTTTCTGCGCGTGAGCCAGGGCGGGGTCGCAAGGACTAAATGTCTCCTGCCGCGAGAGTGACAACCTCAGGACTGGTGTTTCAGTGGGTCTGGGACGTTGGAGGAAAGCGTGCAGACGTGGACAGAATTCTGGAGTCAGAAGGAGCGGGTCTTGCATCCTGGCTGTGTGTCTCTGCATCACAGGACATCTTGAACGAGCGCAAAACGGGAACAAGGTCTCGTGTCTCGGGAGTGCCATGAGACCGTGGGTCTCAGCCTCTAGCGCGGAGCCTGGCTCTCGCGGTCCGTCAGTAACAGCAGCGACGGCCCGCACTGCTCTTAGCACCCTCTGTGGTCTCGCTTCAGCCATGGGAAGTGAGACCCTGGCGGGCTGCGAGCACCCCGGGGGAGGGCATCCCAGGTAGAGGCACAGAATAGAAGCAAAGTTGAGAGCGTAGATTTTCATGTTTCATAGTTCCTCCCACAGAACAGCTAAAATTGGAACGAGTATGGTTGGTGGTTGGAAAACGTTGAATTAATGTTCCAGAGCAGTTTTCACTTCCCTCCCGTGCCCCCACTTCTCTGAGCAAACCTAGAAAATAGGAAACGTCCAACTTCCTTCCTTCCCCGGGCGTCTTTCTTACTCGGTTTGTTTAGATCTCGGGCTTCCCCTGTAGAATTAGTCCTCAGGGGGCCTTGGGCAAGCAGCCTGGTTCCGAGGTTCTTACGTGGCCCCTCCTGCTGCCATACTGAAAGCTGGTGCGCTCACCTTGCGGTCCAGAACCTTCTGTGCGTGACTGTGTGATTCCCTGACGAGCTGGCGTGTCCCGGGCCCCTGAGCTCGTCTTGGACTCCCCTCCCTTTGTTGGTGGTCTTTGTACAGAGGCCAAAGCCCTGAGGACTGACCCAAGTGTCACACACCTGACCCTGTTCTTTAATTTTTATTAAAGAGCGGACTTTCTATTTCAAAGGCACTACGGCTTTGAAGGCCGGAGCGGGGTCGTGTAGCTCCAGGACGGTGCCGAGCTGCGCGGCAGTGCGTGCGACGCGTGTGTGCACAGCGTTCACTGGTTCAAGGAGAGCGGCCTCCGGGCGGGGACTTGTCCGTTCCCATCAGATCGCGAGACCATCTCGGCCCCACTAACCACGTCTCCTGTCCCCTCTTTGTGCAGAGACGCTCACGCGGAGGCCGAGGACAAGGTGCACGCAGCAGCCGTCTGGACACCTGTGCGACCTGCGCCGATGTCTGAGGAGTCGTCGAGTGTGGTAGGTTCACGCACGCGGGCCTGGCGCTCTTGCTGGGAATGCGAGGAGTGTTACCTGAGAACAGGCATTTGGGATGTGCTGGGGCCCCGTGTTGAACTCGGTCCGTCGAGGCAAGGGCTGCTCTCTGCCAGTATTTCTTACTGTTTTTGACATCGAGATGCTTCAGTTTTACCTTCTTGTTCAGTTGATGAAATACCACCAGTTAGAGGGGCACAGCCTTACCCTGATGAGAGCTTTGTGTGCGATCTAAGTGTCTCAGAAACGAGCCAAATTAAGCCGAGAGCATTAGCCAAAAAGCATATTTATATGTCAACACAGTGCTTTTAAGTTCTTCATGTTTCATTCTTAATATTCGGGCGGTGCCTGAGGAGTTTGGGTGACTTCTGCTGGGGTCCTTCCCCGCGGGCCTCATGGTTTCTCTGCAGACCGGTGGGTGGACGGAGTGTGCGAACAAGCCCGCCCGCGCCCGACGCGAGCTGGCGTTCCCTCTGTCTCCCAGAGGCAGCCTGTGGCCCACTCAGAATGTGCAGGGCAAAGGTGAAAGTTTGGAAATGTGTCATTCTTGCGAGGCCACCCCCTTTCTTGCTGATGGACACATGGAGAGGCGTGTCGTCGCTAGGAGTGTCTCCCCCGTGCCCCGCGCTTGCTTCATGCCGGCCGCCCTGTGTGGCTTCTGACTCGTGCTCCTTGTCTGTCCTCCTGTGTCTTTGGGAAGGACCTGTCCTCGCCCCCTTGCGGACGTGATGACAACAGGGCTGAGGTGAGGGACGGTTGATCCAGGGGACACCCGTTTCCAATGACTCACCTAGGACTGCAGCATGCGGTAACCCTGTGGTGTCTTTTTTCCAAGGTCACACACCCAGACCACCATTCGAAACTCTTAGAAAATGTACCTTGAGACTCAATTTCATCAACTTTCACCCTCTTCTTGAGTAATGCAACCTTGAGTAGGGCATGCTGGAGAGCTCTGTCTGTGTCCTGTGCCGCTGAAACACACACTCGACCTTTCTGAGCCTCTGCTTTCCCTCCCGGTGATGAACGGGTAGGACGGAGAAGTGATAGTCTTGCCAATAAGACCAGATGAGTCCCCATCAGGACCGTCGGAAGTGAGCCCGTCGTTCAGACCTGGTGCTCTCCATTTACGGCGCAGTGAATCCGTAATGGAGAATCACACATTTCCAAGGCCCCGCTCTAGCTTCCCTCACGTTTTGGTGGCGACGTTATCAGCAACTGATGTTCTCAACGTCATTCCTGCTGGCATCGAACTGCCGGGGAGCTAGAGAGAACTTTTAATTTTAGGTTTTGCTACATAATTAGTATTTGTCCATTGTACAGAATTAGATATTCTAATGAATATCTATATCTGTATTCCATATATAGATATAGCCGTGCCTACCTCATCAAGAGCCGAAACACTGAAAATACCAGAATTCGGTGATACCATCATTAATATGTTGGTTCAGAATTTCTTGCAACTGTTTCCCTTGCACATGTGACTTTGAATTAAGACGGATCATACTGTACTTTTGTTCTTGACCCGTTTTTACTTTACGCATACACACGTCTTTCTGGATCAATAAGCACATTCTTGTAACACCATTTTCCATGGTGTGTAGCATTCCGTTTATGGCTATGCTAAGTACATATAGATCCTTTCTTGTAATTTTGTCCGTTGGCTTATGAGAGAAGTTAATGGCCGATCCTGTAAACCTTTTACATTGTTAACTGCCCCCTTGACGTAAGTTAGTGGTGTAACAACTAGCTCCAAGTGTACGTACACGTTAAGGCTTTTGAGAAGGAGAGAGCTGGTAACACCGTCCTCCACCCGTCCGTCCTGTCCGGTGACGCCGCTCCCTCTGCGACGGCACACAGAGCTCAGCCCCGTGGGGGAGCGCTCGGCCGTCCCACGTACAACTTGTATGAATCTGACTTGGGAAAAGGACGCGACTGGAGTGAGATCTTGTTTCATGTATAACCCAAATCCCAAGCGCTCATTTCCACATCCTACACTTTTGTTCTTTCGTTCCTGAATTAATTGGACACATGAAGTACCTACCGAGCGTGAGGCCCGAAGCTGGCGCGGCCGGCGTGTGGATGGCAGGATGGAGCCCTACTTCTGGGCAGGGCGATGGAATGCACACTCGCACCGGGCACCGGACACCGTGTGAGAAACACGGTAACAAACTGCTTCAGAAAACCATCTGGGGGTGCCTGGGTGGCTCGGCCAGTTAAGCATCTGACTCTTAATCCCAGCTCAGGCCTCGATCTTGGGGTTGTGAGTTCAAGCCCCACGTCGGGGTCCGTGCTGGCTGTGGAGCTTAAAATATACGTGTAAATTACCCGGAATATGTGTATATATATGTAAGCTCACATGCGGATCCTCTCGAGCATATACACAATTTCAAATACTTAATTATTTCTACGTGTGTGTGTATATACATATATATATACATATAAAATTTCAGTGTTAACCGTTTAACACAGTGACCACCATCATTCTTGAGCTGTAACCCTCGTTCCAAGATCCGCAGCCACGAGGGGAAGATTGGGTCACGTTCGTTGTGCCGTGCAGAACCGCAGAGGGTTCCGTACCAACCCTCCGACCCGCCCTGCCACCCCGGACGGGGAGCTTTTCCAGCGCCGTCTTGACCACTACAGAAACGGACGGCCTGCCGCTCCGCGAGGTGGCCCATCCCGCTGCCGAACTGCGCGCACGGCTGGAATGTGGCTCACAGCGTTCCCGAGGTGACAGCAGTGGCAGCAGGCGGCGGTAGTCCTCAGCGCTAGCGGCCGGAGACACGCAGCCACGGTCACCTTGGTCCAGGTCAGGAAGGCCGTCTCAGGGTCTGCTGCGGCGGGAACTGTTCTAGCTGTCCCTGTCTCCGGTATTTGGTAGTTGCTGTACGTTCCTAAGCGCGCAGGTTGGAGCCCTCACCATTCCCACGGGACTGGGCCTGTCACTCCCCTGCACCTGCCAAGTTTCCATGAAGCCGTAACTGTCGCCCCCAGTCCCTGACCACCCAGGCTAGCGGGGGAGGCCCCCGGCCGACCATGAAGCCGTAACTGTCGCCCCCAGTCCCTGACCACCCAGGCTGGCGGGGGAGGCCCCCGGCCGACCGTGAAGACGGAGAGGCCCCGCGTAGTACCGGCGACCGAAGATTTCGGTACAAAGGAAATGAAAGTCATCCGCCCCGAGCTTTGGGCGGCAGTGACCGGACAGTCTCGCCGCGGTGCGGCGTCTGGGTAAGAGCCGGCGGACACGGAAATCGTCAGCCCCGGGGTCTGCCCCGGCCGCCGCGTTCCGCGAGCCGCTCGGTCTCCGTCGCTCGCTCCCCGCAAACGGAGGATGCGGAGACGTCCGCAGAGGCCCCCACCGCACGCTGGCCGGTCGGGTCCCGGCCAGGGCGCCTGGGCTGCGCCCCGGCAGCTCCGACGCCCCCGAGAGCACGGCCGTGTCTCCCGCAGTGTCGCGCGCCGCAGGGTGTGGCCGCCACGGGGACGCTTCTGCGCGCCGCGGTGGGCGCGGGGCGGACGGGCACTCGCTGACCGAAGCGCAGCCCGGCTCTGCCGGGCGGGAAATGGCGCCCTTGGGCGGGGAGGGCCGAGGCCGGGTCCGGTCCCGGGCGGGGCTCAAATCACAGGGGCGGGGCCGGGCGCGGGGGACGGGGACGCGCCACGCACGCCCCGGGCGGCCCGGCCTCACCGGCGCGTCCTGCAGACCAGGACCCGGAGCCGCCCGCGCCGAGCCGCACGAGGTCACCCACGGCAGACCGCTGACCGCGCGCTCCTGGGCCGACGGGGTTTCGCTGGGGCCCGACGTGACGTCACCGAGCATGAACACCACGTGCTTGAAAGTCTTCGAGGACCGAGCGCCTGCGACGCGGGAGGGAGGCCGCGTCCGTGCGCGTCGTCTCGCGGGGTTTCCTCGTTCTCTGGGTCGCATTCCGCCGTTTTCGCTTCCTCCTTCCCGGATACCTGTTGCCACTAATTCCGGGATCCTTTGTCGTACGGATGCGTGACGTCACCGCGTCGGATGCGTGACGCCACCGCGTCGGATGCGTGACGCCACCGCGACGGATACGTGACGCCACCGCGTCGGATGCGTGACGCCACCGCGTCGGATACGTAACGCCAGCACGTCGGATGCGTGACGCCACCGCGTCGGATACGTAATGCCAGCACGTCGGATGCGTGACGCCACCACGTCGGATGCGTGACGCCACCACGTCGGATACGTGACGCCACCACGTCGGATGCGTGACGTCACCGCGTCGGATACGTGACGCCACCGCGACGGATACGTGACGCCACCACGTCGGATGCGTGACGCCACCGCGTCGGATACGTAACGCCAGCACGTCGGATACGTGACGTCACCACGTTGGATGCGTGACTCCACCACGTCAGATGCGTGACGCCACCACGTCGGATGCGTGACGTCACCGCGTCGAGGCTTTTGTCCTCACGTACCTCACTCCGCCCCAGACGGCGGGACAGCGCCAGCCCCCGCCCCCAGCGCTCACGCCGTCTGATCAGCAGCGGTGACAAAAGTGTCGCTGCCCGGTGTCCCGCGTCTGCAGTGTGACGGTAGACGTCAGACCCGCGTAGATACGTCGGCAGAAGGGACGCAGGACAAAGGCGCCCGCCCGGCCGGAGAGGAGCGGGCCGCGGGCGAGAGCGCGGGTCTGCGCAGGCGCCTTCCTTCCCCTCCGCCCCCTCCACCCCTGCTTCTGGGGTGTGCAGCGACGGGAGCAGGACAGGGCACTCCGAGCCGGGCAGGGGAGAAGGCCGCGCTCTGTCCGTGCTGCAGGCCGAGGTGCGGCGCAAGGACTCACTGTCCACCGTCCACCCCGCGAGCCTGGGACACAGGGACTGTCCTGCGCAGCCGGACTCGTGGAGCCTGGCGGACGCGGCTGTCGCGCCCTAGACAGCCCCGTGCGGCCGGGACCGCGCCGCGGGTCCCCTCTCGTACCGTGGGTCGTCTGCGAGCGGTCGGGGTGAAGGACGGCGGTGCGGTGGTCGGCGCTGCCGGCTCCGGTGACGGCGAGGTCACAGCGACGCGGGGGCGGGGGCGGGGGCCGAGGTCGCCTCGAGGGCTTGCGTCTCGAAGCCGGGCACAGGGGCGCGGTGCGGAGTCGGAGCGACGGGGCGTCGGAGGGCGTCGGAGCGGCCAGGGCGTCGGAGGGCGTCGGAGCGGCCGGGGCGTCGGAGGGCATCGGAGCGGCCGGGGCGTCGGAGGGCGTCGGAGGGCGTCGGAGCGGCCGGGCCGTGCGCTGACCGGGGCGCGAGCAGGCGGGCGTGCTCCGGCGTCAGGAAGGCCCGCGGCGGCCGCGGCTCCGGGTCCCTCCGACGCCCTCCGTCGTCCTCGTGTCTCTTGGCCACGAAGCACGACTCCTCGCTCACGGCGGAAGAAGCGGGGTCCATGCGACTGGAGGTCGGGCGCTCACACGTCCGGGTTCAGACCCGCGACCGCCCGCGCCGTCGCCAACCTCCGCCGCAGCGCGTCCCGGAGCTCGTCCGTACCGCAGTGACCTCACCGCGTCGCCGAGAAGACGTCGGGTCCGCGACGCCCGGGGGCACGTGCGGTGCTGGGCGCCGGGGTCGCGGGACGAACGAGTCGTCGAGCGTCGCGCCGGGAGCTCACGACGACCTGCGCCGCCTCACCGGACGGGACAGCGACCGACCGACGGGAGAACGGCGCTCGGAAGCGTTTCCAGCCACGATGACGCGTGCCGGGAGGCTCCCGCAGGACGGCGTAGACACGGCGGCTGCGCGGCCGGGTCGCTGGACACGGGAGTGCCGGCGCGTCGGTTCCCACGTGGTTCCAGTTCCCCGGTGAACCGAGCCGGGGCGCGGGCGGTCGCAGGCCTTCCGGAGGACCGACGCGGCCTCGCTGTCCGGCGGGCAGGGACTGGCGCCCGCCCCGTCCCGGCCCCGGGGACTGCATGTCCTCGTCGCGCGCCTGCTCTCCCCCGGACAGCACGGGGATGGGTCCGGACCTGGCAGGGCTGCTGCGGCGAGTGCGCGTCCTTCCACGCGGCCGTGGTCCGTGGGCTCCGTGGGCTCCGTGAGCCCGTGCGCCCCGCGAACGCCCTCGAGCGCTTGTGGTCCGTGCGCGCGGGGCGGGACCCGTGCGTCCTCCGCTGGGAATCGGTCCTAGGGCAGGGGCTGTGGGAAAATCCCTCGATTTTACACACAAAACCACTTCGGAATTCATAGTTAACTTTCGGATTTTAAAATCAAAGACATTGATTTAGTAATGAGGGACTTTTCTGTGACCAGCACCTTTGCATGTATTTCTAAAGCTGTTCAAAGAAATGATGTAAAAATGGGCTTTTGAACTTGCTAGGAACAGATGATGGTTTTTTCCCTTCACAGGATGGTTTAATCAGTTGGACAGTGTGGCTACGACACCGACTGTACCTCGAACGTTTTTCATGTTTTTTTCTTCTCTCCGCACCGCTCTGTTCCCCACGTTCCGTGAGCCCCAACTCTTAGCTGTCCGAGAACGGGATCCGCGTTGGGGACAGCGGCCTGTGAAGGCGCCCACCTGTGCTGGTAAACTGAGGAAAGGTTCCCGACACGAGAAACTGCGCGTCAGGGAGCTCCGTGCTGGTCTCCAGCCCGGCGGTCTCCCCTCGGAATGTGGTCGGTTTCCTTCCCCTCCAGGCTGGGTCTCCGTGGGGGTCTCTTCACTTCAGTTGTGTCACTAGTTGGACAAAAACTGATTTCCTCCAGCCTCAAGTTTGAGCAGCAGGTTTGTGCCAGGTGAGGAGGGCGAAGATGGAACCTTCTGGGAAGTTAGTCGGGAGGGAGCAGGTGAGACGGGACAGGGAGCGGACAGGGAGCGCGCGGTGCCACGGATGCGCGCGGCGAGAGCCGGAGGGACGGCGCTCATTCTGAGGCCCGGAGCGGAGCGTCTCTCGGAAGGCGTGGATTAAGTAGCTGCGACTTAATAGGGAGAAAAGAAACCGTCCCGCCGAGGGGAAGCACGGGGATGGGAGACACAGATAGCGTCGTTTGACACAGCGCGGGGAGGATGAGATTCCGGGTGTGCTCACTCCCACTCCGCCTTCACCAGCTTCTCCGTGGCCCGTTGGCTCATGGTGGGATGCGGAGCAGTACGGTGCCTGGATGACCACGGGACACAGAAACCAGCAACACAAAAACCACTGGTGCCGTGTCCTTGTTCCTTTGTGTCCTCCGGTTGCCTGGTCTTACGTTGGTGAGATCCTCTCCCTGTATTTGGAAAGGACTTTTTACATCAATGGGCACAACTGCAAAATCCCCAAAACTGCCTGATTTGTATCCTCTTAAGTTACATAATTCTGGTTAGAGGAACAGAGAACCCTCAGCCACCGACAACCTATGCTTTACCTAAACTAGGGTGGTACAGGCTTCGTTAGTCCTCAGTCTGTCGCAGTGGATGTAATTAGCCGGTGTCCGTGGGGTCTGGGCTCTGTCCCCCAGGAAGCTGCCATGAGGACATGGCACAGTGTGTGCCCTGCTTAAGATCATGGTCCCTGTGGCTTCCTGGCACAATGGTTGAATTTTCCTAACTTCCCTTACGCACAAACCTTGATGAATAGAAATGCTCATTAGCTTCCCTAGACCCTGAGCACCTCTGTTGAGTCAGACACTGCTGTGTGGAAGGCACAGGTCTTTGGGTGCCCACACTCCTCCAACAGACAGATGAGTGAAACACAGCCTGTGCTAAGCCGCAGCGGGGACACCAGGGGCCAGGTGGAGGGGAGGTCAGCAGGGGAGGGTGGAATCCGTGCATTCAAGAATGGACTGGGAGCAAGGAGGGGTGTTCCAAGGCAGAGGAGGGGCGGGGACTTCCTCGCTACTGGGAACCAGTGCGGCGGTGTGGAGGACATGCGGCGTGGCAGGCGGGCCTGTGGGTAGGAAGGACATCATCCCATCCCAAATCGCTTTGCATTTATCTGGCACACAGCAGAGAAGGGCGTTCGGTGCACAAGTAGAGGATATTCAAGATACACTTGAAATAAGGAGGAGAGAGTGGATCACAGCGACAAGGTGGGGGAGGCCTCCCGGAGCGCATTTGTGTTTCTGTGACGCCAGAATGCTACAGCATGAAGCACAGTGGTCAGCGTCCGAGCTCACGCCTGGTGGCTCTGCGGCCTGAGGGAAGCGACCCACCCACCGCGGGCTTTGTTGTTCTCATCCAAAGAGCTGGACACGTGTCCCCAGTGCCCAGCGATGCTTGGAGCATCACACGACTGGAAAATCAGCGCCCTAGGACCAGAGACAGCCCGCAGTGTTGAAGCCACAGAATGCAGAACAGAATTGAAAGAAATTGACTGTATTCTCTTTAGGTCAGATCAACCCTTGGAGATGAAATTACTGCACAATACGGCTCCGTCTGCTTGGTTTTCTCAAGCAGAGTCAGCTTTGTGTCTCTGCTGTAAGAGGCGTGTGCACACAAGGCTTGCACGTGTGTGCACTGCACGTACACATGAGCACACACAGTCCACACATGCACACCTACATGTGTCTGCATGTGCGTGTGTGCATGTGCACGCACATGTGACTTAAACACACACAGGTGTGCGTGCAATTCACACATGCATGTGGATGTGCATAAACTTCACATGTCCGCGCACGTTCGTGTACACGCACATGTGTGCATTGTGTGTACAGGTGTGCTATACAGCGTGCACATGAATGTGTTCCACGTGATCATATGAACACTCAAGAACACGTGTGTGTTGTGTGCGTGCACACACAATACATGTTCATGTGTACACGTGCACATGTGTGTTATGGATCTAGGTGTGCACATGTGCACATATACATCACATGCGTGTTTCCTCGTGCATATATACACATGTACATGTGCGTGTTCACATGTACACACACGTGCACATTTACATAGCACATATCGCACACACACACACAAAACTTTTGGTTCCCTTTGCAAACATAGTTCCCCAGCAGAACCCCAGTCACCCCTCCGGCACAGCTCAAAGGTACACACACAGCTTTGCCTGCCCTGCATTGCACCCCAGACAGCGTCCCCCCATGCCAGAGCCCCTGCCTGTGGCTCCCTTGCAGTGCCCCCTCCGGCTCCTGCTAGCACCCTGACCTTGCTGTTGCATGACCAGCAGCTGTGCTGGTTTGGCCCCTCACAGCACAGAGCAGGGTCACGGCACTCCACGTGCAGTCCCAGGGGCTGATGGGACGACCCCAGACCCAGTCTAGGGCTCTGGCATGACTCTGCTGGTGAGCACCCTGGGCGGGGCTCTCACACCGGAAGGCGGGTCCGTTCTGTCTCGGAACCACACGCTCAGAGCTCCTCCGGCGTTCCGGTGACCATCCGTGTAAGGAGCCCGTTCACTGTGCCAGTGACGCTGCTGGGACGTGCCGTACTGCGGGTGCGCAGCCAGCGCTCCTACAAGCGTTTGCTTGAAAAAAACGCCTTAATCACACTAGACCTTTCTCAGACTCAGAAATTACTTTAGAAAAAAGCCCAAATCTCCTAGCACATGAACACTCACAATCTGGGATTACTGAAAATAGAAGTTTAGGGTTTTCACATTTAAAGAATAATTAAGAATGTCCCTTTCCCTGATTATCCTAAAATTTTTTGGAAGAAACTTTCATTTATGTCATAAATAAATCACATTCGAACAATCTGAACGCACGAGTCTCCGTCTTCTCGCCTTCCTCCCCTTTCTTCCCGTACGGACGCATGACACGTTTATCAGTCCTCTACGTGCGTTTCATCATCATGTGGTTTGTGTCCTGAGAGGTCGTGTTATTGCGTTTTTTTCTTTTAATGAGAAGACAAAAGATGTAAAATTCCAAAAGAAGACGGATACTAATTTCTGCCCACAGTAATGTCCTTGTGGGTGGACAGAAAGCAACGCTTATACATGACTCCCTCACCCGAGGTTCCCAGGGCAAGAACAGTGACATCTTTCCTGGTGTGTTTTCTTCTTATGACCCAGTTCCTCTGTAATGATCTTTCAAACTTGCAGCAAACTAAAGCTCGTGGCTTCTGCTCCTGCTTCTGCTGTTTGGGCTGCCGTGAGCTCGGAGGGCCTGTGGGACAGTGTGTGTGCTGTGGGCCAACCACGGCCTATCTCCCACCAGACACCGGCTCTGGGACTGATGTGCCGGGAAAAAGCCCGATTCCTAGAAGGACTACTTTCTGGGGAGATGGAAACCTCTACAGATAAAAAAATTCAGTCTTTCTGACAAGATAGATTCAAAAAGCTACAAAAAAAATCACCCCAATTCCTGTAGGAATATAACAGGTTTGGGAAGGTCTCTCCCTTTGCACACACACGCCCTCCCTGGCCCAGCTTCTGTTTCTCGGTCGCCACCCTCACGCGTCTTTCGATCCTTACACAAACCCCTTCTTAGTTTGTTCCTTTCCCTTAGAGCTGAGGTTTCCAAGCAACCAGACATTTTTAACTTCATGTTCCTGGAGAAGGCCGTGGGGTGATGATGGGCAGGAAGGTCGGGGCCTGGTGTCCCCAGGAAGAGCGGCTTGAGATTCTGGGACGGGGACAGAGAGAGGGGATGGCGGCCCCGGGGAAGGCGCAGCTAGGAGCACGGGGCGTTGAACGTGCGGCCACGGAAGCATGTGGCCGAGGAAGGGAAGAGCGTGCCCCGAGGGAGCGGTCCGCCAGGTGGGCGTGAGGCACCGCCTGGGTGGCCTAAATGGTGAGAGCCGGGAGGAGGGCAGGACCCGCCGAGTTCAGCCTGGGCCCCGCACACCGCAGAGGCAGAAGGGCAGGAAGCACGAGTTGTGAAGAGGCTCTTGGGTTCGCCCTCGGAAAGGTCTCGAACTTCAGTACCTCCCTGTGAGGACAGCCGCCGTGGACCCACCCAGTTACCAAATGCGACCGCATGGCCTCCCAGAATTAGGAGGTTGAAACCTTTACCCCCAAATGTGAGTGTTTGGAGGTAGGGCCTTTAGAAGGTCATTAAGTTCATGAGATCAAGAGTGGCGTGCTCCTCTAGGGCCTGTGTCTTCGCGAGAAGAGGACTCCCCATGGTTGCTCTCTCTGCACTTGGAAGAAAGACCAAGTGAGGCCCAGGCAGAGGCAGTGATCTCCAGGCCAGGTGCACAGGTCTCACCAGAAGCCAGAGGCGGCTGCACCTCACTCCCAGACGTCCAGCCTCCGGGCTGGTGAGAAAATAAGTCTGTGTTGTTGCAGCTGCGCGGTCCGTGGTGTCTTGCTATGGCAGTGGATCCCACGATTACGACAACTTCACAAGTGCCACAGCTCAGGAAAGAGGTGGTCGTGGACCACTGCTGGCTTCTCCAGAGCAGATTAAGACAATTCCTCCTCTGAAGATCTACAGTGATGAGAAGCATGAATTCCTAAATATTCCTAATAATATTATGTGACATTCATGCACTGATTTTTTTTTAAAGTGGTCTGGGGAGCACATTGATTAATCAAATTCTCATTTACCGTCATTGCGAACGTGTGTAAAACTTGTTTTACAAATGCAGGACGCTTTCTCTTATTAACCAGAATAAGTAAGTCAAGAGTGCCCGGGGCATGTCCGTCCTCGAGTAGGTATTCTTGGTCTGTATTGTTACGTGTTTGGGGTTCACCAAAGTTCTAATTTAAAAATCCACATTCTAAGTACTGCGTTCACTTGTGACCTGACCGGAATGTAGAAGCAAAATAAAACAAAAAACGGTTCCCGTTAATCCCTTGTTATGTGTCAGAACTCTTCACACAGCATATATTGCATTGGTGGTGACTATGTGCAAGCCCCCACACACGTGGACACACACAGAAGCACACACACAGCATATACCCAAGCATACACACAGGTACACATATAAGCGCACACACACACACACAGGCACATACACAAGCACACACAGGCACATACGCAGGTGTGCACATAAGCACATGCAGGTGCATACACAAACACACACACAGGTGCACACACAGGCACATAAACAGGTGGACACACAAGGCCACACGCACGTGCATTCACAGGAACACATGCACAGGTACACACAGGCATGTACAGAAGCACACACGTAGGTGCACACAGGTATGTGCAGGTGTACACACAAGCACATGCAGGTGCATGTACACAAGCACAGGTGCACACAGGCATGTACACAAGCACACTCAAGTGCACATGGGTACATTCAAGCGTACATACAAGCACACAGGCATGCGCACAGGTGCACGCACAGGGACATACAAACACACACACAGGCACGGGATCTCAAGGGCGGGAAGGCTTCTGTCCAGGCTCCTCCCTATCCTTCCGTGTCTGCATCGCTCTCACCGTGCACGGGAAGGGGAGAGATGACCACAGAGTGCAAGGCGGTGGTGCGGTGTTCATATATTCCGACATAACAAAAACAGTTCAGTGACCAGGAGGAAAGAAAAATGAATTAGGGCAAGCTTCAGCGAATTTTAAAAAGAGGACAGTCATATTAATACAACCCCTGCATGCCATCTCTGCACCTTTGAGCTGGCCAGCAGGTACCTGGTGATGTGCTGTGACTGAACTCGGCCAGACTTCAGGGTATCCAGAAACCAGGCTCTGTTTTCTTCATTAACTGCTTTTGCTTCATTGTATATTGTCCATAATGTTCTTTTATTGCTCTTTTATCCCTAAAGAACGCCTGTGCACCGTGAGGGCCAGTTAGGGAGACGGGTCGTAGTCTTCCTCTGCTTGTTTGTCACCATTTTGGGGCCGACCTCGTGTGTGAAGGATGTATGTTTTCCCTTTCCGAGTGTTCCAGCCTGTACCCGGCACGGAGCAAGGACTCCGAAATGTTCACCAACGGGCATGAGTCAGTGCCTGTGGGAACATCGGGTGCCACGCCAGTAACTGCGGCATTTGATGAGGCAGATGTGGGCAGCTCTCGGTCATTGCTGTCTGTGCATGCAGATTTCCAGCACGGATACGTGTGTGTCTACACATGATTCCCGATATTACACTGATACGTGTACAGACGTGATTCCCAGGGTTAGTCTGAACGTGCACAGACATGATTCCCAAAGGTCAACAGAATGCGTGCACCGACGGGATCCCGATGTTAGACGGAAGGTGCGCGGAGACGGGATCCCGATGTTAGACGGAAAGCTGTGAGTGTCCCTGGAGGGACTGATAAAGCCTGTGAGACTGGCAGGAGTGAGAGATCATTCCAGCTGGGAGAATCTGAGGACAAATTCACACAAATGGTCCAGCTGAGGTTCCGCCCTCTGGGCTGGAGGAAGGACCTTGAGGCTCAAGGGGCTGCCGAGTGTTGCGAGGGTTGGAGCGTGCCGGGAGCCGCAGCCTCGTTCTGTTCGCCAGGACGCGGGGGCGGAAAGGAAGGCGCGAGCGGACGGTGTGCAGGTCAGCGGGCTGAGAGCGCAGGGCTCCTGGCGAAGTTGGGGGACGGGTCAGCGTGAACAGCGCCGGGGGGACTGAGGTTACTGAGGAGAGGTGCCACATGGTGGTGATTGGCTTTGCGAGGGTCAGTCTGTCGGATCTCCACTCAGCTCACGGGCAGCAGCATCTAGAGATCATACAACAGGGAAAGACAGAAGGACAGAAGGAAAGGACAGCAACAGAAGGGACCCGCGCCTGCATGGACAGAAAGCGTACGTGCCCATGAGCACAGGCGGTGTCCACGACTGCTCGGAGACGGGAAGAGTGTCCTGTTTTGTAGGAGAGCGAGGGGGAGACACGCTGCAGGCTTGCCCCCCAGAGCCTGGTCCACCACCCAGGCCCCCCACTTCCGAAGCGTGCAGAGCCGGGATTCCTCTTCAGAAGAATCCATGGCCACTTGGTGCCCGCGTAACATTCAAGTGCTGGCCACGTTTCTGGAAGTTCTTTCTCATCGTATTTTCTGAAATAATAGGTCTAAAATACCTGATTTGGAGGCTTTTCTTTAAAGAAAAAAAGAAAATCTCTTTGTTCAACTACGGATAGTTTTAGAAACCCTGAATGACGATCCTTGGGGGGGAAATCACACGGCTGGGCACGGTGGAGCTAGGGCAGGTCACCGAGCCGTGTGTCCCCACGGCCATGAGAGACCACGCCGCGAGGATGGCTCACCCGCCTCTCCTGAGCTTCCGCACGATGCGCGGTGACAGAGCAGCGGCCTGCCCTGGGGCCAGCCAAGCAGGAGCTCATCCAAGTGGCGTTGCCGTTTGTCTTGTGCGCGGTTTATTTGGTTTCCTTTCCTCTCCCTACAAATTTATCTTCATAATTATCTGTACTTAAGCTAATAATTAAGTGAGTGTGAATCCCCTAAACATATAATGCTTGATTTTGTGGCCGAGGGATTCTTACCCTGTTGTGAAGGGAAGCCAGCCCGAGATCACCCGTTGCCATGGGTTATTTCCGAGGCCGACGCATGTCAGTAAGAGAAGACGGCTGCGCAGCGGAAACCAGTGAACAAGGGACCTCCTCTTCTGGGGTCTCCGGCACGGCTTCCCAGGTGAACTTGCCTGCCATCCGTTTCCAGTCCAGAATTTCTTATTCACCGTAATGGCTCCTAAAGCTTTTTTTCGAATTGTCTAGTGTTAGGGATAACCACTGATTTTTGTTATACATCTGGCTGTTTTTTCAAGGTAAGAAATTCACGGACAATTTTCATAGGCTCTAAATGTAGAAAACGGGGCCTTAAGATAGCATTTTCTGCTCGGATCAGAGGTGTTCCCCACCCGCTCCCCTGGCTCCTTCTCCCTGTCGGCTGCGGCCCGCGCACAGGCTCACGGCTCCCCGTTCCCAGCCGGTGCCGCGGAGCACCCTTCTACTCGCTGGCTCTGCGCGCCGAAGTGGATGAGAATGAAATGTCTGTATTTTGGAGGTGTACTTTTTTCCCTACTTTGATCATTACCTTTCCTTCCTAGTTAGAAATGACAGAGAAATTGATTATTTGGAGTTCGGAAAATAAAATGCTTCCATCCAAAGTAGGCATATACATGAATCAAATGTATAAGGCTTTTGGGAAATTGAAAAATGACCTCATTTTAACTCTGTATTTTATAAATCTATTTCTAACGATTTGGAATTCCCAGCGTGATCCCCCCAAATCTCACTCTTTATTAATATTAACTACACAGACTAAATCTTAAATGAACTTTCAGGTCCTGCATTCAGAGCACATGTTGGACTCCTGGGCTTCCCGGGGAGTGTGTGATGTGGAGGTCCAGGGACTCCCAGAGCCTCGGGCCCCGTCCTCCCCTTGTCCTGGATTCTTGCTGTAAGGTGGGCTCTGCCTACCACCCCCCCCCCCCCCCGTCTTCAGCTGAATTTCAGTCCCTCTCTGTAGCTTCTGGAGCAGCAGACGCCCTAGTTACCCCTTCCCAGGACGCTCCTGGGTGCCGGCTGGACTCCCGAGCCCAGCGTAGCCCACACCTGTGGGGCTGCGTCTCTTCTTCCCGCCGGTCCGTGCAGAACACAGGATTGCCTTGGTCTCACTGTGCCCTTCCTGGAGGTGCCTTTACAGAACACTGGTGCCTTTCTCTGGGGAGGTTCTCTTCTCTGCCTAGCCAGCTCCTGCTCACAAGACAGTCCTGCTACACCTGCCTCTTGCACGGCTTCCAGTTTTCCTCCTCAAACAGCATGTGAGGCAGGCGCTTTGAGTCATTCATGTGGGTTCAAACCCCGTCTGCTCTCTGCCTGTTCCGAGGCCTTGGGAGTTCACTTGACCTCTCTGAGTTTCAATTCCCTGTCTTGATTGATGGAAATGACAAAGTGTCTGAGGGCCGCGCACCTGCGCTCGGTGAGGGCGGCCGTGGGAGGGAGCAGCCGCCGGCAGAGCGTCGTGGGTGTTGCTCCCAAATTCACGTTTCATCGAACTGCCCCGGGCAGCAGCCGTCCCTGGGCGGTCACCGGTCCCGACACCTGTGCTTCGCTGCCTTTCTTGGTTCACGGCTTCCTCACCCCCTTGAGTCACTCTGCTTCACTGTGGGTAGGACGACGTCTTTCCTGTCCTTGCGGCACTGTCCCCAGCGATGGTCCTGGTCCCTCCTCCTTGGGATCCCACTCTGTCCGCACCGCCCTGATGGTCACGGAGGGCTCCGCCGCAGGAACCCACAGAGGCACGGCCGCAGTTCAGTGTCCGACCTCTTGCCTGCCCCACTCCCCGGTGCCTTGAGTGTGGCGCCGTTGGGGCTTCCAGACGTAGCTCAGCAAAGCCTGGTGGGGTCCTCTCTGCCCAGTTGGCTTGAAGCTTGAGGTCTTATCGTGTGAAACCACCTGGAGCTCCCGGTGGAGATGCTTTTGGCTTCCTGTTGTATCCGGGGCTGTGGAATATTCCCACGGACAGAGGTGCTGTAGTTTAGAAAAAGCACAGATGGCGAACCAAGTCGATGTGAGTGTCAAGCCTTGCTGTCCCGCGTGTTAACTCTGCGGGCTCTGGGGGCCGCGACTTCACAGAGAATCCCTTTATTCATCCACGGAATGGGACAGCATCAGTGCATCTCCTTGAGCTGTGGAGGTGACTATAGGCCCCTCTTGGAGCGCTCCTGCGGACGCCCCCGGGCGGCAAGGCTGCGGAGGGCAGTGCGGAGGGCGGTGCGGAGAGCGTGACGCTCCCAGCGAGCCCCAGCGAGCCCGAGCCAGGCGCTGTGCTCACACATCGAATGCCCCCGAGCCGGACCCTCATCTGAGCCCTCCCACCCCTGCGTGTGAGCCATCCCAGGGCACCGACAGAAAAGCTCCTTCAACCCTTCGCCCCCTCCGCCGTGGCCCACTGCCACGGTCGAGAGCTGAGTGCGTCGTGCTCTACGCACCATGAGCGGCCCCTCCTGTCTTGCCGGCATCCGATGCCTCCCACGCCCTGTGAGACGCGCGGCCCTGCAGTCAGCGCCTCGCAGAGAAGGAAGCCAAACTGTGGCCGGCGGGTCCACTCCTGCTCATTCAGCCACACGGGGCGCTCTGGAAGCTCGAGCTCCCTCAGATGCTGCTCCTGATCCACGGGATCAGGAGTCACGTGGGGCCCCAAGTCGGGCGCCTGAGGCAAAACCACTGAGGCCTCACAGACCCTGCTGTGCACCTGTGATAACCTGTTCCGTGGTGACCAGCACCGGATGCGTCCCTTGAGCCCAAGGACCTTGTAATGCACCCACATAACAAAAGCTCCTGCACGTTGAATTCTCTGCCAGACAAAGCACTCAGTGCTTCCCCTCCATAATCTCATTTCCCACTAATGGGAATTTTAAAAGTTAGAAGCCATTGTCTCATTTTAAAATAAAAAAAATTACTTGAGAGAGCAGGGATTTGAGCCCCAGTCTGCCTGCCTCCCCAGTTCATGCTTTTATTTTCCCTTTGTCTCATCTCTGTCTCCTGTAGCATTTGGTCTGGTATCTTGCACGCCAGAAAGGGCTAAAAACACAATGGGGCCGTTGATCTGGTCCACTGGGCTTTGCCGCGTGTAATTCTCAGTGTTCTCGCCAGGGAGCCGAGTTCCTCTGGACACTCAAGGCTCCTGCAGCCCCGCTCTGAGCACTGACCCCTCGGTGGCCTGTCGGGCTTGACCTCACACTCCATCCACCTGCCCCTGCACTTTATGGGAGAGGCTGTCCCCAGTGCACACTGGACACAGCCCTGCAGGGAAATGAGTGCCATCACCTTGCGGCGTCTGGTCCGGGTGGCGGGAATCTGGGAGGAAGGCCGTTGGAGTCAGTCCCCGTGGAGGTGACGCACTCTTGTCTCCTTGGCTGATTGATATTACCGGGTTATGTGAGCCCTGGGCTGTGGCCTGATGTTTTCAGCATTTCTCTGTCTGTAAAGCAACATACAAATGATGGCTTGTGAGCGTGAGGGTCACTGTGGGTTTGGGAGGAAGGTGGGGGGGTGTTCTCTGGTGTTTCTGCTGATGTCATGGGATGCTGTGTGGATAGGAGTACGAGAAAAAGCATCAGACACAGGGATGTGCGGGCCTTCAGGCCACGGGGAGGTCTTCAGCAGCACAGACACGGGGTCTCCACACCAGATCACCAAGAGCACAGTCCACGCCGGTCAGCTGCGCGTGGGTCAGGGTCCGGGGCCGAGAACACGCACGCGCTGTGCTGGAACTCGACAGATGCAGCCCGGGTGCGGCCTGGGAGCAGGGTGAGCTCCTGAGCCAGTTGGATCTGGGTTCAAATTCTAGCCCTACCTGCTGACTAGCAGGGGTTCCGGCCAACTACCTACCCTCCTGAGACCCGTGTTTTCTAAGAAGCAAGGAGAGAAGATTCACATCATAAAATCCTTGCAAGGATTTGATCCCACGGGGCACGCGGGACATAGAGCATGTGCGTGACACAGCAGGTATGGCCGCCAGGACCGCACCTCCCGGGGCTTCCGACAGCTCAGGAGCACCAGGGCCTCTAGCAGGTCGTGAGCCGGATGCTAGTGAGCATCAGGATCGAGTCAGAAGGTGGACGGTCTCCCCGGTGCTCCCTGCCAGGGCTCTGCGCTGGGGGCCGCCCTGGGCTCGCTGTGGCCGCGTCAGAGGAGGCCAGGGGTGTGGCTGGTGCCGCGGCCCCGGTGGGGACCCTGTCCTGCACCCCCAGCAGGCCTGTCGGCGCACAAACAGGTACTTTTAGAAAGAGGGTTCACGCCACACGCAAACGTCCGCCTGCCCCGGGCGCTGGGCATTTTCCTCCTGCACCCGTGGGGGCTCCTGGCATGGTCAGGGACCTCTGGGTGGGGGGCTGCTGTGCGCACTGTCCTGCCGCCTGGGGGGTCTGCACCGGCGTCCGCGCGCTCAGGCCAGTTACACTCAGCTTTCTTTCCATTTTCAAAGTGCATTGTTTTCTTAAATAGAGAAAGCCCTAATTAGCTATTTAGCCCAAAAAAGGAGTCACATTTGGGCATTTAGGCAACTACCCTCTCCACAGGCAGTGACGGTTCTCATTGAAAATTATTAATTTCAACGTGGTTTATATCTCAAAAATTCACTTCTGTTTTTCATCCTGCCTTTGGAGACAAAAACAATTTTATTTATTTACTTTGTACTATTTTTTCTTGGTTGAAAAACTAGATTATAACCTCTGATATGTGCCCGGCAGCGGCTGCCCGCGCCGGTGTGGGGGTCCTCCTGGCTCTGTGAGGGTAAGAGAGCTCCGTGCGCGGCGCGGCCTGCGGAGGAAGCGTGATGTGCGTTGTTGGAAGGGTCTTTAGTTGGATTCTGGCAGAAAGGGCTTGGTCCTTTGCTTTGCTAGAAAAGTTCAAATCAGCAGCAAAGACAATCGCAGCAAAGATTGCAGCTGCAGTTGTCATCATTGATTGTGGAAAAGTTTTAAGTGGCAGGATAGTGAACCAGATTAGAAAACTCATGAAGATTTTCCGTACGCGAGAGGATGTGGGACACATGGGACCTCCTGGGTCATCCGTCCACTGCGACGCCCCAGGGACCGGCCGGGGTCATCCGTCCACTGCGACGCCCCAGGGACCGGCCGGGGTCATCCGTCCACTGCGACGCCCCAGGGACCGGCCGGGGTCATCCGTCCACTGCGACGCCCCAGGGACCGGCCGGGGTCATCCGTCCACTGCGACGCCCCAGGGACCGGCCGGGGTCATCCGTCCACTGCGATGCCCCAGGGACCGGCCGGGGTCATCCGTCCACTGCGACGCCCCAGGGACCTCGGGGGTCATCCGTCCACTGCGACGCCCCAGGGACCGACCGACTGACCTTCTTTCCTTTTTCCACAAAATCTGATTCCACGCCTTCGCGCCGCACACCTACCCGGGTGTCAGGATTTGATAGTGAAACAGAACGACAGAACAGGGGAGCAGGGTGTCCTCGACCTTCTGCTCGGGGGCACAGGGTGGCCCAGCCCTGCCGCTGGATCAGAGGATCACCCCGCTCTGCGCTGAGCTCCCTCATTTACCCTGGAGCCGTGTTGCTCAAAACCACACTTTCAGGAGACAGATCTCGGCTGGGACGTCAGTCAGTGTATTTGCATTTTACGTCACACCAATCTGTTTCCATGTGAGCCTTTTTTCTCATTTATTTTTCTCCTTGGAGGAATGAAGGCTGTTCGCGGCGCGTGTTTTCCTTCCTGACTGGTCCCAGGAAGATCACGACAGCGTCTGGCATGAATTTCCCCCGTCGGCGTCTGTCAGTCCCGTGGTCCCCGAGCATGCCCGAATCCAGCCCCTTCCGACACGCTGGGGCTTAAAGATCCCCGCGAGTCTGTGATTTTTACCGTAGGAGCCGGGCCAGCCTCTGCCCACGTCTCCTGCTTCCTGACTTTTAGCCGCTTCTGCCGCGCACAGACGTGGAGCCTGTCCTCTGTCTGCCTCGTGGCCACATGGGAGACCCCGCGGGCCATGCCCCAGCACCTGCGGTCCTGAGGGCTGACCATGGGGACAGTGCCAGTCCCAGGCTCCCTGGCAGAGAGGACTGCCGTGCGGTCACTCCAGGCCTCTGTTATGTCGTGTCTTTGTTCTAGTCAGATGGCTTTGTTTCTGCTTGACGCTAGGAGATGGCCGAGTTACATCACCCGCTCATGGTATCCCTTGACATTTCTGATGGCACTAAAAGTCTACCATCAGATTTACAATGAAAATAAGATAATCTAAAGAAATACAAGTAGGTACACACGAAATAAGCTTTCTGTTTGGGCTTGATCATTTCCAAGCTCAACGAAATGGGAAGACATTGCACAGAGCCATGTTCTAAAAACAGAAACAAAACAACAGTTGGAGGCCCGGTGGGAGACATGTTTTGGAAAAACCGAAAAAGAAAAAAGGTGAAAAAACATCTGGGAGGAAGGGCAGTGGCGGCAGCAGGGGCAGCGGGCGGTGCCGGCCGCCTCTCCCGGGCTCCGGGCTGGGATGTGCGCCCGAGCGCCGGGCGTCAGGAGCGCGCGGGCGTCTCACAGTCACAGTCTGGAGCTCAGAAGGCGGGTTGTGAGGAGATGTGCGGGAAGGTCTCCTGGGCGCGGCGCGCCGTCCCCAGGGACACGGAGGAGCCTCGTCGCCCTGTAGGAGGTCAGAGTGACACAACAAAACAGAAGCAACACGGGCTCCGGCAGACGGTCTGTCTGTCTGCAGGTGCTCACGCCCCCACCACCGGAATGGCGTCTGCACCGCAGATGCTCTGCCGCGACGGGGACGCAGGCCTAGAGACGGGCCTGTCAGCGAGTCCAAACCCATGACGGCTTGCGCTGAATGTCAGAAACAATGATTCACACAAAAAGGATCCTACGGTCAATTGAGCTTCTGTGGAGAACAGGAAGCCAGGAGGGGACAAGGCGGGGATTCCGGCGCACGGCCGCGGGCACAGAGGACGGGGCCAGAGTAGACGATGAGTCTGTTCTCGGGGCCTCACAGTCGGAAGCGTGGATGGTTCTGGAAGCTGTGAGGTAGAAGTCAGCATCCAGCACGCAGCTTCTGGCCGGAAGCCGAGCTGTGGGGCGCCGCCCGCCGTGCTCAAGCCAGGACCACGCTCCCCGCCGTGCACGCTGTAACGTACGGCGCGTCCCTGTCCCATCTCGGCGTCTCACGCACAAACTAGCCCGTTGCCTCCTCACAGGCATTTTGTGAGTTGTTATTAGTGAGATGCCCGTTTTGCTGGTGGGGTCCCTGAGGCACAGAGGCGGCCGGTGATGCGCTGGGACTCCGTGTCAGCTAAGACATAGGAAACCTGCGGACGCTAACTCCACGTCCTCTTCTGACCCTGACATGTCGCTGCCCGGGAGGTGGAGCTGGAGACAGACAGGGGCCGTGCGGTGCCGTCTGTGACAGGGGTCGAGGCCACGCTCCTGATGCGCTGTGGGGCATGCAGCCTGCGCTGGCAGCCCGCGTGCGGCAGCTGCGGTTGGAGGGGCCTGACGTGGAGCAGAGTCACTTGATGGCGCCTGACTCTTCCCAGACAGTGTCCTCTTAGTCCAGGTTATTTTTCTTCGTGAGATCCCTGCACCGTGTTCTTAGCATTTATCTTTGTAAGAACCTGGAATTCAGAAATGTTAATGAACTTGACCTAGCACGCTCAGCTGGCAAGGTGACCAGAGGCGACACAAACCCCAACCCCCGTGTTTGGCCTCCTGAGCGTGGTTAGACCTAATGGTGAAGTCTCTCCCGGGGTCTGATGCTCTCCAGGACTCACTTCTCCTCTCTGTCTGGAATGTTCTTTTCTGGTCTTGTCATGGCTTTGCCCGTAGATGGATGCACCTTCTGGACCCAAGAGGCCCACAGAAGTCTGAGGGCTCAGGAGGTAACACTGTGTGCAAAACGCTCTGAAGGGAGACAGGCCACTTGACAGGAGATGGCACTCCTTTGTGTTGGGTGTACTCCCCGTGCACAGATCCTGGTTTTCACGTAGGAAGACGGGCTCTGTCCGTATAAGGAGAAGGCTTCTTGAGAACTTTTAGGTACGTTTCACTGGGCCCTTGAGTCTAAAGAAGGGGTTGAGGTGATTCTTAAAATCATAAATCATTTAAATTATTGTGAAGACCTCTTGATTCAGACTTTTGTAAAGATTTGCAATTTTTTACTGACTCAAACCAGTTGATTTTCTTCACTCCCTCTACCATTTCTTCACTACCTCTGTGACATACAAATCCAGAGTCAATCAGCAGATATGAGTTCGGATCCGATCAGTGTTCTGGCATTACTCGGGGTAGAGAAGGCAAACCGTGAAGGACATGGTGTCTTCCCAATAGGAGCAAAGAGTCAAAAAGGTGTTACTCGTCCTTGATAAATGACTCAGTGACACTTTCATTTATACCAGCCTCAAAAAGTTTGATCTTTATAGAACATTGTTTGCAAATGCAGAGCACTTAGTTTTCTTAAGAAATAAAATTATTCACAGCAATTTAATATATTACAAGTAGAAGGTGGGAAGAAATTTTGGTTTATGGGTTTGTATGTTTTTTTAAAATATTGCATAAAAACCCTAGTTCTGTCATCACAAAACCTAATGTCTCATGCAAAACATTTTGTATAGTCTGTCTGAATCTCCTAGACATAATATGTA
The DNA here is from genome assembly GCF_009829155.1 of Mustela erminea. Taxonomy (NCBI): domain Eukaryota; kingdom Metazoa; phylum Chordata; class Mammalia; order Carnivora; family Mustelidae; genus Mustela; species Mustela erminea. The sequence continues at coordinate 140,513,972 of NC_045620.1, forward strand.
GGACCTTCCCCAGTATGGCATCCAAGGATTACCCATGAACCCCGCTGAGGCCATTGGTGTGCTCATGGACCTAGAACAGCAGGCTGGAAATGATCCAAAGTGCCTTAAGACCAACCTTCCTGCTTCTAGCCATGATGAGAAACTGAGCTCCAGAGAGAGGCGCGTGTGTGCCTTGGGCTGCCCCATCTGTGGATCTCCCGATTCCTCTCACAAGTAGAGGAGCTGAGAACTTTGAGGAGGGATGTTCTTTACATAACGACTGCTCCTAGTACCAAAGCCCTTCTGCTCAGGTGGTTGGTCCTTGCGGACCCCCATGCACTGACCACCTATGGTCAAGGACTTCTGCACACCCAAAGGCTGGGGGAGAGTGTACCAGATATCCATATTTTTATTCGAAGAAATATCCAGGACTTGTAATTGGCATTTTTCTTCTCTTTATTAAGATTATAGAAATAAGGAGTGCCCAAAAGAATCATGTTGTATATTTTTTTCTTAAACAGTCCTCCTGACATCTTTCTTAATCTTGTGTTGCTTAAATGCAGATTTTACAAAGAATACCAACAGTGTGTTTCAAGAGAAATGTCCTAACAGCCCTTAGCCTAGGGCCAGACCAGCCACATGGTCTCACTTGTTTCTCAGACACTTTGTTTGTTGATAGCACAGCACATGAAGAGCTAGAATGTCTGTCACCAAACCAGAAGGGGGGTTTAGAATGGCCTGACTTGACACGTAGACAGTTTCTTACACACACATCAACCTTGGGGACTGTGGGTGCTGTCACAGAGACAGCGGGCCTCGGAGAAGCTTCAGGAGAGTCGATCAGAGGCCACGTGGCCATGGGCCCGAAGAGACAGGCCAAGGGAAGGCAGATGTCATGCATTTCCAATAGGAACCCAATTCCAAGTCCTAACCACAGGTCGCAGAGGCCGTGTTCCACCTGAACTGACTCCCAGTCTGCAGGAAGTATCGGGAGGGGTTTATTAATTCAGTGACAGTGAGGATTCTCTTAAGCACTGTTCCCAGCAGAGTCCGCGGGTCAGCAGCAGCAACAGCATCTCCTGGGAACATGCTAGAACAGCCAATTCAGAGCCCCACCCCAAACCTACAGCCTCAGACACTCTGGGTGGGCCTGGGAACCAGAGTTTTAATAATCTCTCCAGGAAGAGCAAGGTGAAGTTTGAAAGCACTGCTCATCAGTGATGCTAGGGAGGCAGCCGTGGGCATGCGTGTGACGGCGTGCGTTCTTATAGGCGTGTGCATCTGGGTAGGGTTACATGCACGCACATGCCCATGCGTACACACCCACGCACGCATGCACAGCAGGTGTCTGCTCTTCCTCCACATCAGATCTTTGGCCCCTTTGTCATCACTGACACAGGGAATGCTATGCCTTTGCTTCTTTTTACAGCTTTGGCTGTTCATATCAGCATTACCGGGTCTGACCTGTGGCTATAGTTTGCGAGGCCTTGATCTAAATCCCCCAATCACTTTTCCAAGAACCCTCAATCTGTTTCTGGGGTCAACAATTTCACCTTTCTTTTTTTTTAATTAAAAAAATTTAATTTTAAATTAACATATAATGTATTATTAGCCTCAGGGGTACAGGTCTGTGAATTGCCAGTTTTATACACTTCATAGCACACACATTCCCCAATGTCCATAACCCCACCACCCTCTCCCTACCTCACTTCCCCCGGCAACCCTCAGTTTGTTTTGTGAGATTAAGAGTCTCTTGTGATTTGTCTCCCTCCTGATCCCATCTTGTTTCATTTATTCTTTTCCTACCCCCAAAATCCCCCACATTGCATCTCCACTTCCTCATATCAGGGAGATCATATGATAATTGTCTTTCTCAATTGACTTATTTCCCTCAGCATAATATCCTCTAGTTCCATCCACATCATCGCAAATGGCAAGATTTCATTTCTTTTGATGGCTGCATAGTATTCCATTGTCTATATATACCACCTCTTCTTTATCTATTCATCTGTTGATGGACATCAAGGTTCTTTCCATAGTTTGGCTATTGTAGACATTGCTGCTATAAACATTCAGGTGCACGTGCCCCTTCACATCACTACGTTTGTATCTTTAGGGTAAATACCCAGTTTTATGATTGCTGGGTCTTGGGTAGCTTTATTTTCCACTTTTTGATCAACCTCCATGCTGTTTTCCAGAGTGGCTGCCCCAGCTTGCATTCCCACCAACAGTGTAGGAGGGTTCCCCTTTCTCCGCATCCTCGCCAGCATCTGTCATTTCCTGACTTGTTAATTTTAGCCATTCTGACTGGTGTGAGGTGGCATCTCACTGAGGTTTTGATTTGTATTTCCCTGATGCCGAGTGATATGGAGCACTTTTTCATGTGTCTGTTGGCCATTTGGATGTCTCTCTGCAGAAATGTCTGTTCATGTCCTTTGCCCATTTCTTGATTGGATTATTTGTTCTTTGAGTGTTGAGTTTGATAAGTTCTTTATAGATTTTGGATACTAGCCCTTTATCTGATATGTAGTTTGCAAATATCTTCTGCCATTCTGTCAGTTGTCTTTTGGTTTTGTTGACTGTTTCCATTGCTGTGGGAAAACTTTTGACCTTGATGAAGTCCCAATAGTTCATTTTTGCCCTTGCTTCCCTTGCCTTTGGCAATGTTCCTAGGAAGAGGTAACTGCGGCCGAGGTTGAAGAGGTTGCTGCCTGTGTTCTCCTCAAGGATTTTGATGGATTCCTTTCTCACATTGAGGTCCTTCATCCATTTTGAGTCTATTTTCATGTGTGGTGTAAGGAAATGGTCCAGTTTCATTCTTCTGCATGTGGCTGTCCAATTTTCCCAACACCATTTGTTGAAGAGGCTGTCTTTTTTCCATTGGACATTCTTTCCTGATTTGTCAAAGATTAGTTGACCATAAAGTTGAGGGTCCATTTCTGGGCTCTCTATTCTGTTCCGTTGATCTATGTGTCTGTTTTTGTGCCAGTACCATGCTGTTCTGAAGTCTGGAATTGTGATGCCACCAACTTTGGTTTTCTTTTTCAACATTCCTCTGGCTATTGGGGGTCTTTTCTGGTTCCATATAAATTTTAGGATTATTTGTTCCATATCTTTGAAAAAAATGGATGGTATTTTGATAGGGATTGCATTAAATGTATAGATTGCTTTAGGTAACATAGACATTTTCACAATATTTGTTCTTCCAATCCATGAACATGGAACGTTTTTCCATTTCTTTGTGTCTTCCTCAATTTCTTTCATGAGTATGGATTCTTTGCTTCTTAGGTTGGGTTTATTCCTAGGTGTCTTATGGTTTTGGGTGCAATTGTAAATGGGATTGACTCCTTAATTTCTCTTTCTTCTGTCTTGTTGTAAAGAAATGCAACTGATTTCTGTGCATTGATTTTATATCCTGACACTTTACTGAATTCCTGTACAAGATCTAGCAGATTTGGAGTGGAGTATTTTAGATTTTCCACATAAAGTATCATATCATCTGCAAAGAGTGATAGTTTGACTTCTTCTTTGCCAATCTAGATGCCTTTAATGTCTTTTTGTTGTCTGATTGCTGAGGCTAGGACTTCTAGTACTATGTTGAATAGCAGTGGTGATAATGGACATCCCTGCCATGTTCCTGACCTTAGCAGAAAAGCTCTGTTTCTCCATTGAGAGTGACATTCATGGTGGGTTTTTCATAGATTGCTTTGGTGATATTGAGGTATGTGCCCTCGATCCCTACACTTTGTAGAGTTTTGATCAGGAAAGGATGCTGTACTTTGTGAAATGCTTTTCCAACATCTACTGAGAGTATCATATGGTTCTTGTTCATTCTTTTATTAATGTGTTGTATCACATTGATTTGTGGATGTTGAACCAACCTTGCAGCCCTGGAATAAATCCCACTTGGTCAAGTTGAATAACCCTTTTAATGTACTTCTGGATCCTATTGGCTAGAGTTTTGGTGAGAATTTTCACATCTGTGTTCAGCAAGGATATCGGTCTGTAATCCTCTCCCTGCCCCTCTCTCTCTCTCTTTTTAAGATTTTATTTATTTATTTGACAGACAGAGAACACAGGTAAGCAGAGAGGCAAGCCAGAGAGAGAGAGGAAGAAGTAGGCTTCCTGCTAAGCAGAGAGCCTGATGCGGGGCTCGATCCCAGGACACTGGGATCATGACCTGAGCTGAAGGCTGAGGCTTTAACCCCCTGAGCTACCCACATACCCTGTAATTCTCGTTTTTGATGGAACCATTGTCTGGTTTTGGGATCAAGGTGATGCTGGCCTCATAAAATGAGTTTGGAAGTTTTCCTTCCATTTCTATTTTTTGGAACCATTTCAGGAGAATAGGAATTAATTTTTCTTTGAATGTTTGGTAGAATTCCCCTGGGAAGCCATCTGGACCTGGGCTCTTGTTTGTTGGAGCTCTTGTTGATGACTGCTTCAATCTCCTTACTGGTTATGGGTCTGTTCAGGTTTTCTATTTCTTCCTGGTTCAGTTTTGGTAGTTTATATGTCTCTAGGAATGCTTCCATTTCTTCCAGATTGTCAAATTTGCTGGCATATAAATAGCTCATAATATCTTCTGATAATTGTTTGTATTTCTTTGGTGTTGGTTGTGATCTCTCCTCTTTTATTCATGATTTTATTTATTTGGGTCCTTTCTCTTTTTGGGAAGTCTGGCCAGGTGTTTATCAATCTTATTAATTCTTTCAAAGAACGAGCTCCTAGTTTCATTGACTTCTTCTATTTTTTTTGTTTTGTTTTGTTTTGGTTTGGTTTTGTTTTTGTTTTTTTTTTGTTTGTTTGTTTTTGCTTTGTTTTGTTTTTTGGTTTCTATTTCATTGATTTCTGCTCTGATCTTTATGATTTCTCTTATCCTGCTGGGTTTAGGCTTTCGTTGTTGTTCTTTCTCCAGCTCCTTTAGGTATAGGGTTAGGTTGTGTATTTGAGACCTTTCTTGTTTCTAGAAAAAGGCTTGTATTGCTATATATTTTCCTCTCAGGACTGCCTTTGCTGTGTCCCACAGATTTTGAACAGCTGCATTTTCATTATCATTTGTTTCCATGAATTTTTTCAATTCTTCTTTAGTTTCCTGGTTGACCCATTCATTCTTTAGAAGGATGCTCTTTAGTCTCCATGTATTTGGGTTCATTCCAAATTTCCTCTTGTGTTTGAGTTCTAGCTTTAGAGCATTGTGGTCTGAAAATATGCAGGGAATGATCCCAATCTTTTGCTACTGGTTGAGACCTGATTTATGACCCAGGATGTGGTCTATTCTGGAGAATGTTCCATGTGCACTAGAGAAGAATGTGTTTTCTGCTGCTTTGGGATGGAATGTTCTGAATATACCTGTGATGTCCATCTGGTCTAGTGTGCCATTTAAGGCCTTTATTTCCTTGTTGATCTTTTGCTTGGATGATCTGTTCATTTCAGTGAGGGGAGTGCTAAATTCCTGTGCTATTGTTTTATTATATGTCAATGTGTTTCTTCCATTTTGTTATTAATTGGTTTATATAGTTAGCTTCTCCCATGTTAGGGGCATAGATATTTAAAATTGTTAGATCTTCCTGTTGGACAGACCCTTTGAGTATGATATAGTGTCCTTCCTCATCTCTTAGTATAGTCTTTGGCTTAAAATCTAATTGATCTGATATAAGGATTGCCACCCCAGCTTTCTTTTGATGTCCATTAGCATGGTAAATTGTTTTCCACCCCTTCACTTTAAATCTGGAGGTGACTTTGGGTCTAAAATGAGTTTCTTACAGACAGAATATTGATGGGTTTGGTTTATTTATCCGTTCTGATACCCTGTGTCTTTTGATTGGGACATTTAGCCCATTTACATTCAGGTTAACTATTGAAAGATATGAATTTAGTGGCATTTTATTGCCTATAAGGTGACTATTACTGTATATTGTCTCTGTTCCTTTCTGGTCTCCTACTTTTAGGCTCTCTCTTTGCTTAGAGGACCCCTTTCAATATTTCCTGTATAGCTGGTTTGGTGTTTACAATTTCTTTCAGTTTTTGGTTTTCCTGGAAGCTTTTTATCTCTTCTTCTATTTTCAATGATAGCCTAGCTGGATATAGTATTCTTGGCTGCATGTTTTTCTCATTTAGTGCTCCGAATATATCATGCCAGTTCTTTCTGGCCTGCTAAGTCTATGTGGATATGTCTGCTGCCAATCTAATATTTCTTGCATTGTATGTTATAGACTTCCTGTCCTGGGCTGCTTTCAGGATTTTCTCTTTGTCACTAAGACTTGTAAATTTTACTATTAGATGATGGGGTATGGACCTATTCTTACTGATTTTGAAGGGGGTTCTCTGCACTTTCTGGATTTTGATGCTTGTTCCCTTTGCCACATTAGGGAAATTCTCCACAATAATTCTCTCCAATATACCTTCTGCTCCCCTCTCTCTTTCTTCTTCTTCTGGAATCCCAATTATTCTAATGTTGTTTTGTCTTACAGTATCACTTATCTCTAGGATTGAACTACTCAGTAGTTGTTTGTCTGTCTTTTGCTCAGCTTCTTTATTCTCTGTCATTTGGTCTTCTGTATCACTGATTCTCTCTTCTGCCTCATTTATCCTAGCAGTAAGAGCTTCCATTTTTTATTGCACCTCATTAATAGCTTTTTTAAATTTCAACTTGGTTAGATTTTAGTCCTTTTATTTCTCCAGAAAGGGCTTTTATTTCTCCAGACAGGGTTTCTCTAATATATTCCATGCCTTTTTCTAGCCCAGCTATCACCTTGAAAATCATCATTCTGAATTCTAAATCTGACATATTACCAATGTCTGTATTGATTAGGTCCCTAGCTTTTGGTACTGCCTCTTGTTCTTTTTTTTTTTTTTTTTTGGTGAGTTTTTCCACCTTGTCATTTTATCCAGATAAGAATATGTGAAGGAGCAAATAAAATACTAAAAGGGTGGCAAAGACCCCAGGAAAATGTGCTTTAACCAAATCAGAAGAGACCCCAAATTGTGGGGGGAAGAAAGGTGGTAAAAAGTTCAGGAAAAAAATTTTAAAAAAGAAAAAATAAAGAAAAAATACAAAAATGAAAAAATATATATATTAGACTGGTGAATAGAGAAGAGTCACACTCTTAATTTTGGGAGTATTTTGGTCTCTTAGAAGAAACTACCTCCCAAAATTTTAAACAATGAAAAAAAATATATGTATATATAGATATATACATATAAGTACACACATACATGTATACATACATGTACATATTTAAAATAGTCAAAATTTTAAGGAATGAAAAATATATGTGTGCATATATGTACATGTATGTAGACACACATATTTTGCCTGTTTTAAATATATACATATATGTACACATATGTGTTTACATGTATACACATGTGCATATATGTATATATTTTCATTCTTTAAAATTTTGAAAATTTTAAATATATACATATATGTATACATATATATTTTTTCATTCCTAAAATTTTGAATTTATACATATATATATACATATTTAAAATATAGATATATGTATATATATACACATACACATACATATATATACACAAAATAAGGATAAACACGATGAAGGGATGGAATATGAGTATGAAGATGAACATTTTTTTTTAATTTCTAAAAAAGGAGTTGATAAGATAAGTTGTTGGGAGAATAAAGAAAAAGAAAGTAGAGAGAATTTGCTCAGGCTGGAGACTAGAACAAAGCCCTGTGCTAGATTTAGGGTATATTTTGATCTATTAGAAGTTGTATCCCAATTTTTTTAGAAGAAAAAACCCTATATGTATACAAAAAATAAAGTTAGATACAATGAAGGATAAAATATGACTCTAATAATGAAGGTTCAAAAAAGTTTTTTTAAATGAAAGGTATTGTTAAGATAAGCTAGTTAAAAAACATTAAAAGAGGAAAGAGTAAAAGTTCAAAAAAATTTTAGCATAAGAAAAAATAGAATTTAAAAAAATAATTAACTTTGCAAGACTGAAGAATCCTGGGGAGAAAGCCATGAGTTCCGTGTCTTGCTTCCTCCTCCTCTGGATTCCGCTGCCCTCTGGGTCAGTGAACTTGGTCTTGGCTGGATTTCTTGCTGATCTTCCCTGCTCTGATACCTGCTCTGCCTCACGCAGACACCCCCGATCCTTCGGTGACCCCGTGGGACCTGGGCCCGCGCTGTCCCCGCGAGGGGTTCACCCCGGTTTAGCCTCTGGAGCGACGTCCCTCCGTGGAGCAGACTTTTAAACGTCCCGCTTTAGTGCTCCGTTGCTCCGCCGCTTCCTGGGAGCCGGCGCCTACCCCCGCAGTGTGTCTTCCCGTCGCTTTGGAGCCATGTCTCCTCACGTCCTACCTTCCAGAAAGTGGTCGATTTTCTGTTTCTAGAATTGCTGCTCTTCTTCTCTTCGGTCTCCTGCTGGGTTTGCAGGTGTTCGGAACGTTCTGGTAACTGTCTCGCTGATCTCCTGCTGCCTGATGTCTCAGCGGCTACTCCTCCGCCATCCTGACCCTTTAAAGCAACAATTTCACCTTCCCTGTGGGACCCTTCGGGGCACTCGTGGTGGCCTGAGGCATGCAGGCCAGTTTGGCCCCCACCCCTTTGAAGGTCAGACCTTCCTCAGGCAACCCCTCAGTATTCAGCATGTTTCCTGCACAAGTACGTTCAGAAACGTCCATCTGCCCATCTAGTGTTTTGTCTGTGGCTGGAGGTGGTGACCGACAGTTGAGGTTACCAGTGGTTATTACATGTGCAGACTCTCTTTGAAAAACACACTGACCTTTTACCTTTTACAGACTCCCTATTTTCTGAGTCTCCATCCCTTGAGAAAAGTACCCTGGACTGCAGGCTGACTTTTACTGTGAGTTCTGCCCTCTCGGTCACAGAAAGGGCGCTCAGAAAGGCCAGCGCTCCAGCGGGCTCTCCTCTGTGTATGTGCTGCTGCGACCCACAGCCCAGACAGACGACTTACACGATGGGCAACACAAGACAGAGTGGCCGTCTGGGGTTCCTTTAATCAACAGTGGACACTGCAGTATGATCGTGGCTGTCATTAGGCTAAAACACTTTGTGTCTACATCACGGTGGAAGTCTACACATATGTGCGTGATAAGTAGCTAAAAACTGGAAAACCGGCCCAGCCTTAGTTCTCCAATGTTTTATGCTTAACAAATTCATATTTTTGGAAAACAAAATTCTTAATTAAAATGTTTTGAGTATGTAGGAGCAAATGGGGCCTGATTTCATTACTGTTTCCAAAGTAATTTGAATTTCCAGTGGAAATAGTGGAATTCTCTTTATTGTCTGGCTTCTGGATGGGTAGACACTGCCATTTTCCAGAGCAGAAGGCATGCGTGCAAGATGTGTGGCTAAAAGGAAGACGACGTGTGTGCTTAATCATAATTAACCCCAAGGACCCTCTACACAGACTGCATTCTGTGGGCTCCGTAGTGATGAACCAGGACTGGGACCCGGGGTGGGGGCGGCAGGAACCAGACCCCCAGGGCAGCAGGCGGTGCCCTGGGAAGGAGGAGAGAGGGAAGGGCTAGAAAGGCCAGAACTGAAGATGGGCAGAGAGGAGGGAACAGCCTGGGTTTGGGAGAATAAAGCTTGTAAATTCTATAACCACTGTTTCTCTGTAATTGTATCTCTCTCCCCAAAAGTTTCCCTGTGATCTTTTATTATTGATCAACTGTCCACATGTCTTTTATTTTAAATGGCCTCAAATCTTTCCTGGAAGTCGGTGGGTTAAAATCACAATGGGAAAGAAAGCTAATCGGAAAGAACCGAGAGGAGAGGGTGCCTGGTGGGCTCCTCAGCATAGCGAGGAAGGGGATTGCATGGGGCGCCTGGGGCGGGGCTGGGGCCATTTCCTCTGCAGAAGGAAAAGCTTTGTTTTTGTAATGATGGCTGAACTCCGTTAAGTAAAAAATGACAGCAGAAAAGCAAGCAAGCATTTCTGCCAGAACAGAGCAAAGATTTCTCATGTCGCAGAAAGGTTCTGGGCCCAGAGCACTTCTGAGGAAAACGGCACCACACAGGAGCCGGGCGCGAGCGGCAAGGGCCAGAGCTGCCCCACCTGGGGCTGGTGCACGCGCCCGCAGAGGCAGGAGCGACTGCGCGGGACCCCATGACCTGGGAGCGAGCTGAGCACAGGAGGGGTGGGCGGGGTGGGGGAGCCGGCGGGCCCCTGGCCCCCACAGTCAGCTCTCCAGCCCACCCCGCAGTCTGGGACGCACCCTCCAGCCGCACAGGGCACAGACAGAGCAGACCCTCTGTGTCCCTGGCTCCAGAGCATCTGGTCTACACTGCAGTCACTGGGGGAGACTGTCCCACAGACACACCGATGCGTCCAGTACAAATCCACAGGATCTGTGTGGTGCACGTGGGACGACTCCTGCAAATTCCTCCGTGCGTGTAAACACTAGCAAACGGCAGCAGGAGCGCGGATTCCCACTGCGCAGGGCTCTGTGCGGCCGCCGGGGCCCCGCCTGCACCTGCTCCGGCCAGTACGTGTGCATAGTGGGGTGTGTGTGTGTGTGCATGTGCATGTGCGTGAGTGTGTGTGTGCGTGTGTGTGTACGGCCCCACCTGCACCTGCTCCGGCCAGTACGTGTGCATAGTGGTATGTGTGTGTGTGTGTGTGCGTGAGTGTGTGTGCGTGTGTGTGTGCGTGTGTGTGTGTGTGCATGAGTGTGTGTGCGCCGCCTGCAGCTGCTCCTGCCAGTACGTGTGCATAGTGGGGTGTGTGTGTGTGTGCGTGTGCATGTGCGTGAGTGTGTGTGTGCGTGTGTGTGTACGGCCCCACCTGCACCTGCTCCGGCCAGTACGTGTGCATAGTGGTGTGTGTGTGTGTGTGTGTGCGTGAGTGTGTGTGCGTGTGTGTGTGCGTGTGTGTGTGTGTGCATGAGTGTGTGTGCGCCGCCTGCAGCTGCTCCTGCCAGTACGTGTGCAGAGTGGGGTGTGTGTGTGTGCGTGAGTGTGTGTGTGTGTGTGTGTGTGTGCATGAGTGTGTGTGCGTGTGTGTGTGTGCGTGTGTGTGTGCATGAGTGTGTGTGCGTGTGTGTGTGTGCGTGTGTGTGTGTGTGCATGAGTGCGTGCACGTGTGTGTGTGTGTGTGTGTGTGTGACCTGGGACCGTGCAATCTTCCTGTCTGCGAGGAACATTTACAACTAGGTGAGCTCACTTGCAGCCTGGAGTGAGGGCGAACCTCGCTGCCGGGCACAGGAGCAGCTTCTTCACGCACCGCGCCTGCGGGCCCTCAGCTCCTCCTGGGGTGTAGACAAGGCTCCCTTCAGGCTTAAGTCTGTGACTCACTTCTCAGCTGCCCTGTGGGTTCCTCCATAGACACTTTTTGGGCCTATTTCTTATAAACGTGCTCCTAACCCTTCCTTTTAATGGCCTCTGTCCCCCTACAGAACGCTGCCTGTGACCGCGCTCTGGGTTGGGGCTTTACCGCGGGTCCCCGCCGTGGAGGCTCGGTGTGACTGTCATCAGAAGTCTCACATGCTGACTCTGTCCGAAGTCCGGTGTTAGGACGGCCCCGTGGCGGTCCGCTCAGTCCCCAGGGGCAGTCCACAGGGGCAAGGCCTGTGCACTTCCCCGACAGCAGGTGCCCAGCTGTGGGGCGGCGGGACTCAAACCCCCAGCCCCGACCCGGGCGGGCTGCCGGGGGGAGGCTTAGGCCTGTTGGCACCTCGCTGGCTTCTTGTCTCCCCGTGTTCCAGAGCAGCACACACTGGGCTGTTTTTATATTTTTTTCTCTTTGATTGATTCCAAAATTTTGCAAAAAAGTTACCATCTAAAGTAAGGCACGGTCATTTGGGGAATTTAGTTTAAATATTTTTCTTTCTTAAGACTGTTGAACACATGTCTTTGTACATATCGAGAGGAGTTTAGGGTATGAGCCTTGGGGATTTTGGGGATTTTGACCTGGAGGAGGGGATGATCTGGTGCCTCGCCTATGTCTGTCCGTCCCCGACTCTCTCTCACACACACACACACAGACACACACACGTGCGGCAGGATGTTCTAGAGAGATTCAGATAGAGGAGGGAAAAAGAAGGAGTTTTGGAAGACAGCGGCACTCCACAGAAATTCCCCTGAAGGTGAGCGGATGAGTAGGAGGAAGAGAGCCTTTTCCTTTCCGTGGAGACGCCGGTCTTAGTGTGCTGGGGAGAGAGACGAGACCCCACCCCAGCCCCAGCTCCCAACCTTCCGCCTTCCTCTGCCGTCATAGCCACAAAATGCCTGCCTTACGTGCGTGCTCTTCTATTCCAGAAGTCATAACTCTGCTACGGTAAGAATTGCTTAGGTTGCACGAGCAGTTCTGCACTGGGGCCCGGGTGGCTCAGTCTGCTGGGCATCAACTCTTGACTGTGTCTTGGGTCAGTCTCTGGTCATGAGAGTGAGGCCCGCATGGGGCTCTGCGCGGGGTGTGGCCACGGAGCCGGATGAGATTCCTCCTGTCTCTCGCCCACGTCCTTACCTCTCGGCACAGTTCCTGTGCTGACGCTGTGTGGAGCTATGCCACTGACCCCCAGGGTTGCCCAATCCAGGACACACGAGAGGATGTCCCAGGTGGCAAATGACGAGACCAGCTCTTCCAGGGCAATACGGATAATCAGCGAGAGCCCTGAGGCTGGATGATGGAGAAATTACTGGGGTCCAGAAAGAGGCCATGGAAAGGGTGAATCTCCACCTAGAATTCACACCACGGGCTGGAGAAAGAGGGAAGTGGGGATGTTCGGACAAAGAAAGGTGATCAGAGATGGGGACCAAGCCCCTTCATGATGCAGTTTGGGCACTGCATGTGACAGAGAAATTCAGAAAGGTAAACTGAGGCATTAGGGGGCTGGGGGGGTGGTTCTGTCTTCTTTCCAGCCATTCAAACACTTGACACAGGATTAAAGTGATAACAGGAAAGGCTGAATTTTAGTTTAAATTTTTCCCTTGGGTAAAACTGAAGTGACTTTAGGCAAATCTCTTCATACTTTGTTTTCATTGAGAGCCTACTATGACCACATTACCTTAAATGAACTTCTTTCTAACTTAACCCGGTCCTTCTTAGATGCTCAAAAGAAGCTCTTGAACTAGCCGTGGGTAAATTTTTTGTGAGGATAGGACACCCTTGAAAATGGGTCTACGACTGCGTTTACACCTGCAGATAACTTTCACGTCGGATCACTCTTTTACTAGCAGCGCGCGATGCTCGAGCGATGGAAGCGTTTATCAGGCTGAGGAAAACACCATGCGTCTTGCTCGGCTGACTCACACACTTCTTTCAATGTCCAAGTTGTTCCCAAACGGGCTCCTTCCGGTAGCTGACCTTCACGGGAAGGGACGCCAGGACTCTTGTGAGGTGGGAAGGTGGCTGGAGGCCTGGATGCAGCCTGACGTCGGCTTCCTCTGAGGTTGAAGACGTGGAGGGCCGCCCACCATGTGCTGGAGGGAGAGACACAGAAGAAGTTCCCGGGAGGACACCCTCATTCAAGGGCGAGAGGCAAGCCGCGGTGGGGAGGGGGAGCCTCAGGCGTACCAGACGTGTATCTGCTCCTAGAGCATTTAGAAATAATTTACATTATGATTTCTTTGATGACAAAAGGAATTTTGCTCATTGTAAGCAAATTCTAGAAAGGAAAGCCATGAGAAAAGCAAAAATCCCCCTCATCCCATGATTAGAATGGGAATTAGAATTAGATTTTCATGAACGTTAACATGTTGTGGGTTTCTGAGTCACCTTCTACTAGGTCCCTTCGTCGCGGCATTAAAGTCTGTGTCAACGTTAGTCTACGAGGCTACATAGTATTCTCTTTGGTGCAGTTACCATAGCTTTACCGCTTTTCTGTTTTTTTTAATTTATTTTTTATTTGTTTTCAGCATAACAGTATTCATTGCTTTTGCACCACACCCAGTGCTCCATGCAATCCGTGCTCTCCGATACCCACCACCTGGTCCCCCCTCCACTTAAAACCTTACACCAGTCAGAATGGCCAAAATTAGCAAGACAGGAAACAACATGTGTTGGAGAGGATGTGGAGAAAGGGGAACCCTCTTACACTGCGGGTGGGAATGCAAGTTGGTGCAGCCTCTTTGGAGAACAGTGTGAAGATTCCTCAAGAAATTAAAAAAAGAACTTCCCTATGACCCTGCAATTGCACTCCTGGGTATTTACCCCAAAGATACAGATGTCGTGAAAAGAAGGGCCATCTGTACCCCAATGTTTATAGCAGCAATGGCCACGGTCGCCAAACTGTGGAAAGAACCAAGATGCCCTTCAACGGACGAATGGATAAGGAAGATGTGGTCCATATACACTATGGAGTATGATGCCTCCATCAGAAAGGACGAATACCCAACTTTTGTAGCAACATGGATGGGACTGGAGGAGATGATGCTGAGTGAAATCAGTCAAGCAGAGAGAGTCAATGATCATATGGTTTCACTTACTTGTGGAGCATAACAAATATCATGGAGGACAAGGGGAGATGGAGAGGAGAAGGGAGTTGGGGGAAATTGGAAGGGGAGGTGAACCCTGAGAGACTGTCGACTTTACCTCTTTTCTAACTGTAACATCGGGTTTCTCTGGTTCTCTTCAGTCATGGGTGAGGCTACGATTCTTGTTAGTCTGCATATTTGGACCGAGTGTTTTAGAGCTGACACTGGCACGGAAAGGGACAGGACAGACGCTCAGGGTAGGTCCTCAGGCTGATCTGTGAAGGTCATGCAGACAAGTCAGCCCCATTAAGAAGGTTCTGGAATGGCCTGAGGGAAGTCACTCACATCCACAGGTGGGTCTGCAACTCAGCCACCATCACTCACCTCTAATTCTTCAAAAGCACTTGAGGCCGGATGTAATCGGCCAAAGTTTAGCCACTCTGGTTCCTAATAAGTAAGTGATCAGTGCAGTTAAGCAGCATTCATTGCGGAAGCGAGTGGAGATTTACGGTTTTTCACGACCCATCCGGTCCTCACCTGCCACGGGGCCCTTTCCATGTTACGCTGGTTTCCACTGAGGGACTGTGGACTCCGTCACAGGAATAAACAATTCGGGTAGTGATCGGTCACTGAAGGAAGCGGAACGGGGAAGTGGCCGGGAAGCGGCTCGCACACGGCGGACACTGGCGAGGCGGCGACTGACGGGAGGACCCACGCGGCCCGTGATGGGCCCCGGCTGGGGCGCCTCGCCTTCCCCACCGTGCTGCGAGGTCCTGTGCGGGCGTCTCAGGCGCCGATGCGGCGGGCGCAGCCCTCCGGCTCCGGCCCGGCCCCACGGCCCACTCCTGTCGGCCTCGGGAAGGGTGGCAGAGAGGCGGGCGTGCGCGTGCCGGAGGGCGTCCTCCTTCGGGTGGGAGCCGGCATCTCCTTCCTGGCCCCTGACGGTTTCTGCTCCCGTGGGCCGTGCGCGCGTTTCCTGGAGCCCGCTGAGTTAATTATCCCCGTCGGCTGTCTTCCTGGCTCCGCGTCAATCACACAAAATAAACCGGTGCCCTCAGGTGGGTGACGCCAGACTGCGCACAGGAGAGCCACGGACCCTGTTGGTGTTTCCGTGGCCGCTGTGCCAGAGTATCGCGCACGCGGGGGCCACGACAGTGCGAGTTTATCGCCTTCCAGCTCTGTGGATTGTGCGTCCAAAACGAGTGCTGCTTGGCTACACTCACTCTCTGCAGGGCTGTTCCTCTGGAAGGGTCCAGGGACAACCGTCTCTTTGCCTTTCTAGCTTCTGGACACGCCTGCGCTGCTGGCCTCATGGCCCCTCTCTGTCCGCAGAGGCAGCAGCCCGGCCTCTCCTCCTCTGTCTGACCCTTCGGCCTCCGTCTTTCTCTTAGGAACACCCTGTGATTACACCGGGCCCTGCTGGGTAGTCCAGAAAAATCCCCATCTCGAGAGCCTCGGTTCAATCACAACTAAGTTAGATGACATAGTCACAGGTCGGGGGTTAGGGTGTGGACGTGTGGGGGGCCGTGATTCTGCCTTCCGCAGGTCCTGCTGGCTCGGTACACTCTGTGTCTCAAAGAGATATTTTCATCTCCATCACTGTAGAGGTGACATTAAGGTCATATTCTTATTTGTCCGTGCAGGCTTTTTATTTGGCTCTTAACTGGATCTACATCTCCACTGAGCGCTTCAGGATTTTATTTATGCTGTAATGTCCAAGTCGATGTACATACAGAAAGTGATGGCACTTAATGGCCGCTCCATGAATTGATAAGTTTACGGAACACATCGATATCAGTTAGGGTACTTCCTTCGAGCTTCACCCTGATCCTTACAAAGCTATGGGTATCCAACCTTATGAGAACGAGTAGCTGCTGTTTTCCTGTTTACTAAGGCTCCAGATCTTAAACTGGCTTCTGCGGTGTAGGCGGGAGATCTCTGAAGACCATCCGATCAGTTTGTTTGGAGTTTGCTTGACAGTTTCTTCTTGGCATCACTATAATCACCAGGAGCTAAAACTTCTAACACTGTCTTCCAGACACTGTCTTCCAGAATTTCCACCCATGGGGACACCTGGGTGGCTCAGTCAGTTGAGAATCTGCCTTCAGCTCGGGTCATGATCCCAGGGTCCTGGGATGGAGCCCCCGGTGGGGCTCCCGGCTCAACGGGGAGTGCGCTTCTCCCTTTGCCCGCCCTCCGCCACTGCTTGTGCTCTCTCTCTGTCAAATAAATAGTAAATAAATAATAAATAAAAAAGAAGAATTTCGACCCATTACTTTATACAAGATTCAGGAAGGCCTGTGACATGGAAGGTGGTGGGGGGGGGGCGCTCCGCAGCGTGCGCGGCCCGCGGCTGTCTGTGCGCCCGGGGAAGGACGTGGTGAGGTCAGTCTGCCCAGTGACACTTTGAATTCCTGGCTTACATGATGCCAAGCCTCAAAGCCTAATCAATGTTCCTCCTCCTGAGGGAAGGACCCCAGCAGTCCGGACAGTCACAGCGCTCCAGGTGGGTGGGGAGTGATCCCACGGGCCAGAGGAAGCGGGTCCAGGGCTCAGGCGGCCAGGTTCCTCTCCATGACCCCGCAGAGGCGCAGGAGCCACGCAGCGGGCGGCTGGCTGCGGGGCTACAGGCATCCCACAGCGGCTGCTTGGACGAGCCCACTCACCTCCTACCACGGGCCCCACCTCTGCGGCTTCCTTTCCTCCGTTCCCTGAGGTTCTGCCCATCATGCCTACATTTTAGAAATCACTTTTGGTGCAAGAGCTTGCCTTGCTGGAGGCATTCCTATGAAGCAGACCTCGTCCCACACTGTGATGCACGGGCATGCTGGGTCACAGGTCTGGTAGCTTAGGTGGTCTGTGCACCGCCCCTCCCCGGTTCCTGGTGCGTGCGCCGGATGGCTCGGAGTGTGAATGGAACACAGCATTGTGCACAGTGGCTAACAGCCCAGTAGTTTTTCCTCCGCATCGCTATCTTACCGATGACCTCAGAATAATTACGTCAGCATCTCATGTCTCCTAGATGATCTCTCGGTTAAAGGTGAGAGCAGGCAGTTCACAGGGCAAAGGTCAGAAGGCAGTAACCACACAGACAACATCCGGGAGCCCCAGTTCTTGCCGAAGACCATTTCTCAGGCACCACCATTCATTTCTTTCTATTTTTTTTTAAATTAATTAATTAATTTATTTTAAAGATTTTTTAAAAATTAATTTTCAGCATAACAGTATTCATTATTCTTGCACCACACCCTGTGCTCCATGCAATCCGTGCCCTCTATAATACCCACCACCTGGTACCCCAACCTCCCACCCCCCGCCCCTTCAAACCCCTCAGATTGTTTTTCAGAGTCCGTAGTCTCTCATGGTTCACCTCCCCTTCCAATTTCCCCCACCTCCCTTCTCCTCTCCATCTCCCCTTGTCCTCCATGCTATTTGTTATGCTCCACAAGTAAGTGAAACCATATGATAATTGACTCTCTCTGCTTGACTTATTTCACTCAGCATAATCTCCTCCATTCCCGTCCATGTTGCTACAAAAGTTGGGTATTCGTCCTTTCTGATGGAGGCATAATACTCCATAGTGTGTATGGACCACATCTTCCTTATCCATTCGTCCGTTGAAGGGCATCTTGGTTCTTTCCACAGTTTGGCGACCGTGGCCATTGCTGCTATAAACATTGGGGTACAGATGGCCCTTCTGTTCACTCCATCTGTATCTTTGGGGTAAATACCCAGTAGTGCAATGGCAGGGTCATAGGGAAGCTCTATTTTTAATTTCTTGAGGAATCTCCACACTGTTCTCCAAAGAGTCTGCACCAACCTGCATTCCCACCAACAGTGTAAGAGGGTTCCCCTTTCTCCACATCCTCTCCAACACATGTTGTTTCCTGTCTTGCTAATTTTGGCCATTCTAACTGGTGTAAGGTGATATCTCAATGTGGTTTTAATTTGAATCTCCCCGATGACTAGTGATGGTGAACATTTTTCATGTGTCTGATAGCCATTTGTATGTCTTCATTGGAGAAGTGTCTGTCCATATCTTCTGCCCATTTTTTGATATGTTTGCCTGTTTCGTGTGTGTTGAGTTTGAGGAGTTCATTATAGATCCTGGATATCAACCTTTTGTCTGTACTGTCATTTGCAAATATCTTCTCCCATTCCGTGGGTTGCATCTTTGTTTTCTTGACTGTTTCCTTTGCTGTGCAGAAGCTTTTGATTTTGATGAAGTCCCAAAAGTTCATCTTTCTTTTGTTTCCTTTGCCTTTGGAGACATATCTTGAAAGAAGTTGCTGTGGCTGATATCGAAGAGATTACTGCCTATGTTCTCCTCTAGGATTCTGATGGATTCCTGTCTCATGTTGAGGTCTTTTATCCATCTTGAGTTTATCTTTGTGTATGGTGTAAGAGAATGGTCAAGTTTCATTCTTCTACATAGAGCTGCCCAGTTTTCCCAGCACCATTTATTGAAGAGACTGTCTTTTTTCCACTGTATATTTTTTCCTGTTTTGTCGAAGATTAATTGACCATAGAGTTGAGGGTCCATATCTGGGCTCTGTACTCTGTTCCACTGGTCTATGTGTCTGTTTTTATGCCAGTTCCATGCTGTCTTGGTGATCACAGCTTTGTAGTAAAGCTTGAAATCAGGTAACGTGATGCCCCCCATTTTATTTTTGTTTTTCAACATTTCCTTAGTGATTCGGGGTTTCTTCTGATTCCATACAAATTTTAGGATTATTTGCTCCAGCTCTTTGAAGAATACCGGTGGAATTTTGATCGGAATGGCATTAAAAGTATAGATTGCTCTAGGCAGTATAGACATTTTAACAATGTTTATTCTTCCGATCCAAGAGCATGGAATGGTCTTCCATCTTTTTGTGTCTTCTTCAATTTCTTTCATGAGTGTTCTGTAGGTCCTCGAGTACAGATCCTTTACCTCTTTGGTTAGGTTTATTCCCAGGTATCTTATGGTTCTTGGTGCTATAGTAAATGTAATTGATTCTCTAGTTTCCCTTTCTATCATGTTTTTCTGCTATGCAAAACCTGCTCCCCGGGCTGATGTAGGAACAGCTCCCTCACGTGGTTGGGTGCGCCTTGGGCCGTGCACCCTGCCCTTCTCCCAGCAACCCCCAGCCTCGTTACAAATAACTGAGCATCAAGACACTCAACCTTGAGATGCAGCTTCCTTGTCCAGAATGCCAGCAAGTGAGCTGTTTCGCCCGCTATACAGAGTGTTACGAGATAGTCGTATGGTGGAAGAACATTTATATCCCATAAAGGACCGTGGAAGCCGGGTCACTGTCCTTTTTGTTTATGAGGGCATTCTGTGCCCCTTCTTAGATGTCACCGACCAAGAGTTTTTCAAACGTTTTTTGTTTAATTTTGCAAGTGGAAACAAACAAAAACTTGAAGGACACTGGTGGGTCTTTGGAGACATTGCCCCTTCCCAGCAAAGACGACAGCACACGGGGGTGGCATTTTCCGAGACTTTCCATGGAATTATCTGTATGTAGTTTGATAAGTAAACATCTTAGGATAAGCATAAATATTTTTCTACGGACCAAACACACATCGTTGTAAATAGAACCATATTTGAAATTATAATCTCTAGGATTCCGTGAGTATTTTATTATGGAGACCGTATTTAATTGCTTTTGGGGTGCCTCTAAAATTCAGTCATTCAAAAAATTGAGTCTGTCAGTGTAGCGATCCTGCATGTAGCCTCTGCGGAAACAGCTGCTAACAAGGTTGCCCATTAGGGTGAGTATTTTTCTGTGATGTGGGCATTTTTTCACTAGAAACTAATTTGAGAGTCATAGTAGTTTGATATACTGAAATGTGTAGTGTAGCGTTCAGATGCCAAAGCGACGTCGCTGTGTCTCAGGCAGCTGCCGCTGGAATCCGGAAAGCCCAGCTTCATTCCACTGAGTCATTACAGAGACCGGAGAAGAGTTAATCAGACGAGAAAGGTGCGCTTCTGGGTTCCGACTTCTGCTACCTCACGCAGCTGGCGCGCTGGGAACGGAGATGAGGTTAAAGCATTCAAGCCGGCTCTGTTCCCGCGCTGGCCCCGGGTTAGTTTGAAACGAGACAGTCAAAACCCAGCTCAAATGTGTATTCTGCTCTAGGTAACGTAACTGGTGACCGAGGAACTCGGCAGTTCCCATGTTTGTCTACAGCTGGCGTTAACAAAACTACGGAGTCTGCCTGAGCGTCTCTGTCTCGCTCCCTTTGGGGTGCTCAACCCAGCTGTCCCAGTCAAGTCTGCTACAGGAGACTATGGTCTGATTTAAGCAAATTTCCAAAAGATAGGTTTGCCTCGCAGATTATTTATTTTACAAAAGAATTGTTCTATTTGCAAAAGAATTCACCAAGAATATCTTAGAATAAGTAAACTCTCCCCGGGCTTTGAAAATAGGGTTAGCCTGCGCAAAGCCGGACTGCAACCCGCGTGTTCGGGAAACGCTGGTACAGGGTGTTCTTACCTAACACGACTCCTGTTCCTGGACCTTAGACTCCGACTCTCCCTTTCACTTCCGAGTCGGCAGGGCAGACCCCTCTTCCGGCCCCACCGGGACGCAGTCCGCCCTCCCTCTACCTCTGGGCGCTCCTGGACTTTCCCTCACAGTTTGCAATTCGGGTACACTTTTCAGCCAGCAGACCCACAGGAGGGTGTCCCTGGTCCACCAGCACCTTCCCCAGCCGCTGTCTCCGCTGGGGACCTGACCTCTTCTCCCTACGCTGGTTGCTAAAGCCCGGCCCGCGCTTTGGTTCCGCAGCGCGTGCTGCCATGACCCTCCGAAAGCACCGGCACTTGGCTTCCCCAGCCGGGCAAATGCCCACCCACTGGACGGAGTATCTGAGGCCCAATGTCTGCTGACGCGGGCCCCCCTCTGCATGCCCGACCACCATGGCCTGGGGTCTCTGGGGAGTAGGGTCTGGTCTGCTTCCTCCTGAGAGTGCTCATGACATCCCCTGGGGTGTCGAGTGCTTGGAGAATGGAAGCCATGTAGGGAGCCGCTGCATGCATCACCCCTGTGGCATGGCCTGTGGGGCCCCTGCGGGTGCCGGCCACTGCCTCGACAATGTCCAGAACAAA